>NC_092708.1:345019110-345332547 GCF_047496885.1 Scyliorhinus torazame
CTGTTTAGATGTAGTGCTAATAAGCAAGTGCTAAGCAGATACCAGTGTATGTTTATGGGTTGACTAAGAGCCAAGTCATACACCTTGAGTCCAAGGTAGAAGGACCAATTACAGAACAGTAATAACAATCACAGAATTATGATTGCATAGCCTTTTGAATTCCTTGTAGTAATCTGATACAACTGTGTGGCTTAGGTCACGTCCGGGGATAATTGTTGCAAAATTGATGTTCCATTTTGGTCAAAACAGGTAAACATGGCAGGCAGGTTTCCTTTCATAAGCACATCAGTGAACCAGTTGAGTTTTGAGGACAATACAAGAACTTCATGGCCATATTACCATTTTTTTCTTTGCCAGATTTATAACGCAAGATCAAATTCTCAAAGTGCCACAGTAGGATTTGAACTGATGTGCTGTAGATTATGAGTGTGGATCTCTGGATTACTTGCCGAGTAATATTATCATTACATTACTTTACACATTTGTAGTTATGGATGAAGCGTCTGACATAAAGTGATTGTGGTGTTAAAGATTATATTGGCCAGCTGTGGAGAGATCCTCGAGTTTTTGCAGGGCAACAAGTAACAAAGAGAGCCTATAAATGAATGTTGGGGGTACTATAATGCAAGAGTTGCAGTGTAGGGGCAACATGAGAAGAACATGTAGGATTTCGTTTTCTATTGGTACCAAGTGAGAATATTCCGTTGGAATGTTTTGCAGAGGAGAGGGGGTTGAATACGCTTGTGTAGTTTTTTTCCCTTTAAAGTGTAATTGAAAGAAAAATGCAATGGTTTACATATGCAAGTAATGCTAATTTAAAACCAAAATCTAATATAAACAGTGACTGTAACCTGTGGAGTATTTCAGGTGGATCCTGTCATATTTTGACTTCAACGGTCGCGGTCCAGAAGTTTGATCTCGTCTCTCTCTGTACGGATTTGGCGTTTGCGCAGATGAGCGCGTAGACGGTGTTGGGGGGGCCCTGTGCTGTAACGGGTGGTGAAGATGAAGTCGCGTTTCAACACCATCGACATCCGAGCGATCGTATCAGAGCTGCAGAGGTACTTGAGGCTGATCCTTACCCCGCGTGGGCCTGGCTATGTGCCCGCGGCTGGGGCTGATTATCTGAAAACCACGCCACGGGTTTTGGGAACATGTCCGAACTCCAGGGCCCGCACACCAAACTGTCAACAACGTCTTTGCAATGATGTAGCGCCTTCAACGTCCCACGTCGTCAGGAGAGCGAGAGACTAAACACCCCGCCACCAACGTTAAGCCGGGTCCCTCCACGGGGAGCTTCAAAACATCTTTTGAATGACTTATTGTTTATTTTTAATTTCCCATTGGGATGTGAACCTTGCTGACAATTAAGCCAGCGTTGATCTCCCATTCCTCAACCCCCTTGTACAGGGATGCAGTTCCATGTGGTGTAGATACACATACAGTAGTGTTAGGGAGGGCAATTCAGTTTTTTTTGGCCAAGCAACAGTAAAGGAATGACAATACAGGTGTCGTTCTAAGTTCAAATGGTATGTGACTTGGAAGGGAACTTGCAGGTGTTGCAATATTCTTGTGCTGTTGCAGAATATTTACAGAGTAATGAAAACACGAACTATATGAAGAAACAAATCACTTCGGCCTCATCTTGTCATGCGGGGAACAAAAGAGAGTTGAGATTTTGCATTGCAACCTGTGATGATGTTTACTGTGTATTATTAACTTAACATATAGTTAGAATTAATGCTGTTACTACAGTGTCGTGCCCCTGTGTCTGCTGCCCATGTTCTGGGTAGTAGAGGTTGTGAATGAAAGATATTCTCGAAGAAGGCTTGGTGAGTTGCTGCAGTGTATCTTGGGACGATCCACACCGCTGCCACTGTGTGCTGGTGATGGAGGAAGTGAATATTGAAGATGGTAGATGGGGTGCCAGTCAAGCTGGGTGCTTTGTGTTGGATGGGATTAAACTTCTTGAGCATTGTTGCAGTTGTACACCTTCAAGCAAGCGGAGAGTATTCCATTCCACTTCCGATTTCTGCTTTTTGGACAGGCTCAGGGAGGTGGTACTTGCTGCAGAAATCTTAGATTCTGATTTGCCCTTGCCACACTATATATTTGGCTGGTCTAATTAAGTTTCTGGTCAATTGTAACCCCCAGGATGTTGATGGTGAGGATTCACCAATGGTAATAGCATTGAATGTCAAGAGGAGGTGGTTAGATTTATTCTTGTTAGATATGATCATTGCATTGCACTTGTGTGGCATGCAAGTTAGAATTGACAGCATGCAAGTTAGAATTGACAGTGCAGAAGGAGGCCATTTGGCCCATCGAGTCTGCACCAGCCCTTAGAAAGTGCACCCTACCTAAGTCCACCCTGTCCCAGTAACCCCACCCAACCTTTTTTGCGTACTAAGGGCAATTTAGCATAGTCAATCCACCTAACATGCACATCTTTGGATGTGGGAGGAAACCGGAACACCCGGAGGAAACCCATGCAGACACGGGGAGAAAGTGCAAACTCCGCACAGATAGTGACCCAAGCTGAGAATCGAACATGGGAGCCTGGAGCTGTAGCAACTGTGCTAACGACTGTGCTAGCGTGCCCTCCACTTGCCACTTATCAATCCAAGGTAAAATATTGTCCATGTAAAGCTATATGCAGCCGTGGGCTGCTTCAGCATTTAAGGTGTTTTGCAAATGTCTGTATATTGTGCAATCGTCGGCAAACATCTCTACTTATGGTTGAGGAAAAGTCATTGATGGAGTAACTGAAGAAGGCTGGGCCTAAGACATTACCATGATGGGCTCCTGCAGTAATGTCCAGGGCAGAAATGATTGGCCTCCAATACCAGAACCATTTTCTTTTGTGCTAAGTATAACTCCAATCAGTGGAGAGTTTACCATTTGAATCCCATTTGTTTCAATTTTGCTGGAGTCTCTTGATCCCAAGGAAGTTATTCTCACCTCGCCTCTGGAATTTGGCTCTTTTATTCATGTTTAGATCAAGGATGTACAGTGATGAGGCCCAGAACTGAGTAATCATGGTGAAACCTACATTGAACATTAGTGAGTAGGTTATTGTTGAGTAAGTCCTGTTTAATAATGTTGTTGGTTGCACATTCCATCACTTTGCTCATGATTGAGAATCGATTGATGGGCTGGTGATTTGATTTGTCCTGCTTTTGTGGACAGGACATATCTCAGCAGTTTTCTATGTTATTGGATGAATGCCAGTGCTGCAGCTGTACTGGAATAGGTTGGGTAAGGGTGTGGCTAGTGTGGCGCACAAGTATTTAGGATTATATCTGGGATGTTGTAAAGGCCCTGAGCCTTTGCTGTAACCACTGTTTATCAATATTCGTTGAACTGGATCAAGTTGGATACAACTGGCAGCTGTGATGCGGGGTCAGGAAGTGCTGAGATTGATCATTCACTTGGCACTTCTGGCTGAAGATGATTGAAAATGGGCGCAACTTTGTCTTTTGCACTGATGTGCTTGTCTCTCCCATTATCGACGATGTGAATGTTTGTGAAGCCTGCTTCTCTGATTTAATTGTTTAATCACCTGCCATCATTCACCACTGCATGTGGGCAGGACTACAGAACTTGGATCTGACCTGTTAGTTGTGGGATTGTTCTTTCTATAACATGCTGCTTCCGCTGTTTAGCATGCATCTGATCCTGTGTTGTAATTTCACCAAATTTGCACATAACTTTTGGATATGCCTCCTGGTATGCTCTTCAGGGGTTGCCTCCTGTTTGATAATGGTAGGAGGTGAAATGTGCTGGGCCATGAGGTTAAAAATTGTGGCTGAATATAATTCTGCTGGTGATGGCCTACAACACCTCGTGGATGCCCAGTTTTTAGCTGCCAGATCTGTTTTGAATCAGTCCCATTTTACACGGTGTTAGCTCTGCACAACATGATGGAGGATGTCCTCAAGCTGAATATGGGACTCTGTCTCCACAAGAACTGTGGAATGGTCACTCCTCTCAGTACTGTCATGGGCGAATGCATCTGCAACAGATTGGTGAGGATGAAATCAAGTAAATTTTTCCCTCGTGTAGGTTCTCTCAACACCTGCCATTGGTCAAGTTTGACTAATGTGCCCTTCAGGATTCGCCCAACTATTGAGCTGCTCTTGGTGATGGAGATTGAAGGCCCCACCCAGAGTCCATTCTGTGCTCTTGCTATCCTTGGTGCTTCTTCCAAACGTTCTTCTAAATAGAGAAGTATTGGTTTGTCAGCTGAAGGAGATTGGTAGGTGGTGATCTGCATGAGGTTTCTTTGCCTGCGTTTAATTTGATGCCAGGAGTTGAGGTGTGCCATTCCCTCCTAACTCTATACCACCATCTCTGGTGGCTCTGCCCATCTGGTTGGGATAGGCTGTAGCCAGAGTCTGGGACATTGGCTGTAAGTTAGGATTTGTTAAAAATGAATGTTAGGCTGTTGTTTAACTATCTCTGGGAGAGCCATCTGAATCTATAGGGAAGAAGTTCTAGGATTTTGACCCAATAACCGGGAAGGAATGTTAGGATGCTGTGAAACTGGGAGGGGAATTTGCTGGCAGTGGTGTTTCCATGCATCTGCTGCCCTGGCCCTTCTCGCTGATTGAAGTTGTGGATATAGTGGCAAGCTTGACGAGTTGCTGCAGTGCATCTTGCAGGTGAGACACACTGCTGTCTCTATGCACCAGTGATGGAGGAAGTGAATGCTTAAGGTGGGGGATGAGTTAAGGAGATTACAGAGATAGGAAGGGTGAGGCCTTGGATAGATTTGAAAGTAAAATTATGATTTCAATATTCAGGCGTTGCTTAGCTGGTAGCCAGTGTAGATCAGTGAACACAGGAGTGATGGGTGCACAGGACGGCATGAGAATTAGGACACAGATGACAGGATTTTGGATTACCTCCAGCAAGCCCAACCAAGAGCACATTGGAGTAGTCATCAAGTGGTAACAAAGGCATGGTTGTGGGCTTCAGCAGCTGATGAGCTGAGGCAGGGGCAGAGATGGGCAATCCTATAGAGGTGGAAATAGGTGGTCTTGGTGATGGCGCAAAATTTTGTGCAAACGGAGGTTGTTTGCCTAAATAACAACAATAATTGCACTTCAAAAATAATTAATTTGTTGTAAAGTACTTTGGATTGTCTTGAGGATGTGAAGGACTCTATTTAAATGCAAATATATTCTGAGATAGAGACATTAAGATTTTTGAATTATTTTTTATCAATGAAGATTATAGAACTCGAGTTATGATCGCTTCAATTCCAGTCCTACCATATTTAGCTTTCCAAATTTCGTCAATCCAATGTTCAAAAACAATAGCTATCCTCACTTGGTAAGATCTAGACTCTTTTATAATCACAGTTTCTTCTGCAGTTTGAGGCACCATTGCTTTCTGAAACTTAACAGCTTTCTGAAAATTTAAACAGTAAGACAGAACTTTCCATTGTTGACTCAATCGTGATGATGAGCAGAACTGCTACCTGCTAGTTAACTTTGCCTACACCATGCATTGAAGTCCATATATTGTTGATCCAAATGGTTATTACCTCACGATAAGGGGTATTTATGCACTGACTACATGGACACCTCCTGCTGCTTTTAAAAAAAATCTGAATATTCGTTTGTTTTTCATCTTTGTTGGTGTATACATAGTCCTGTAATAACCCAAAAGTTGCTGTTTGCATTGCTATTACATAAGCATTTAACATGAGTGATGGCATTAAAGTAGTGGATAAAAGCAATATGTGATGTGTGCCTAAGTACACAAGTGCCTATAGTCTGATATCTGAAACAATAACTTGTTATCTTGTTTTTGAGTAAGTTAAAAATTTTAAAAATAGGCTAATTTTTGTTTTGACTAATCTTTTATGTAGTGCACACGATAACGTTTTGTAAGTGTGCATGTAAATATTACTGAGAATTTATATTTAAACATATATTTTCTTGATCTATATCAGCGACCTAGACATCTGTGTGCAGGGTACAATTTCATAATTTGCAGATGACTCATAATTTGGAAGTATTGTGAACTATGAGGAGGATTGTGATAGACTTCAGGAACACAGGCAGGCTGGTGGAATGTGGGAGATTAAATTTAATGTGGAGAAATGTGAAGTGATACATTTTGATAGGAAGGATGAGGAGGCAACTTCAAAACAAGGACACCATTCTAAAGGGGTGCTGGGACAAAGGGACCTGGGAGTATATGTGTATGAATCATTGAAGTTAGCAGAATAGATTCAGAAAGGGGTTAATAAGGCATAAGGGATTCTGCAAAAGCAAAGAAGTTCTGGTGAACCTTTATAAATACTGGTTTGGCCTCCAGTAGAGTTTTGCTTTCAATTCTGGAAGGACGTCAAGGCTTTGGAGAAGGTGGAGAAAGGATTTATGGAAATGGTTCTGGGGATGGGAGTTATGAGGGTAGATTGGCAAAGCTGTGATTGTTTCTTTTAGAGAAGGTTGTAAAGATTTAACAGAAGTGTTTGAAATCATAAGGGGCCTTGATAGAATTGATAGGGTGAAAATGTTCCCACTGGAAGAAGAGATGAGAGCCAGATTAATCACCAATTTAAGGTGATTGGCAAAGGAACCAGAGGCAACATGAGGAAAAACCTTTTTTTAAATGCAATGAATGGTTAGGATCTGGAATGCAGTGCCTGAGAGTGTCGTAAAGCCTGATTCAATTATGGCTTTCAAAAGAAAATTGGATAAGAAGAGGAAACATTTGCAGGGCTACAAGGGAATGGGATAGCTGAGTAGCTCTTGGAGAGCTGGGACAGCTAGGACGAGCTGAATGTTTTCCTATGCTGCAACCATTCAATGATAAACTGTTTGATTTTTATGGTGGTTCTGTAAACTTTTTTTTCCATCATTTGTGTTTATTTAACATAATTTCTGTTTCATTTAGCTTACTAGGGATGAGGGTAAACAATGTGTACGACGTGGACAACAAAACATACCTCATTCGACTTCAGAAGTAAGTTTGGCTGTGTAACCTGTGTTTGTTGCACCTGTCAAAGTACTGTTTACCATCAACAGAATTATGTACGTTTAATAGAGATGAGTGTTTGCATCATTTTTTATTGCCAGAACGATTATTTTCTATACACCTTTCTTATTTTGTAAAATGAGTAGGCGGTGAGTCCATCTGGATCCAATTAAGTTTATTAATTTTGGATTGGCTAATTTGTTCAGTGCAGAAATAATCTTTCAGAAACAATGAGCACAGGATCAAGCTTATTGCCAAACAAATGCCATCCCACCTAAACTAGCATGCATATTTCAACATCCCCTGAATCTGTACCGTCTTGCATTTAAATACATGCGCGCACACATCAGGTGAATGTCAGCAGCCTTAATACTGTCATGAAGAACCTTCTTGTGTCATAGACAGGTACTTGGCAATTTGAGTGACATACTGACATACTGATGCTGGCGGTGAAACTTGTTTCAATTCTGTTGCTTTTGTCTTGATTTTAAACAATTCCAAATACAAACATATTTAACTCTGCTTCACTTTGAAACAGTGGAGTTATTTTGCTACTTTAGATGTCCTATTCATCCAGATAGGAAGCAATGTAATTTTAAATTCAACTATTGCATAAATTTAGTGTTTAATGTCTAATTTAAAGCTCATATGTTGGCAGTACAATTTTGAAATAATTAAGTATTTCGATTTTTAAAAAAAAATTCAAATTACATATCCCACCAACTATTATAATATGATTAGAAGGATGCAAATTTACTGTGAACCTAATGCCACATGCGCACATTGTTTTTAACTGGTTTGGTTTATTTCCATTCTACCTGTCCTTTCCAATTCTTCACAGGCCGGAATCAAAAGCAGTGCTTTTGGTTGAATCTGGCATCCGGATCCACACAACAGAGTATGAATGGCCAAAGAATATGATGCCCTCAGGCTTCGCAATGAAGGTACAAACTGATCCTCACCCAATAGTATCCATGATGATATTCCTCTAGTAGTTTCATAGTTTTAAAACATTTGCAGTGGCCTTTGTGAAATGAACAGTGCGTGGATACCGATATCCTTAAATATGTAATTGACTCACGCAGGATGGAACATTAAGTAGAATCTACCAGTGCAGATACTGACTAAGTAACCTTTTGAGCTGAGTTTTATTTTTCAATACCAAGATGTATTTCTGTTTCCATTAACTTTGTGGACATGAGATTTAAATTATAAAATCTATGGAAGTGGAAAAGTATAGTATTAGAACCAATTGCAAAATTTAATTTTGCTGCTGTTAAAGGATAGAGAATGATTTCAGGGGAGACTTAGAAACTGTGCTTTGAGTGTCAGAATGGTTTGTTCTTCACAATTTTGATTGTTCCCATTGGCAAAAAAACCTGAAAACCAGAGGACACCAATTTAAGGTGAATGACAAAAGAACCAATGGTGACATGAGCATATGCAGCAAGTGGTTAGCATCTGGCAGTGTGGTGGAAGCAGGTTCAATTGTAGTTTTCAGAGGGAAATTGGATAAACAGCTGAAGGGTGAAAACCTGCAGGATGACAGGGAAAGGACAGGGGAGTGGGACAAGCTGAGTTGCTCTTGCAGAGAACTGGCACAGACATGATGGGCTGAATGGCCTCCTCTGCTGTAACTATTGTATGTTTTATAATATAATTTTGTAAATTACGCACTTAAAATAAGTTCTACATCAGTTATTATGTGTTTATTTTGAAGTTATGTTAAGTTCCTGCATGGTGGCACAGTGGTTAGCATTGCTGCCTCATAGCGCCAGGGACCCAGCAGGTTCGGATCTGGCCATGGGTGACTGTGTGGTGTTTGTAAGTTCTCCCCGTGTCTAAGTGTGCGTGTGTTTCCTCAGGTGCTGCAGTTTCCTTCCACAGTCCAAAGATGTGCAGGTTAAGTGGATTGACCCTAATCAATGCACAGGGTTACAGGCATAGGGTGGGGAAGTGGGCTTAGATAGAGTGCTCTTTCAGAGGGTTGGTGCAGACTCAATGGGCCAAATGGCCTCCTGCATTGTAGAGATTCTATGGATTCTTTGAGTCCTAATTAATTCACAAAGTAGAACTCTTCCCCTTCCATCAATCTTACTTGGTCACTAGGGTTATTGATTACAGCAAATTTCAACTAACACTGATTTTTTTTGTTTGTTGTTGCAGTGTCGTAAACACCTAAAGTCACGAAGAATGATCCACATAAAGCAACTTGGGGTTGATAGGATAGTAGATTTTCAGTTTGGCTCTGATCAAGCAGCCTACCACTTGATTGTTGAACTGTATGACCGAGTAAGTCGCAATAAAGAGAATCACTTTTCTTTGAAAAACAATATAGTCATATATTTTTGATAGATGCATTGTACAAAATGGCAACATGAAAGTTATTTTCTATATGGAAGCAGAAACTAATCTTGGGCATTTTCCTCATTCTTTACCACCTCTAACATTAGCACAATTGCCATTGGTTGCCCAGTTGGATAAATTTACAATTTATTGTGCACCAGATTCAACAATGTGGAATATTTGACATGGTTCTTATTTTAGTTTCTGAGTCTTTTTTGTTGTTTTGCATTGCATCCTCACCAGAATGTTTTATTGTATAAACCTGTAGTTCTTCCAAACGTGCATTCTCCAGCTTTAAGTTTTTAAGAACTTATATTGAGATCTTTTGCATCAATCCTGTGGAACTATGCAGGGATTCACTATCACTCTATACTGTCTTTGCTGTTTAGTTGGTAAGAAATCCATAATCAGTCAGAGAAGTAACTGATGCAATGGTTAACATGCTGTATCTACCAAATTGGTTTAATTTAAATCCAGATTAGCAGGTTGAATGTTTCCTCCACCCAGGTGACTGTGGTCATGGACAGGAAGGTGTGAGTATAAGTGAGGTAGGTAGAGGGATCCAAGAGGTAGGGTTGCAGGAGTCTCAGCCATTATCCTTGTCTAACAGGTTAAAGATTCTTGCTCTCTGTGTGGACGAGAGCAGGGGCTGTGGGGAGGATGATCAAACTGACCACAGCACCGTGGTACAGGGAGCCATTCAACTTGAGGGAGGGAAGAGAAATGTAGTCCTAATCGGGAATAGTATAGTTAGGGGTGTAGACTGTTTTCTGTGACCAAGATTGAGAGTCCTGAAGGTTGTGTTGCCTACCTGGTGCTTGGGTTTGAGATATCTCAACTGGGCTGCAGAAGAACTTGGAGTGGTAGAGGAAAGATCCAGTTGCCGTGGTCCACGTAGCTATCAACTACATTGTCAGAGCCCGATAACGCAGGGGCAGCCGGGGCTATAACCAGCTGCCCCTCAGTCCTGAGGTGAACTCCGAGGCCCTATGGGCATCGATCGGAAGGAGGGGAGCTGTGTGTCAACTCTGACCAGTCCCAAGGAGTGGGTATGGTGGCCACCAGCTCCCCTAAGTTCCAGCCCTCTGACGATGCCACGTCTCGCAGTCAGCCCCTGGGACAGGTGCCGCTGCCAAGTGCGCGGGCGTGCCCTCCAGTCCAAGATGCCCCCAGAGGATGCCCGCCAAGGGTATCGAAGGCCACTGGATGTGGTAAGCAGCTGGCTGCCTTCACTTCTGATGTGCATCTTAGGGATGCACCTTGACACAGTGGTAGAGCAAGGAAGGCTAAGTCCCACTAGGAAAAGAGTATAGGCCTAAACTGCTCAATCTCTCTTCATAATACAAACCCCATAACTCTGAAATCAATCAAAGAAGTATTGCTGCAAATGTCCAAGGTATTGGTGAAACCTCACCTGGAGTGCTGTGTACAGTATTGGTTCCCTTTATTTGAGGAGTGATGTAGTTGCACTGTAGCATAGTGATTAGCACTGTTGCTTCACAGAGGCAGGGTCCCAGGTTCAATTCCCGGCTTGTGTCCCTATGGAGTCTGCATGTTCTCCCTGTGTCTGCGTGGGTTTCCTCCAGGTGCTCCGGTTTCCTCCCACAAGTCCCGAAAGACGTGCTGTTAGGTGAATTGGACATTCTGAAATCTCCCTCTGTGTACCCAAACAGGTGGCGACGAGGGAGTTTTCACAGTCGCTTCATTGCAGTGTTAATGTAAGCCTATTTGTGACAATACAGATTATTATTATTGTTAGGTGCATTAGAGGCAATTCAGAGGAGGTTCACTAGATTGATTCCAGAATTATGGAGTTTGTATTATTAAGAGAGATTGAGCAGTTTAGGCCTATACTCTCTCAAGTTTAGAAGAATGAGAGGAGATCTAGTTGAGGTAGGGGAAATCTGGAACAAGAGGTCATAGTTTTAGGATAGCAGATTTAAAACAGTAAGGAGAAATTACTTCTCAAAGGGCTGTGAATCTGTAGAATTCACTACACGAGAGTGTGGTGGATACTAGGACATTAAGTACATTTAAGGAGGAGATGGACAGATTTTTAAGTAGTAATGGGTTGAAGGGTTATGGAGAACGGGCAGGGAGGTGAAGTTGAAGCCGAGAAAGGATCGGCCATCATCGTATTGAGCGGGCTCGAGGGGCTGAATGGCCTTCTCCTGCTCCCTGTAATGTTTTTAAGTTCATGTGAAATTATTTGGGAAGCCTTAACTCGTCTTCTGGGAGACCCACTCACAGTTTGGTGAGAGTTGACATTAGAGCAGTTAATCCGGTTCTGATCCAGCATGTGGGGAAAAAACATACATTAATGTAGATTAGAGGGATGTCTTCTGAACTTGGAGTTGTGACCCCATTGTTGGGAAAGAATGTGGATAGAATCCTAGAATTAAGCTATATTTAGGGTAAAAGATAATTTTCTTTGCAGTCAAGATCATGAGTCCAGTAGATGAATTGCCTACTCAAAGCCATGATAACTATATTTTTTTAAATAGTACCCAGTTGTTTTTTTCCCAAGTAATGGGCAATTTAGCGAGGCCAATCACCTATCCTGCACATCTCTTGGGTTGTGGGGGTAAAATCCACGCATTACTAGTCCAGCAACAATGCCACTATGCCACTGTAGATAACAGAGAATTCATCACCCCATTGGGATATACTATAGGTCACTAAATAGTGGGAGGGAGTTGGAGGAAGAGACGTGTCAGCAAATCTACAAGCTGAATAGCCGGCATAGAATAATAACCATAAGAAATTCCAATCCCCAAATTAACTAGCAGGAAGAAGTATCAGAAGAAAAAAAGTTTTTATGGTGCACAAGAACTCCTTTTGCATTACATACTGAACTGGACTAGCCATATAAATACTGTGGCTACAAGAACAAGTCAGAGGCTAGAAATCAGTCTAACCTTGGTGGTGCACTTTTATAGACATGGATTGATCAGTGATAGTCAGCATAGATTTGTTGTAGGAAGGTTGTGTTTGACAAATCTAATCAAATATTTTGAGGAGGTAACCAGGAACGTTGATGAGGGTAATGCATTTGTTGTGGTCTATATGGACTTTAGCAAGGCTTTTGATAAGGCCCTTCATGGCAAACTGGTCAAGAAAGTAAGGACCCATGGCAAAATTGCGTAATTGATCCAAAATTGGCTGAGAGACGGGCAGCAGAGGGTGATCGTAGAAGGATGTTTCTGTGACTGGAAGTCTGATACCGGTGGGGTTCTGCAGGGTTCAGTGCCGGGGCTCCTTGTTATTCGTGGTGTACGATAATGGTTCAGACTTAAATGCAGTGGCTATGATTTAGATTTATTGTCACGTGTACCGAGGTACAGTGAAAAGTATTGTTCTGTGTGCAGTTCAGGCAGATCATTCTGTACATGAAAAGCATAGGACATATAAACACGCAATGTAAATACAGAGACATCGAGTGAAGCATACGGAATGTAGTGCTACTCAGTAGAGAAGATGCGTGGAGAGATCAGTTCAGCCCATAAGAGGGTCATTCAGGAATCTGGAAACAGCAGGGAAGAAGCTGATTTTGAATCTGTTAGTGTGTTCACAGACTTTTATATCTACTGTCCGATGGAAGAGGTTGGAAGAGAGAATAACTCGGGTGGGAGGGGTTTTTGATTATGCTGCCCGCTTTCCCAAGGTTACGGGAGGTATAGACCGAGGAGTCAATGGATGGGAGGCAGGTTCGCGTAATGTAGTGGATTATGTTCACGACTCCCTGTAGTTTCTTACGATCTTGGGCTGAGCAGTTGCCATATCAAGCTGTGATGCAGCCAGATAGGATGCTTTCTATGGTGCATCTATAAAAATTAGTCATGCCAAATTTCCTTAGTTTCCTGAAGAAGTATAGGCGCTGTTGTGTTTTGTTGTGTTTTCCTGGTTGTAACATAGCGTGGGTGGGTCAGGACAGATTGTCGGTGAAGTGCACACCCAGGAATTTGA
The DNA here is from genome assembly GCF_047496885.1 of Scyliorhinus torazame. NCBI lineage: Eukaryota > Metazoa > Chordata > Chondrichthyes > Carcharhiniformes > Scyliorhinidae > Scyliorhinus > Scyliorhinus torazame. The sequence continues at coordinate 345,032,416 of NC_092708.1, forward strand.
AGCTGTCAACCATCTCCACCTCAGCACCATTTATGCAGACAGGAGTGTGTACGATACTTCGCTTCCTGAAATCAATGACCAGCTCCTTAGTTTTACTGACATTGAGTGAGAGTTTGTTGTCGCTACACAATGCCACTAGGTTCTCTATCTCCCTCCTGTACTCTGACTCATCTTTGTTTGCGATCTGATCCACTACGTTTGTGTCATCAGCAAACTTGTAGATGGAATTGGAGTATTGGTGAGTTGGAGTATCGGTATAAGAAGTTTGTGGGTGACACGAAAATTGATAGGGTGGTAAATAGTGAGGAGGATAGTCATAGACTGCAGGGGGATATCAATGATCTGGTCAAGTGGGCTGGGGAGTTGCAAGTGCAATTCAACTTGGAAAAATGTGAGGTAATGCAATTGGGGAGGGCTAACAAGACAGAAAGGACCCTGGAAAGTACTGAAGACCAGAAGGACCTTGGAGTGCATATCCATAGATCCCAGAATGTGGCAGGGCAAGTAGATAAGGTGGTTAAGAAGGTAAATGGGATACTTGCCTTTATTAGCCCAGGCATATAATACAAGAGCAGGGAGATCATGCTGAAACTATATAAAACACTGGTTAGGCCACAACTGGAGTACTCCATGCCGTTCTGGTCACCACATGATAGGAAGGATATGATTGCATTGCTGGAGAGGATGCAGAGACATTTCCCAAGACGTTGCCTGGGCTTGAGGGTCGGGGCTATGAGGAAAATTGGATAGGCTGGGGCTGTTTTCCTTGGAGCAGTGAAGGTTGAGCTGGGACCTGATTGAGAAAGATTGAGGGGCATAGAGAGGGTGAATTCGTAAAGGGAGCAATAACCAGGGGGCATTTAAGGTAAAAGGCTGTGAGGGGAATTGAGAAACTTTTTCGCCTAGCGGATGATGGGAGTCATAGGATCGTAGGAGAAACTTTTTCATCTAGAGGGTTGTGGGAGTCTGGAACTCACTGCCAGAAAGGGTGGGTGAATCAGAAACTCTCATAACACTTTTTAAAAAGTAGAAGGAAACCATCGGGTCTGCCCTGACCCTCTGAAGGAACACCCTACCTAAGCCCACTCCCCCGCCCTAACCCCCATAACCCCACCTAACCCACACATCCCTGGACACTTAAGTGGCAACATAGCATGACCAATCCACCTAACCTGCACATCTTTGGGCTCTGGAAGGAAACCAAAGCATCCAGAGGAAATCCATGCAGACATGGGGAGAAAGTGCAAACTCCACACAGTCACCCAAGGCTGGAATTGAACCCGGATCCCTGACGTGTGGCAGCCATGCTAACCACTGTGCCACTGTACCAAAGTTATGATAAACTTTTTACAGGACTTTGTCAGACAGCATTTGGATGAAAGTGCACAGTTCTGGTCTGCATTCTATAAAACGGAGAGAGAGAAGTGCTGGAGAAAGTGGAACAAAATTAGAAGGACGGGCTCAGAACAGAGATGATAGCTATAAGGAATGATTGATGAGGTTGGAGTTCTTTTTCTTTTGAAGATCGACTCAGAGAAGACCTAGTAGAGTTATTTAGAATACTTGAGAGAAAGAGAATAAAATGATGTGGGAAAGGCTGTAATGAGGTAGCTAGAGACTTAAGTGGCCTATAAAACCAGCACAGACAGTTGGTCTGAATGGCCTGTTTTTGTGTTATTTTATGTTCTTCGTTTCCGATGATTAAAGCTGAGCTGACATTCAAATATTGTAGCTTATTATTTTCAAGGTATTCGTTTCTACCAATATTTTATCTTGATATTTCCTACCCATGTATTTGTAGGGTAACATAATTCTCACTGACTACGAATACATAATTCTAAATCTCCTGCGTTTCCGCACTGATGAGGTAGAAGATGTGAAATTTGCTGTTCGTGAGCGATATCCAATTGATAATGCCAAAGGTCCAGAGCCTCCACTGTCTTTAGAGAGGTAAGGTCAACGTGTGCATGAAATCTAAAAAATATTTCTGATATTGCCTTGAACTTTGTCGTATATTTCTGGTGGATGAAGTGTTACACTTTACCTCATGAACAAAACTTCTAGACTAACTTGATTTTGTTGTATGAATAGATTGTAAACTATGATATCATCTGTACTAAATTGGGCGATGTCATGAAGGTGGGAAGTAGGCAGTCTTCGTGATGGAGTGCATATTGTGATGAATGTAGGAAATTATTATATATTGTATTTTGTTGTAGTAATTATTAAAAACCCTGGGTTCAAATACATACAAGCAGTATGTATACTAAAGCTGTGACTAAGCGGTCATAAATATGAAGTAATCATTGATTTTAACAATGTACTTGTTTACATATAGATGGCTAATGGAATATTGTCGATGTTTAGGATAATCCCTGGGGTGTAGTTAATTTATGAGGGATTGTGTTTAGTCCTAGCTAAGCAGGTCATGGGACATCTTAGTGGGAGCAGACTGGTGAATGTCTTAGTCTTGGGATGCAGATGATGTAATTAATGGGAGGATCCAGGTCTGTTTGTAGTTTTACAGTTTGCCATAGGATTTGAGTCTGACAAGAAGGATTTTCAGGTTGTTCCTGAAAAGGTTTCTCACTAAAGGTCTGCAGAAAGAAGCAAATAACCCTGATTGTTAACTTTATTTGTAAATGCCATTTGAACTATATTGGGCTGCTTAATTGGAATATATAGTGGCATGTGTAGATAGGAAGTTAAAGTTTTTTCCTTTTGTTTAGGAGCTGTTTAATTGTTAATTGTAAAGCTATTACTTTGTTGTGAATACAGTTTAAAATACTCTGTTTAAATTAAAGTTTGCTTTACCATATAAGATATCTATTGGTCAGTGTTATCACTCTTTTGAGCTTCTCGGTCTTTTGGCTAAGATGAGCGTGAGGTCAGGTGTAATGCCTGGATCTGGTATGTCTCTCTTGTGAGGACCATGAATTGGATTCAATTTGAATTCGTTTTTGGAGCAGGCAAGGAGCTGGAATAGGGGTTCGCCCCTGTCCACACTGAGCTCTGGCTTTGTAACTCTGATAAAGTAATTTAAAAAAATTTTTTTTAAATCACTCTTTTGATTTAGTAGTTCTCTTCTCTCTCTCTCTCTCTCTCTCTTCTCCCCCCCCCCCCCCCCCCAAAGTCTTTAAAAAAAAGAAAGAAATTGTTGGGATTCTTGCATGATTCTTGCAGTCCTAACAATGTGTTTGAAAGCTCATCTCCAGGGTCGATGAGAACACCAAGGACTGGGAACAGGCAAGTTTGAATGAATGCATTAAAAGGAGGAGAGGGTAGAGAGGAGTAAATTAGTGTCTCTAAATTTTAAAATATCCAAAGTTTAGGAGATTAGTCTCCAACATCGAAGCATTTTTTTCTCTCCCATTCATGTGCTCGATATGAAGTTGGAATTACATGGGTTTGTCCAGATAGATTATCATTTGGGAAATAAGTCACTATTTGTCCCTTAATAAAAGCAAATTACTGAGGATGCTGGAATCTGAAACGAAAGAGAAAATGCTGGAAAATCTCAACAGGTCTGACAGCATCTGTAGGGAGAGAAAAGAGCTAACGTTTCGAGTCCAATGACTCTTTGTCAAATTACAGAGGAAGGGATTATTTGACCCCTCCTCTGTAATCTTCTCTATCCCTAGAAACCGTTAAGCTCTCTGTTGCTCTAATTCTGGCTTCTTGCACATCTCTGATTTTTCTTTGTGCTTTCAACTGCCTGGGTCCTAAACTCTGAAATTTCTTTCATAAACCTCAACTCCTCTTTACCCCCTCCTGCTTTTATGCCATTCCTTAAAGCCTGCCTGTTCCCTATCCTTGGTGTTCTGATTGACCTTTGAGACGAGATTCCAAACATTTTGTGCTCCATCATTCAGACTTCCTACTTTGCACCTTCATAACATCGCCAAACTTTTACCTTGCCATGATCACCTACTGTTGAAATCCTTATCCATGCCCCTGCTACCTCCAGACTTACTATTCCAGTGCTCCCCTGACCAATCTTCCAACCCCCATAAACCTCTGCTCATCCAAAACTCTGCTATCCGTGTTGTAGGAATCACCAAGGCCTGTTCACCCATCAGCCCTGTACTTGACCTACAATGATTCCTGTTCTAGGAACACCTCAGTTTTAAGATTCTTTTTCAAATCCTTGCAGGGACTCGCCCCTCCTTTCCTCTATAACCTTTTCCAAGCCTACCAGCATTTGAGATCACTGCCCCTCCAATTCTGATATCTTGCCCATCCCTGATTTTAATTGATCCACAATTGACAGCTGTGCTTTTAGTTGCCTTGTCCTTAAGTTCTGGAATTCTAAGACTCTAAGCCCCTGTACAGCCCTCTCTCCATTGACGGTCCTATTATGTCCTTGACAAAACCGGTAATGAAGGGCAATATATATATATATTATATATATATTTTAAAAAATTTTTATTTTTTATTCTCCTCCATTTTCACATTTTCTCCCACATTTACATCCATCAACAATAAACAATAATCAGCAAGATATGTCAGTCCCCATAATAACAACAACGATCTCATCTACCCACCAACCCCCAAGCCTCAACCCGCATGTTTACATAAACAAATGACAAAAATAAATCCGGGATTACCCGTAGTCACCCTTAATCTTACACAGCTCCCACCCCCCCCACCCCAGGCCTCCAGCTCCTCCCGTCCACTGCCTCTTGTAAAACTCCTTCCCCCTACCCTCGGTTCCTTCCCCCCCCAACTTTCCACCCCGGCTAGACCACTCGGACCCTGTTCTGCCAGGCTCCGATGGCCGCAGCCCCTCCCCCCACCTCACTCCCGTTCACTGACACCGGCCAGCGTGGAGGCCCCCGCCCGGGTCCCTTTCCCACTTGCCCGGCCCCAGGAAAGCCCAAAGATCCCCTTTTAGCACACAAACCCCGCCTATCCACCTACACCCCAAAGAACTCTCATTTCGAGTGACAGTCCCGTCCCTTCCCTTGTCCAAATATATACCACATTGGCTCCTTTAATCTCTACACCCGCGCGCAGTGATACAAAAAAGAAGAAAATACAGTCATGAGGTTACATCAGCACATGGCCATTCCTCAGTTTGTCAGTTCTGCCACAGTCCTTCTGCTTTCGCAAACTCCTCCGCTGCTTCCGCCGTTCCAAAATAAAAGTCCCTGAGCTTGTAAGTCACCCTCAGCTTCGCTGGATATACAATGCCGCACCGCACCTTGCTAATGTACAGTGCCCTCTTCACCCGGTTGACGGTAGCCCGCCTCCTTGCCAGCTCCACCGTAAAGTCCTGGTATACACGTATACCAGCTCCAGCCCACTGCACCACCCGCTTCTGCTTGGCCCAGATCAGGACCTTCTCCTTCACCCTGTACTTACGGAAGCACAGAGTCACTGCCCTTGGCGGCTCACTCGCCTTTGGTACAGGCCTCCACGACCGATGAGCCCGATCCGGTTCATATCGGGAGGGGTCCTCCCCCAGTAGTTTTGCCAGCATCGCGGCAAAATACTCAGTCGGCTTCGGTCCTTCAACTCCTTCGGGCTGCCCCACAATCCTCAAGTTCTGTCGCCTGGATCTATTTTCCATGTCTTCCATTTTTCCTCGCAGATCCTTGTTAGTATCCATCACCTTCCGCATCTATTTCCCCATCGAGGCAAGTTGATCACCGTGCTGCAATAACGTCTCCTTCACTTCCTTCAGCGCCTCCCCTTGCTCTCGCACCTCCGCCACTGCGCTCGCCACCTCCGTCCTCACCGGGGAAACCACCACCTCCTCCACCAGCACACTCAAAGCCTCCCTCATCTCCTTCCTCACCGTCTCCATGCATTTCGCAATCTGCGCCAACTGCTTTTCAAATTCCGCAGCCATCACCTTGGTTATTTCTTCAGCCGTAAGCAGTGCGGCCTTCCCTGGTGCTCCAGCCTCCATTTTTCCTGGTGACCCCGTGGTGACCTTTCCACTCCCTGATGGACCTCCAGCTGGTTTTTTTTCGGCCGTTTTTTTGCTCACCCTCGACATTTTACTTTGGGTTTTTTTTCCCTCCTGTGTCTTCTCAGTGCCTCCTCCGTGCCTTCCCCCTTCTTCTGCCGCCTCCACGGACCCTGGGACCGGGCTTAAAGCCCCAAAATTGCCATTCCCGAGTGGGGGCTCTCCATTGTGCGGCCGCCTCCCGCACGCCGTCACCGGAAGTCGAAGGGAAATATATTAATGCATCACTGGTTCTGTGTTTGTACCGGGTAATTTCTAAAATCTGATCTATTGACTTCTGGCCAATCAATATTAGAAAGAATGAAGCAAATTATAGAAGGAGATTTTCAAGCTCGGCCCAGAACAGGCATGACATTGATGGTGCACCTGCAGCATCTGATCTAGCCCACAGTTGGAAGGCCGGAACTATTTCAAGTTTGAGGCCCATTTTTAAATAATCCTGTGGTTTTCACCATGCTAGATTACCACCCAGGTGTGGAAAGCAGGGAATCTACCTCATATATTTATGCAAAGTGTGATGTACTGTTTGTACTGATTTTAAACTTCAGCCACTTGTATTGAGAATTACTGGTTTTCAGTAGCATCTTTTCAAGCCATTCTTAATATTTGTTTCAATAGTTTGAAATTGTTACAGATTTCATGGTAGATGCAGGAGTCGGTATTTTTAGGGTTCAATTAAAATATTGAGGGGTGACGCATTCACTGCGGACTTGTCCAGGTGCATTTCAGTTTGTCATTTGCTGAAAGGCACTGGATTGATTTTCCTTCCCTCATCCTCCGACTAAATCAAATTAGATGAATCACACCTTGAATACATCTTGATTTACAATGTTCATAACCAAAGCCCATGTTCTGCTGGCAAAGGTATGCTCTTTCGAATAGGAATCCACCAGAATTGGACCGTAAACCTGTAGGGGTAGTGATGGCCAGCAGCCTTGTACCCTTTTGGTAGCTATCGAAAAGTAGCCAAAGAGTTTCTAGCACCAGAAATCCTATTGTTTAGTCCTCCATAAGGGAGTATGTCTGGAAGTATGAAAACGTTGTTGGCAGCTGCTACCTCCTGATTCTTCAGTCGAAGAGGGCTTGGGGCAACCTCCAAATGTACTTCTTTTGGGGGGGGGGGGGGGGGGGGGGGGTGCCCTCAAAATAAATTACCTGAGGCTTTCTACAGTCCATTTGTATTTTATTTCAATAAGACCATTTTGAGACACTACCACTCTGCCCATGCTATTCGCATACTCCAGAAATGTGCACACATTGTAAAGAGATGACTGGGTGGCTTTGATCCCAGGAAATAAGTTAACTGGATTCAGTGCAGTAGAAAATCACCCAACAACTCTGATTGATGCATCTGTATGCTGAAGTAATTAATTGAAAGTTATACTGTTACCATTCTTGGGAATGACTGAAATTTCTAATTGTTCTGTAGGTTGACAGAAGTCTTGGCTAAAACACCACCAGGGGAACAAATAAAGAAAATGCTCAACCCCCATCTTTGTGAGTAATATTTTTGTTGTAAGTACAGTCGATAAATGATCAGATAATCAGGAAATCTCTTTGAGGTATCAATATTATCAGTATTACAATATGCTTAACGGTGGTAATTTAGTGAAACCACTGGAATAAAATCAAGAACAGTAAGTACTCAGTAAGCATTATTAATGCAAAAGCAAAATGCTGCAGGTATTGGAAATCTGAAATAAAAACAGAAAATGTTGGAAGTGTTAATAGGTCAGGCAGCATTTGTGGAGAGAGAAATAGAGTTAATAATTTAGGTCGATGACTTCTCACAACTGGATAAAGTTCTATTTGTAATAAGTTTTAAGTAAGTCAAAAGTTAGGGAAAGAGGAATGGGGATAACAGAATAAAAGGAAGAATGTAAAAAGAGACTAATGGAAATTTTGTCTGAAGAGCAGAACTTCTTTTACGTGAGCATTACTGGAAGAGAAGTGGCAGTGAATTAAACATTAACTCAAAAGCCTCTGTACTTTCTTAAAAGAAATGATAGTAGATGAGCAACGGCAAATATTCTGTGTCTGCCTTCACAGTAGCAGACTCTATAAACATTCAGAAATAGTCGGAAACCTAGGGTCTAATGAGACCATGGAACTTAAAGGGGGGAGGGAAGAGGGATTTTGTGCTGTTTCTGTGGGGTGGTGAGATCAGCAGTAGGAGTGTGAAATCACACAAGAGTTTATGCCAGCGGGATTTCCCACTGGGTCACTGTCTGTGCGGCACGGTAGCACAAGGGCAGCACGGTAGCACAAGTGGCTTCACAGCGCCAGGGTCCCAGGTTCGATTCCCCGCTGGGTCACTGTCTGTGTGGAGTCTGCACGTTCTCCCCGTGTCTGCGTGGGTTTCCTCCGGGTGCTCCGGTTTCCTCCCACAGTCCAAAGACGTGCAGGTTAGGTGGATTGGCCATGATAAATTGCCCTTAGCGACCAAAAGTTAGGAAGCATTATTGGCTATTTGAGTTAATGGGATAGGGTGGAAGTGAGGGCTTAAGTGGGTCGGTGCAGACTCGATGGCCTGAATGGCCTCCTTCTGCACTGTATGTTCTATGAATCTATGGATCTATTCCCGCTCTGATTGTCCCCACCTCCTGCCAATGGTGTAATGGGAATCCTGAGGTTGAACGTAGGGATCTCCATTTGAATACATTTAAATATAATTATCAGGCCTTTACGCCTTGGATCTTTCTCCCCCAACCCCCCGGCCATTCACATCAGCTTGATGACAATCTCCTTGTACTGCTTTCAATTCTTTGTGGGGTCCTGTACATTAGGTAGACCAAATGCAGATCCTTATTTACACATCTTCCAGACTCAACTTTTATTTCCTTGTCCCATTATCATCTCCTTTTGCACTGCATGTCACCTTTTGTCACTTAATCTCCAGCCTTCCACCATATCACAGACCTTCCATTTTTTTTCCTCCCCTCCCCTTTTCCTGGCCTCTGTACGTGCTTAAAACTTGTTGTATCTGTACTTTCTTCCAGTTCTGCCAAAAGCTCATGACCCAAATTATTAACTCTGTTTCTGTCTCCACAGATGGTTTCCGACCTGAGTTTTTCCAGCATTTTCTCTTTTTATTTCTGAATTTCCCGTGCAATTTTTTGCATATTTAAAGCAAGATGGGTCTTTTTGATTACATAATAAGTCGTAAATTACAGGGCAGCATGTGGCGCAGTGGGTTATCCCTGCTGTCTCACGACGCCGAGGTCCCAGGTTCGATCCCGGCTCTGGGTCACTGTCCGTGTGGAGTTTGCACATTCTCCCCGTGTTTGCGTGGGTTTCGCCCCCACAACCCAAAGATGTGCAGGGTAGGTGGATTGGAAACGCTAAATTGCCCTTTAATTGGAAAAAATGAATTGGGTACTCTAAATTTAAAAAAAAAAAGTAGTAAACTACAAAATTGTAGACCTAATGGTGAACAACAGAGTGGTGGAGCAGGGTTAATGACGAATAATGGCAATGAGAAGCTGGGCAAATGGTGAACACTGGTGATGAGGGACGGGATTAATGGTGAATACTGGTGATGAGGGACAGGGTTAATGGTGAATAATTGGGATGAGGGACAGGGTTAATGATGAATAATTGGGATGAGGGGCTGGGTTAATGGTGAATATTGGGGAGGTATTGTCACTGGACTAGTAATCCAGAGACCCAGGGTAATGCTCTGGGGTCCTGGGTTTGAATCCCACCATGGCAGATGGTGAAATTTGAATTCAATAAAAATCTGGAATTAAAAGTCTAATGATGACCATGAAATCATTGCTGATTGTCGTAAAAAACAATCTGGTTCACTAATGTCCTTTAGGAAAGTAAATCTGCCGTCCTTACCCGGATTAATGGTGAATAATTGAGAAGAGAAACAGTGTTCCTGGTCAATAATGATAAGAGAATAATGGAGAAGAGGACCTGAGCCCACAGTAAATAATGGCGATGGGAAGTGCAGTTAATGGTGAACAATGGCAATGTGGACCGGGTTCATCGTGAATAATGGAGCAGGGTTATCACAAGAAAAGCACAATAAACAAATTAGTTTTGAAAGATTTAGCTATTTTAGGCGCTCCATTGTTATTTTCTCTGACACAGTTGGTATGTCTGATTAAAGGACGATAATCTGTAAGTAGAAATACAAATAATGAGCAGTGCAGAAACCAGCTATTCAGTCCAACTTGTCTCTGCTTGTGTTTATATGTCACACAAGTCTCTTTCCGTTTCATCCACCTCATCATAGAATTTACAGAAGGAGGCCATTTGGCCCATCCAGTCTACACCGGCTCTTGGAAAGAGCACCCTACCCAAGGTCAACACCTCCACCCTATCCCCATAACCCAGTAACCCCACCCAACACTAAGGGCAATTTTGGACACTAAGGGCAATTTATCATGGCCAATCCACCTAACCTGCACATCTTTGGACTGTGGGAGGAAACCGGAGCACCCGGAGGAAACCCACACACACACGGGGAGGATGTGCAGACTCCACATAGACAGTGACCCAAGCCGGAATCGAACCTGGGACCCTGGAGCTGTGAAGCAATTGCGCTATCCACAATGCTACCGTTCTGCTCATCTAAGTACATATCCATCAGTTCAATTCTACCATCAGAAAAGGTAGCTTCCATGTTCTGAGAAGGTTTTTTTTTCTTGACACAGAAGTTCAAGAAGTTCCTTGTGTTATTTTATAGTAGCATTGCTCAAATGATCATGTTGGTTACATGTTTTCGCTTCACAGTTTAATCTGACGTTAAGGTCATACCTAGGTATTTCTCTCATGTTAGGTATCAAGGACCACTCCTGTATTCAAGCCCTTGTTCCTGGGGTGTGATTTTTATCTACACAATATCTGATTAGGTAGTATTGTGTAAGGGTCAAACGGAAACTGTTTCTACTGTATTTAACTTGCTCAATATAACATGAACCTTGAGTTCTTATAGACTAGGAAAGTGGAAGAGTACTCCCTGTCAGATCAGGATGTAGGTTATAAACAAGAAGTAGGTTTATTAGAAGTAACTGATGAGTAGGAATGGAGATAGATAGGTCTTGATGAACAAGGGGATCAAGGGTTACGGGGAGAAGCCATGACTAAATGGTGGAGTGAACTCGATGGGCTGAATGGCCTAATTCTGCTCCTATGTCTTATGGACAATCCAGTAACTGATAACTTTTAACTCAAATTTCCTTCTGTGATAGAATAGCATTTGCAACACTTCACTAGTTCAAATAACACTGAACATATATTATCATTTGTAACTCTTGTAATAGCCTGCGGAGCTTAAGAGTACCTCCAAGAGTGAAGCTACAATACCCTGATACAAAATAAAACTGGCAAACTTGACAAAAAAAATGGCATCACATATATTTCTGCTTGGCTATCATACCCCACCTGCCTTGGAGATCCCCTGTAAGACCTTCCCACACTAAATCAGAATTGTTTAATTCCAGGACAACGGGACTCAAAATGGTGTTGTCACAAACAAATACAGCTGTCACTCATATCAGGGCTTAAAGTTATAATGCTAGCTTCCCAGACACATCTAAACAAAGTAGCAAACTTCACTTGAGTGTTAAGTGGACTGATAATTATATAGAAGTTATCAGTCAGTGCTTCCAATTAGATCAGTTCTAATGGATTTTTAATTTTAACACAGCAGAATCTTTGCATCCACCTGTGTATGTCAACAATATATTCAAAGTGGCCAGCTATCTTTCAGATTAAACATTGAAAAATATTTAGATTTCCTTGTGATTTGAAATGTGATGACATTTTCTATCCATCAAATCATCTTTTTCATTTTAAAGCTTGTGGAGCAACATTGATTGAACATTGCCTGATGAAGATTGGAATATCTGGTAATGCAAAAATAGGCCATGATTTTGATTTGTCTAAAGGTAAGTTTACAGGAGCAGTGAAATTTCTCCATCAAGGTTTATTATTTTTGATTTTAATTGCAATGCTATTGAAAAATGAAAATATTTTAAAAGTTTAAACAAAAAGCATTATTGTAAGAATAATTGTAATCTCTGGTATGAAAGAATGATTTTAAAGTTTTGAAAATGGGGCACATTCTTTCTTCTGTTTTAATTTTCAGAGTTTTAAATTCTCCCTTTGATCATATTCATTTTAAGTTTTTATTTCTAGATAGCGAAAAACTTTTGGCTGCTCTACAGAACGCTGAGGAATTTATGGAGATGACAAATAACTTTAAAGGACAGGTAGACTTGTGTAATATTATTCCTTTTGTGATGCTCCCTCTTTTCTGTAAGTTAATTTCCCCATTCTTTAATTGGATCTCCCTGTGTCAGATACTACCTTGGCCTAGTCTCTGCTCATGCTTTCCTGTATGTATTGCTGATTTGGATCTAGCTGTAGAAATAGTGATGTCAAAATCCATTCAAAACAGGAGATAAAGTTAATTCTTTAGCATGCCAAAGGAAGCTACAAAATGATATTGATAAGATTGAGGTAATGGGTTAAAAATGGCTATTTGAATTCAGTATCAGCAAGCGTGAGACAATACGTTTTGGTTTTAAATATATAATAGTAGTAAATATACTCCAAATGGAAATAGTTGTATTCAGTGTGGACTAGGACCCTGCAGATTCCACTCAACCAATGTGCTTGTCCAATACGTTTTACCCAGGTGTTTCAGCAAGTTACTGGCAAATAACTACGAACATGTGTCAGTTCAAACAACGCAACATTATTTCAGACGTTTTTAAGAAAGGATAGCACACTTTATTTTTAGGAATTAGAACATAGAACGATACAGCGCAGTACAGGCCCTTCGGCCCACGATGTTGCACCGAAACAAAAGCCATCTAACCTACACTATGCCATTATCATCCATATGCTTATCCAATAAACTTTTAAATGCCTTCTACCTTAACTTCCCGTTTCACTAGAACACTATTACTTCCCAGATCTTGATTCCTTGTCGATTCGCCGGTTCCGATTGCATGATTCCTGCAGCCTGTTACTGTCGATCTCTCTCTCTGTCGCTGATCTCGGTCTCGGTCTCTGTCTCTCCCGGCGTAGAAGGCGAGCTGCTCATTTCTTCACTGTGTCCTGACGTGCTTTGGGATAGGCGGAGAGGGGGCAGTCTTACCTTGCCCTGCTCGAACTGTGGGTCTTATACCTTTCTGGCTACCATCCAGAATGTTTCGGCCAATCGGGGACCTAACTTGATTTGTTTTGCCACCTCAAAAACTTTGTTAACGAGTTTTGATGGTCTTTCTTTGTTTGCTGGTGCCCTGGTGCCTGTATATCTTGTTTTTTGGGGTCAGAATATGCATTTGCTCTTTTGTCCTTATTGATTTTGTCTGATGCAATATCTAAAGGTGATTGTTTCATCAATGAGGGTCTAATTATTTCCTAATTGTATTCGGGTCAGTTTCTGACTCTATTGCTTCATTAAATTATTTTCATGTTTGCGAATGTGTCTTATGCATTCCTGATTTCTATTGTTTTATCAAGTTGCTACAGGGGCTATTGGGTGTAGGACTGATTCTCTGTCTCTGGTATTAGAGAGTTCCCAGCATGCTGCGGTATATTGGCCAACTTTCTGCTGGTCATATAATTCTGTTTCATATAATTCTTATAGGGCTGCTACAGCTTGGTGCTTTGGAAAATCTCAGTGATTTTGGTGGAAGAGGTACAGGCTCACAAAACATTTGATGCAACACCTCTGGTTGATAATATTGTTTTTAAAACCAAACAATTCATGGAATTCTATATATACAATAACGAGCCAATAGTAATGATGAGCCTATAAGATGTCAGTTAGAGTACTAATTGCAGTCTTGGCTTTCATGCTGCAGGAATGACATTGAAGTTTTCCAAAGGGTGTGCTACAGACTCATTAGAAAGTTTGTGGTATGAAGAAATACAAACAAAGAGAGGTGAAATATTGGGACTTTATTGTTTTAACATTCAAGATTTAAACGTAAAATTACAGATATATGAAGGAAACCGTGATAAAGGAACAAGACAGCTAAATGTGGCTAGCACTATTTTCTTTTGTGAAGAATAAATGCCTACATAAACTAATTGAGCAAAATGGCATGTTTGTATCTTGTATGTGTTTGCACAAGTAATTCAAGCATGAATATCCAAGGTTTTACCAAGATCTCTTTTTTTGATGGCTCAATATATCAAACTCTCACAGAATCTAATTCAGACTCTGGGTACGAATTTGAACCTTAATAATGATATGAAAATCTAGCCAGCTGTTTTTTTTAAAGTAGCTTTTTTCTGTTAAGTTTTGAGAGTAGAGTGAAGTTCTTTTTTAAAATAAGCAAAATACTCTGGGTGCTGGAAATTTGAAATGAAAAACGGAAATGCTGGAAATCAGCAGATCTGGCACTATCTCTGGAGAAAAACAAAGTTAATGTTTCAGGTCTGTGGCCATTCATCAGAACTGGGGAAAGTTAGGAATATATGTAATAGGTTTTGAACAAGTGAAAGTGGGGAGGGTGAGAAGAAGGTTTTGTTAGGGTGGAGGACAGGAGAGATTGAATTACAAAAGGTACAAGGCCAAAGAGGGTAATGGGACAAGTAAAGCAACAAAAGATGTGTCTCGAGCAGATGCTTTTAAAATCATGCACCCATTTAAATTTTAAACTATTTGTAACCACAAAATACACATTGTATTGATTATTTTTGGTTAGGGTTATATAATACAGAAACGAGAAAAAAAACCAAGTTTGGATCCAGACAAGCCACCTGAAGAATTACTAACGTAAGTCTATACTTTTTGAATTATGGTATGGTTGTAGAACTATTAGATTGTCTCTATTTTTAAAAAAAAAAGTTTTTCTCTTTTACAGCTATGAGGAGTTTCATCCATATCTTTTTGCACAACATACAAACTCTTCTTGCATTGTGTTTGACTCGTTTGATAAGGTAATCATACACTTCTGGATCTTATTTCTTTTTATTTCTTCTAAAATGTCCAGTTTTATTCAGGCAAAGATCTAGGATGCCTAATAATAGGACACCAATATATTGCACACATTTTAAAATAATTAACATGATGGATTCTTCAAGAAGCACATTCATCCCTTGTTGTAATATTTATATCTGAGTGTGTATATATAGGATGTGGGCTTCACTGGCTAGGTCAGCATTTGTTGCCCATCTTTAATTGCCCTTTAGAAGGTAGTGGTGAGCTGCCTTGAACCGCTGTAGAGTGATTTGCAGGGGAACTTCCAAGTGGTGGTATTCCCATGTATCTGCTGCCCTTGTCTTTCTAGATGGCAGTGATTGTGGGTTTGGGGGGCTAGTGGGGGGGGGGGGGGGGGTTTGGAGGTGGCAGCGGGCAGGGATCGAGAGATTTGGGGATCTCTTTGTTGATGAGGGTTTCCCGAACTTGGAGCTGGAGGAGGAGTTTGAGTTGCCAGATGTGAATGGGTTCCAGTATCTACAGGTGAGGGATTTTGTGCAGAAGCTGTTTTCAACCTTCCCACACCTGCCTCTCCTGGGGCTACAGGTTAAGGTGGTGTCGAGAACAGGAGTAGGAATGGGGAAGGTCTCTGAGACCTATAAGGAGCTGATGTAGTGGGAGGGAGCCCCAATAGGGGAGGTGAAAAGAAGGTGGGGAGCTAGAAGCTGGGTTGTAGGAGGAGGCCCTGAGGAGAGTTAATGCATTCTCGTCGTGTGCCAGGCTCAGCCTGATACAGTTTAAGGTGGTCCACAGGGCACACATGACTGTAGCCCGGATGAGGAGGTGGAGGATAGGTGTGAGTGCTGTGCGGGGGGGGTCCTGCGAACCATGTCCATATGTTTTGGGCATATCCGAGACGGAGGGATTTCTGGCAGGGGTTTGCTGACATCATGTCAGAGTTCTTACAAGTAAGGGTGGTGCCGAGTCCAGAGGTGGCGATCTTTGGTGTGTCGGAAGACCCGGGAGCCCAGGGGGTGAGAAGAGGCCGATGTCCTGGCCTTTGCCTCCCTGGTGGGCGGAGACGGATCTTACTAGGTTGGAGGGACTCGGAACCCCCAAAGTCGGGGGTATGGGTTAGCGACATGGCGGGATTTCTCCGACTTGGGGAAAATTAAATCCGCCTTGACGGGTTTGTTACAGGGGTTTTCTCAGAGGTGGCTGCTGTTCATCGACTTCTTTGAGAAAAATTAAGCTGTCAGCAGGGAAGGGGGGGGGGGGGGGGTGTGTGGCATGGGAAAGACTAGTAAGGACAGGAGAATTAACGGACGAGTGGCTGGGGAAGATGGCACTGTTTGCATAGGGGGGTTTGTGCTCGGGGGTGGGAGGGGGGGGGGGGTTGTTGGTTATATTGTTGTGGTTTTGTTTTGTGGAATTTTGATGTTGTAAATTGTTAAAATTATAAGAATCTCAAAATATTTTCTAAAAAAAATAGTGCATTCAGGATTTTGCATTTCAGTTTAATATTCTGATATGGTTTTGATATAGCTTGGGTTCACAGTAATAACGAGTACTTTTTATAGTAAAAATGAAGTGAAGGCATCATTGACTAAACAGCATTTCTGTCTTTAACATGCAATTATTTGGCTGCAACGTCCACAAAAATAGCCTCATGAATTTTTTTCTTTTGAATGACCATTTTTGTTGGGACCATCCAGCTCACATTCTTGCAGTGTCTGTAAAAGCCAAAAATGAGAACAACTGATTTCTTATTGTCAAGAACATGTTTCAAGTTTTTTCTCAATTTAGTACAAATTGGTCCTATAACCATACGCATTTATAAAGAAACAGGAATAAAATAACTTGAATTTATGTATTTTGTGTAAGAAGATAAGTCACATTTTCTCTTCTATAGGTATTTTATAATGGAAATTGATTATGTATGTTTTAGTTTACTGCAGTAATCTCTTTGCTTGAAAACGGAAACAATCACTTGCATTTTGTCCCATTTGTAGGTTTAAACTATAGGAATGGTTATTGAGGATTGGGGGTACACGTTAATAATTGTCTTTGACAGTATATAATACATTACATTTAAGCTGCAAATATTGTTTTTAGTGGAAGGCTGTCACTATCCAAACATTGAAGATGAAGTTTGAATGAATAAAAAATGTTTAACTTTGTTTATATTCGCGTTTGTTATCAAAACTTTAAATTATCTGTAACTGTTACATGAGAATAAAATCCGTTGCAAAATTATGATGTGTATAAACACTACAATATTATTCCAACAATAAATCATTGATATTTGACAACCATAAATAATACAAACCAGGAAGGCCCCACATTCCTCCCGATCTTGTGTTGGATTAGTTTACATCAGCTAGGATGCAGATGGATACCACCGTACCCATCGGTTAATACGTTTCTGTACCTAATCACCACAGTGCAACTTCCATTAGAAGTACACCTGCAATATGCATAAAGACAGGATTGGGCTTGGTTGTGATATCCATTCTGTACTGAATAGTTTACTAACACTCAATACCAAAATTCAAGGACTACTTTGACAGGGGAAAGCGAGGGTATTCAATGCTGATATAATAGAACCTCAACAGCATAAATGCCACAGTGTGTTTCTTATTTGTGTTTAACTTTCTATGGTAATTTTGTAAAAAATCTATTTTTTGTTCAGGCAGTTGATGAGTTTTATTCAAAATTAGAAAGCCAGAAAATAGACTTGAAGGCTTTGCACCAGGTAAGATTTCACTGCCTTTAAATAGCACTGAAAAAAAAATCACTATTTTACTGAATGAATGCATATTATTTATCTTCTCTCCATGTTCACCCTGCAATGCACAGTTTAAAAAGTTACCAGAGTTTTAAAAAAATGCATGTCTTTGATAATCTTGCACATAATGCATTTCATTGTACGGTTACTGTTAGTTTATTTACATCCAAAGTTTACGTTTTGCTCAAAATCAACTTTTGGCAGTATTCACAATGCTTTTATTAATGCAGCACATGATTTAATATTATATTTATCATTAAGTAGAAAATGAAGGACATGTCTCAACCAGCAATTCTATTTTTTTAAATTTAGAGTAGCCAATTATTTTACTTTTCCAATTGAGGGGCAATTTAGCATGGCCAATCCACCTAGCCAGCACTTCTTTGGATTGTAGGGGTGAAACCCACGCAGACATAGGGAGAATGTGCAAACTCCACACGGACAGTGACCCAGGGCCGGGATTCGAACCTGGGTCCTCAGCGCCGCAGTCCCAGTGCTAACCACTGCGCCGCATGCCACCCTTCAACCAGCAATTCTGATGTTCTACAAACATTAGGACTTTGAGATTCCATGGGGATTCTCGTCATCTTCAGCTTTGACAAGACCAGGATAATAGTGTAAAGGGCAGAAATTTGTTGTTTGCTCTTTTATTCCGGAGTTTTGCTGGTCTCCCAGGAAAGTAGAACACCCACAGAATTTCAGGATGATTTATTCCCTGATACCGATATTATTTTATTTTTAAAACAAATTTAGAGTACCCAATTCATTTTTTCCAATTAAAGAGCAATTTAGTGTGGCCAATCCTGCACATCTTTTGGTTGTGGGGGTGAAACCCACGCAGGCCGGGGAGAATGTGCAAACTCCACACGGACAATGACCCAGAGCCAGGATCAAACTGGGATCTTGGCGCCGTGAGGCAGCAGTGCTACTCACTGTGCCACCGTGCCGTCCCTGATACCGATATTATAAGGACATAATTTATATTGACTTGTAAGCAAATTAATACATACTTTACAAGCACTTTCAAAAGAGTTGAAAAAATGTAAACTTTCCAAGTGAAAAGATGCACCATTGATGATCATTGTGGACAAAATGCATGGTATATATAATGCCATATATTTCATGTTTTAAGGAAAAGCAAGCTTTGAAGAAACTGGACAATGTTCGTAAAGACCATGAGAAAAGATTAGATGCCTTACAAGCGAATCAGGTAAGATTATTATATACCTGTTTCAGTAGAGTATGAATGCTGATTTACTGTAGAGAATGAATGCGAAGTGTAATCTATCATCCATCCAGCTACAGTAATCAGGGATACTGTGTACATGTATAATTGTTAAATTGTATGCATAACTTTCTTTGGTTTTGATTGAAGACCTGGTGATCTTTTATCTCCCAGATTGAAATGAACTATGTGGCTGCGTCAGGTGTCACCTTTCTCATAAGTTTTCAACCTCTCTTTGGTCCTCACTGGATTTCATCTTAATTTAGGAATATCCCCTCCACACCTAACTCCTCCTAACCACTCAATCACCTCTCCTTGCCCCAGTATTCGCTGACATTATTAATGACGTTCCACAGGCACCAGTTTCCTCCCCATAAAAAACTGCCATTGCCACTCCCTTCTCAACAATCCTATAGTTAGCCCCTCCATCCTCTCTCAATTACTCTAACTGGCTTTGTTTTGCTACTCAATTTTGATTGTGATGTTGCCACTTAGCTTTATGTTCATTGCTCCCATAATCCCATGCCTAGCCTTTACAGGCTGGCATGTTTCCTGCGCACATCACTGAGGCTAAATTTGTCAAAGTTAACACCCAGTGTCACCTAGCCAAGCAATGAAGAAACTCCCAAGAAGAGAGTGATGATGAAGATGCAGTACTGTCACACTCGCAGCACTGTTTGTGTATCCACACCAGATGAAGTGGTTCAAGAATGCACCTCTCCACCACTTTCTCGAGGGCATTTCAGGATGGTCAATAAATGCTGGCTTTGCCAGTGATGCTCACAGCCCAAGAATGAACAATTTAAAAAATTTTTTAAAAGCCTACCAGATACTGGCACTGTTAATTTCTTGGAGGATAGATTCAAAACAGGTTGTGAGAGGCAATGTGTTTGCAGTCAGTGGTACCCTATACCATTGGGAAGCATGAACTCTCATCTGAAGCATGTGTTGTCTCTGCCTGATGGTCTTCAGCAAGAATTAAATGTGTTAGTAGATCTCTTTGAACACGGAACATCAGCGATAGTGGACAGCAGGCTACAAGATGCTTCAATTATCTCCAGCTCCATCCGGGAAGGTGTCATACGCGTAAAAGTTCATTGTCATGGTCATCTTCTTGACCATCAGCAATATGGTCCTTGCCTTGCTCTGAGGTTTCCAGTTGTAGTTGCAGCCAGTGACAGATTTCACCGAGGATGCCTTTATTGAAGTGCAGATGTCTTGCATTGATTCTTGCTGACATTCGGGGCAGAATTAATCTCCTTGAACACCCTGGACAAATATGTCCTCCGGCTGAGAACCCTTCTTTGCCTCCTTCCCCTTCAGCAGCTGTCCTCTTCTGGTTTTTGCAGTAGCCTTGAAGTCAACAAGAAGTGCTATACTAGCAACCACAACTTGGGAGAACTATAGAAATCACCAGCAACTCAACTCCTCCTAGAAGTAGTTGATTATGCTTTTAATTAGAGCTGGTGAGGGGTCTTTCCTGCTGCTTAATGTGTGTTCAGCTGTGAGGTTAAAAGGTGTTGGCTGGAGGTATTGAGCTGCAAAATGGCACCGCTGGCATTAAATCAGCATTGTACACTAGCTCTGATTGGCATAACCCTCCTTGTTTACATTCTTTTAGTGGACATTAGTTGTGCCAACACCCTCATCAAGAGACTGGCACAATTCACTGCAGAAGTCTACACATGTCATTTTGATTCCCAAGCAGCACTTATTGTGCCCAAGGAAAGGGACTGAGTCTCAATTCATGCCCAAAGTGTTTTAACTTATGACCTCATATCTTCTCCATCACAGAAACCAACTCACTTCCATACTATCACATATCCCTCCTACTACCCTAGTGTATGTACTGTTGAAACCCACATCCATGCTTGGCTTTTCCAGTGCTCTTCTGACCCCCCCCCCCTTTCCATAAACGAAGCTAATCCAAAACACTGCTGCTTATATCTTATTCCATGCAAAGTCCTCACCATTAACATTTGAACGTATAGATTAGGAGCAGGAGTAGGCCACTCAATCCTTTGAGCCTACTCCGTCATTCAATATGATCATGATTGACCTGATTTAACCTCAACTCCACATGCCCACCTACCTCCAATAACGTTTTACTCCCTTGCTTATCAAGATTCTATCTCGCTCTGCCTAAATAATATTCAAAGACTACCTCCATTGACTTTTGAGAAAGAGAGTTCCAAAGACGCACTACCCTCTGAGAGAAAGCAAATCTTCTTGTCTGTGTTAAATGGATGACCCCTTATTTTTGAAACAGTGACCCTAGTTCTAAATTCTCTCACAAGAGGAAATTTCTCCGCATCCACCCTGCCACGACTCCTCAGGACTTTAATATGTTTTAATCAAGTGGCCACTTACTCTTACCAATGCCTTCTACAATTGAATCAGAATCTCTCTACTTTTGTATTCAATTCCTGTCGCAATCAATGATAACATTCTATTAGTTTTTCTAATTGCTTGCTCTGCCTGCATACCAACCACGTGCGAGTCACACACGAGGACACCCAGATCCCTCTGCATCTCCAAGCTCTGCAATCTCTCACCATTTAGATAATGTGCTTCATCATTATTCTTACTGCCAAAATAGACTATCTCACAATTTCCCACATTATGCTCCATTTGTCAGACCTTTGCCCACTCCCTTAACCCATCCCTTTTTGTAACCTCCATGTGTCCCTTTCACAATTTACTTTCCTAACCATTTTTGTGCCATCAGCAAATTTAGCAACTATACCTTTGGTCCCCTCATCCAAGTCATTTATATAAATTGTAAAACGTTGAGGCCCTAGCATTGAACCCTGTGGCACATCACTCGTTGCATTTTGCCAACCAGCAAATTACCCATTTTTCCTATACTCTGCTGCCAGTTAGCGAGCCACTCTTCTTTCCACGCCAATGCATCATGACCGTTTATTTTCTGCAATAACGTTTACCATGGCATCTTATCAAATGCCTTCTGGAAATCTTAAGTACAGTAATTTAAATTCACTGGTTCAGCACGTTACTTCAAAGAACTCCCAATAAATTAGTTAAACACATTTTCCCTCTCTAAATAATGTTGATTCTGTCGATTTACCTTGAATTTATCCGAGTACCCTGCTATCACATATTTAATTATAGCTTCTAGCATTTTCCCTCCAGCTGGCCTGTAATTTCCTGCTTTCCGTCTCCTTTCCTTTTTGAACAAAAGATTTACATTTGCTATTTTTTAATCGAATGGAATCTTCCCCAGGTTGAGGGAGTTTTAGGAAAATTAAAACCAACGCATCAACTATCTCACTAGCTCTTTTAAGACCCTTGGATGAAGTCTACCATGACCGGGGGTGGGGGGCAGGGCATGGGGGTGCCAACCTGCAGCTCCCACCAATTTGTTCAGTACCACTTCCCTGGTGATTGTGATTTTTCTGAATTCTTCCCTCTCTTCCATTTCCTGAATTGATATCTGCATCTGTCCTTGCTGACTTACTTTGGCTCCTATTCCCCCTCAAATTTAACGTCTGAGCCTTTAATTTCTTCAAACTGTTGATCCATGCACCCTTCCCTCCCACGCAGGTACTCTGCCAAGGTTCAATGCTCTGAAATTTGTTACCTCTATTCCTTAATTCTATCTTTTCCATTATGACACTCCTTAAATCCACTTGTTCAAGCAAGCTTTTGGTTCTCTTCCTAATGTATTTTTCTTTGGTAGGAGACATTGCTTTTCATTAGACCACTGAAGTGCCTTGGCACATTTTTCTATGTTAAAGGTGATATTTATGTATCTGTATATATTTACAATATTATAAAACTATAATAAAATTTTATATCTACATTTCTCTTTCAATAGGAATACGATAAGGTTAAGGGAGAGCTAATTGAGATCAATTTGACCATCGTTGACAAAGCTATTCAAGTCATACGCAGCGCCTTAGCTAATCAGATTGACTGGACAGAAATTGGGAGTATTGTCAAAGAAGCACAGGAACAAGATGATGCTGTAGCTTGTTCCATAAAAGAGCTGAAGCTAGACACCAATCATATCACAATGTTGTTGAAGTAAGCTTTTTACTTTTATCATAGATTATCATAGAATTTACAGTGCAGAAGGAGGCCATTCGGCCCATCAGTCTGCACCAGCTCTTGGAAAGAGCACCCTACCCAAGGTCAATACCTCCACCCTATCCCCATAACCCAGTAATCCCACCGAACACTAAGGGCAATTTTGGACACTAAGGGCAATTTATCATGGCCAATCCACCTAACCTGCACATCTATGGACTGTGGGAGGAAACCGGAGCACCCGGAGGAAACCCACGCACACACTGGGAGGATGTGCAGACTCCGCACAGATAGTGACCCAAGCCGGAATCGAACCTGGGACCCTGGAGCTGTGAAGCAATTGTGCTATCCACAAAGCTACCGTGTAAGCTCTTAATCTAAGAAATATAGTTGAAGATATATTCCCAATATCCCAAAATTCCCAAGATATATTTTGAAGAGGATTTTAACACAAAAAATGTACAAACATTTATTAGTTCACAATTCTGAAAAGAACAATGGCCGGATTGCAGATCTACCGTCTGTTCACATGGTAGGATATTCTGGTCCCACGCTGGCCCATGAGTTTTCCGGCGATGAGGGGTTCAGTCCCGCTGGCGGGCTGCCTCTTTGTCTTTCTTTATCTTATTCTAATTTATGGTAAATTGGGAGATAATGGTACAATAAATACCTGATTTTATGTGTATCTGGTTGTTCAAATTCCCAAGATGAATGACTCTTCCCACTCTGATAATTTATGGCATTGACAAAATACTTGCATTTATATGAGAAAAGCAAGCGTTTGAGCTGTTTGCAAAATTATTTTTTGAGAGTTTGCAGTAAATATTTAAATATGTGACTATAACACTGAAGTTCAGATTTGTTATATAAAGTATAAAGTAAGTTATTTTATAACGAGCCTTAATTACATTAGAATGCAATAAAATGTCTCACTGGAAATGTAGTTCAGGCTATTGTTAATCCGTAATAGAAAGAGACTTTAAAGCTCTTCCATATATTAAAAAAAACCTAATCACAGCATATTGTTACACGTGCCCAAATCTTTGGGGGCAGTAATCCATGTATGATGACTTTGGTTTGGTTGTGGTGCTTTTTGTCCGACTATAAATAACTTGTTGAATAAGCTAATAGGCTTTGGAATTGTAATTTGGTGTAAAAGGTTGTGCAAGATGCCTGTGTAGATTATAGAACATATCTGTATTCATGAAATATACTCTTGGAACTGCTGACATTCCGTCTAAACTCCATACGAGCAATCAAATTAATAATTCGTCTGAACTGCATTTCAACCACATAGGTCGAAGATTGCAGGTGACTGAAATTTAGCTGACTGTTGAATCATTTTACATTACCCAGTCCAAAGTGTATTCGCAGTTGCACAAACCAAACTAATCACAGCAAGGACACAATACATTAGAAATTAGTCAGTTTATTCAGTAATGACTAGAGCTTTAAAGATGACATCCAAGATAGATGTATAACTGTTACTTTATAAACATGTCTGTTAACAACATTGTACGGTCAAACATTAAACAATGCATCAATCTCTTAAGTGTTTAATATAACATGTTGTGTTATGTACCCAAGGCACGAATTGGCCATTGGGTTTATTTTCATAGTTCTATTGTTATGTCTGTATCAGGTCACCTCTCAGCTCCTTCCTTTCCAAACTAGAAGACTGTTTTCCAATATTTCTTAATCGCTCAGACCCGTGACACTATGAACAACCATACGCTCTCTCCCACAGTGTCTAAGTCACATGAATATCTCCATTGCGACCTGGTGACCAGAACTGTTTGAACAGGCTACACCAAGCACTGCACTTACATTTTCAAATCATCCACAGGATGTGGGCATCACTGGCAAGGCTCGCATATATTACCTGTTTGTAACTGTACTTGAGCTCTTGAAGCTTAGTAGTCTTTGTAGTGCAGTTGCTCCCATGTGCTGTTGGAAAGGGAGTTCAAAGATTTTGACCCATCATTTTTGAAGGAATGGTGATCTATTTTCTTGTCGGGATTATATCCCTCCAATCGAGATTTCTGCCCGTGTCACAGTACCAAATCAGCACTTGTCAAAATCACAAATGTCATCTTATGTGACTATGACCTAGGTAAACTTCTTTGAGTGATTCACCTGATGAAGGAGCTGTGCTCCGAAAGCTAGTTATTCCAAATAAACCTGTTGGACTTTAACCTGGTGTTGTAAGGCATCTTACTGTGCCCACCCCAGTCCAACGCCGTCATCTCCACATGATCATCCTCCAAAGCCTCTCCAGTTACCCAGCTGGATGGAACTACTCGCGCTTGGTTCCATTGTTATCTATCATATCGTAACCAGAGAATCCCGAGCAATGCTTTCTCATCCTGTGGTTACTTTTTGTGTCCCAGTGGGAATTTGAACCTGATTAAAATTTAGGCTGCTGGTAAATTTAGTTTATTTAATTTTGTATCACAAATCCATAATTTCTGTGAGTCTCGCTGAGCTGACTGACAGGATACAATCAAGTGAGGGAGGCAAAGTAGGAATTTATTAAGCAAGAATGGTAAACATAATTAATAAAAAGCAGTAAATACAGCAAGAATATTCCTATCTCACCTGGGAGTCTGTTTGTGCTGTCAGGACCTGAGGGAATCCAAAGTTTTTGTTTTTTGTCCTGATGCAGCGTTGCGCTGTCTCAGGTGAGTTGTCTTTCCATGGCCTTGCTTCTCCCTATATCTGCAGTATCCTTCAACCACAACCTTCTGAGATAGCTGCGCTTCTCTTTTATTCTCATCTAATTTTAATTACTGCATATTGACTGTGCTTTGAGTTACCTAAGCCCTAAACCATGGAATAACCCCCTCCTTGAAACATACCTCTTGGCCAAACTTTTAATCCTCTGTCCTAATTTTTCTTGTATGGATTGGTGACTTATGTTATACTTGTGTGAAGACTTTGGGGCATTTCATTATGTCAAAGGTGCTATATAGATATATGTTATTGTAGTTATCTTGACGTTATGTGACTTGGAGAGTCTTTTGGAGATGGTGGTGTTCCCATGTGCCTGCTTCCCTTTTACGGTTTAAGAGAAATTATTTTAGTGCGACATGGAGGAGTACTCGTTGGATTTCTGGTTCAGGGCCGACAGCTTCTACTGAATAGAGCATCCACAACAGTAGGCCATGATCAGTCCACAATATATGATATATTAATTAGACTGATACTTGAACTGGACAGGTGCCACAGGGTCTACTTTGATTTTAGCTCCTGCACCACCATGTTTCTGCTGAGTCAAGAACATTCTGCATTTGTGCACCTGCTGTTTGGGATTGTGCCCATCAAACAAATAGGTCTGCTTGCCTTCCGTTTGCCATATTCAATTTTTAAAGATTTTGATGTTGGGAAGTCCATTTAAATGACCTCATTAGAGAGATGAGTTTTTTTTCCACAAAGGTCTTTTCTACCCCATGACTTTTCGTATGTTCTTATTAAAAAAATGTTTTCAAAATTCTATTGAAAAGAAAATAAGATATTGGAGTCTATAGACAGGATTTTCCGATCATGCCTGCCCCGAGACAAGAAATTCCTGCCCGATATCAATGAACCTTTAAATGATCTGCCAAATGTTCTATCCCGCTGGCTACGATTCCCGTGGTGGGCTGGGCTGGAAAATTTATCTCGGTGTCTTGGTTATTCTTCCTATCTTATTGCTATATCTGTCTCCTCATTCCTCATATCATTTTCAAGGATAGGAAAGTGGGATGGTCTGGGAATATTACTTATTCTTTCATCGGAAGTGAGGGTTACTGACAAGACCAGCATTTGTTGCCCATCCCTAATTGCCCTTGAGAACCCACCACTTTCTTGAACTGCTGCAATTAATGTGGTGTAGGCACACTCAAGGTGCTGGTAGGGAGGAATTTCCAAGATTTTGATCCAGCATCAGTGAAGGAACAGCTACGTATATCCAAGTCAGGATGATGTGTGGCTTGGAGGGGAACTCACAGATATTGGTGTTCCTTTGCACCTGCTGGCCCAATGGATTATTGTGGCGCCTGTGTCAGTAACTACTATGGAGTATATCATTTTAATTCTGCACTCTGTTTAGAAACCCATACGTAACTGATGACGACGGTCAGGAAGTTGTCGTTGATCTGGATGAAGATGCTCAAAATGAACAATCAACAGGCAAGAAGAAAAAGGACAAAAAGAAACAGCAGAAGAAAATGTTACAAAAAAACAAACCAGTGTTGGTGGATGTGGATCTTGGTCTCACTGCGTATGCTAATGCCAAAAGGTAGGTATTCATCGAGAAAATCTAAATTACCTGTGATACGTTCTCCGAAATTGATTATAAACACGGTTGTTTTAACTTTCAATTTAAAATTTGGATTTATATTGTATTCCAATGTACAATATATCTAACATTCTCTTTTTAAAAAATATTTTTATTATCCTTTTTCACATTTTCATCAAAATTGCACTCATCAACAAATAATCAACAATGGCAATCTCCTGGCCAACAAGCCCTTCATCCCACCCACCCCCAAAACAGCCCCCAATATTAAATACAAAACACCAAAGAAAAAGAATCAGGAATCCACCATCAGCCCACACATAGTCACCAATAACTTATACATTCCAACCTCTTCCCCCCCCCCCCCCCCCCCCCTCCGCCCTTGTTCGATGTCATCCAATTCTTGAAAATGCATGATAAACAAAGCCCATGAGTTGTAGAACCCTGCCGTCCTTCCCCTCAACTTGAACTTCACTTTCTCAAGCGTTAAGAACTCCAGCAGAACTTTTTTTTCCTCTTTTTCTCACCCAAAACAAGTTCACTTGAGAAGAATTTTATAAAAGAGGAAAAATAAAGTGGGAAGGGAGGGGAGAAGAAAAAGGGAAGAAACAGGAAGAAGAGGGGGGGAAAAAAAGGGGGGGGGAAATGCCAGATGGGAGCCAAAGCAGAGGGAGGAGGGGCACCAAAGGCAGACGGGGCAATCCATTGGGCCAGTTCAGACGAGCTAATCACACACGAAGCGGCAGAACGGAAGTATCGCCGCATCAAAAAGAGCTGGGCAGACAGGTGCATTCTCCCCCAGGGCCAGGGGGGAGCTGGAACTGGAAGGCAGCCTTTGCCAATGCACTGAGGGAACATCTGCAGGTAAACAAGGCAGAGGCTAGGGCAGACATAGAGGCCGCAGTGCAGGCAGCAATGGCCAAGGCCCAGACAGAGGTGGAGCAGGCCCTGGTCAGAGCAGAGGAGAAATTAGATGCCCAAGGGGAGAAACTGGAAGCCCAAGAGGCGACCATTAAGGAGCTGGAGAAAGCAGCGACTGACGTGAGCGACCGGATCACGGCCCTGGAGAGGGAGGTGGCGAGACTGGGCACAACACAGGGGAGCCTGAAGGGCAGGGTGGACGACCAGGAAAACCGCTCGAGGAGGCAAAATGTCAGGATAGTGGGCCTATCAGAGGGGATCGAGGGTAGAAACCCCACGACATACGTGGCCGAGATGCTGGGCAACTTAGTGGGGAGGAAAACCTTTCCCAACCCACCAGAAATGGACAGAGCACACCTGTCGCTGCGCCCGAAGCCCAAGGCAGGGGACCACCCGAGAGCAGTTATAGCGAAACTGCACCGGTACCAAGATAAGGAAACAATCCTGCGCTTGGCCAGGAAAAACAGAACCTGCAAATGGGAAGGACACGCCATTAGAATGTACGAGGACATTGGGGCAGACCTAGCCAGGAGACAGGCAGAGTTTAACAGAGCGAAAGCAGCTCTTCACAAGTCTTATTGAATTCTTTGAGGAGGTGACCAAGCATGTGGATGAAGGTAAAGCAGTGGATGTAGTGTACATGGATTTTAGTAAGGCATTTGATAAGGTTCCCCATGGTAGGCTTATGCAGAAAGTAAGGAGGCATGGGATAGTGGGAAATTTGGCCAGTTGGATAACAAACTGGCTAACCGATAGAAGTCAGAGAGTGGTGGTGGATGGCAAATATTCAGCCTGGATCCCAGTTACCAGTGGCGTACCGCAGGGATCAGTTCTGGGTCCTCTGCTGTTTGTGATTTTCATTAATGACTTGGATGAGGGAGTTGAAGGGTGGGTCAGTAAATTTGCAGACGATACGAAGATTGGTGGAGTTGTGGATAGTAAGGAGGGCTGTTGTCGGCTGCAAAGAGACATAGGATGCAGAGCTGGGCTGAGAAGTGGCAGATGGAGTTTAACCCTGAAAAGTGTGAGGTTGTCCATTTTGGAAGGACAAATATGAATGCGGAATACAGGGTTAACGGTAGAGTTCTTGGCAATGTGGAGGAGCAGAGAGATCTTGGGGTCTATGTTCATACATCTTTGAAAGTTGCCACTCAAGTGGATAGAGCTGTGAAGAAGGCCTATGGTGTGCTCGCGTTCATTAACAGAGGGATTGAATTTAAGAGCCGTGAGGTGATGATGCAGCTGTACAAAACTTTGGTAAGGCCACATTTGGAGTACTGTGCACAGTTCTGGTCGCCTCATTTTAGGAAGGATGTGGAAGCTTTGGAAAAGGTACAAAGGAGATTTACCAGGATGTTGCCCGGAATGGAGAGTAGGTCTTACGAGGAAAGGTTGAGGGTGCTAGGCCTTTTCTCATTAGAACGGAGAAGAATGAGGGGTGACTTGATAGAGGTTTATAAGATGATCAGGGGAATAGATAGAGTAGACAGTCAGAGACTTTTTCCCCGGGTGGAACAAACCATTACAAGGGGACATAAATTTAAGGTGAAAGGTGGAAGATATTGGAGGGATATCAGAGGTAGATTCTTTACCCAGAGAGTAGTGGGGGCATGGAATGCACTGCCTGTGGAAGTAGTTGAGTCGGAAACATTAGGGACCTTCAAAGCAGCTATTGGATAGGTACATGGATTACGGTAGAATGATATAGTGTGTAGATTAATTTATTCTTTTTTTTTTAATATGTTTTATTGAAAATTTTCTCCCAAACAACAATTTTTCCCCTCTTACAAAGCAAACGCAACAATAACAATACAGAATTTTTTAACAATACACAAGTAACAAAACCCCATTATCTTTGACCTAAACTAAACTTCCCTACCCCTGGGTTGCTGCTGCTGGTCATCCGTCTTCCCTCTAACGTTCCCCTAGGTAGTCGAGAAATGGCTGCCACCACTTGGTGAACCCTTGAGCCGATCCCCTCAGGGCAAACTTTATCTGCTCCAGTTTAATGAACCCCGCCATATCATTTACCCAGGCCTCCAATACGGGGGGTTTCGCCTCCTTCCACATGAGTAGGATTCTGCGCCGGGCTACTAGGGACGCAAAGGCCACAACGCCGGCCTCTTTCGCCTCCTGCACTCCCGGCTCTTCCGCAACTCCAAATAGAGCTAACCCCCAGCCTGGTTTGACCCGGGCCTTCACCACCCGCGAAATCACTCCCGTCACTCCCTTCCAATACCCTTCCAGTGCCGGGCACGCCCAAAACATATGTGCGTGGTTTGCCGGGCTCCCGCCACACCTCCCACATTTGTCCTCCACTCCAAAGAACCTGCTCAATCTTGCTCCCGTTATGTGTACTCTATGTAGCACCTTAAATTGAATCAGGCTAAGCCTGGCGCATGAGGAAGAGGAATTTACCCTGCTTAGGGCATCAGCCCACATACCCTCCTCTATCTCCTCCCCTAGTTCTTCTTCCCACTTTCCTTTTAGTTCGCCCACCGACTCCTCCCCCTCTTCCCTCATCTCTCGGTAAATCTCTGACACCTTGCCCTCTCCGACCCACACCCCTGAAAGCACCCTGTCCTGTGTCCCCTGTGTCGGGAGCAACGGAAATTCCCTCACCTGTTGTCTAGTAAACGCCCTCACCTGCATATATCTCAAGAAATTTCCCCGGGGCAACTTATACTTTTCCTCCAATGCTCCCAAGCTCGCAAAAGTCCCATCTATAAATAAATCTCCCACCCTCCTAATTCCCAACTGGTACCAGCTCTGAAATTCTCCATCCATTCTTCCTGGGGCGAACCTATGATTGTTCCTGATTGGGGACCCCACCAGGGCTCCCCGCACCCCTCTCTGTCGCCTCCACTGTCCCCAGATATTCAATGTTGCCGCCACCACCGGGTTCGTGGTAAACCTTTTAGGTGAGATCGGTAGCGGCGCCGTCACCAGCGCCTCTAAACTCGTCCCTTTACAGGACTTTCTGTCTAGTCTTTTCCACGCCGCTCCCTCACCCTCCATCATCCATTTACGTATCATTGCCACATTGGCGGCCCAATAGTAATCGCCCAAGTTCGGTAGTGCCAATCCTCCTCTGTCCCTACTACGCTGAAGGAACCCCCTCCTTACTCTCGGAACTTTCCCTGCCCACACGAAGCTCGTGATGCTCCAGTCTATTTTATTAAAAAAGGTCTTGGTGATTAGTATAGGGAGACATTGAAATACAAATAAGAACCTCGGGAGGACCATCATCTTAATTGTTTGCACCCTGCCCGCCAGCGATAGAGGCTGCATGTCCCACCTCTTGAAGTCCTCGTCCATTTGTTCTACCAACTGTGTCAGATTAAGTCTGTGCAAGGTTCCCCAGCTCCGAGCGATCTGAATCCCCAGGTATCGGAAGTTTCTTTCCACTTTCCTTAGAGGCAAGCCTTCTATCTCTCTACTCTGGTCCCCTGGATGTATCACAAATAATTCACTCTTCCCCATGTTTAGCCTATACCCCGAGAAATCCCCGAACCCCCTCAAAATTCGCATAACCTCTATCATCCCCCCCGCTGGGTCCGACACGTATAACAATAGGTCATCCGCGTATAACGAGACTCGGTGTTCTCCCCCTCTAATCACCCCTCTCCATTTCCTGGAGTCTCTCAACGCCATGGCCAGAGGTTCAATTGCCAACGCGAACAACAATGGAGACAGCGGGCATCCCTGTCTTGTACCCCTATATAGTTGGAAATACTCCGATCTGTGTCGACCTGTAACTACGCTTGCCGTTGGAGCCCCATAAAGAAGTCTAACCCAGCTAATAAACCCATTCCCAAACCCAAACCTCCTTAACACTTCCCATAAATACTTCCAGATTAATTTATTCTTAAGGGCAGCACGGTAGCATTGTGGATAGCACAATTGCTTCACAGCTACAGGGTCCCAGGTTCGATTCCGGCTTGGGTCACTGTCTGTGCGGAGTCTGCACGTTCTCCCCGTGTGTGCGTGGGTTTCCTCCGGGTGCTCCGGTTTCCTCCCACACTCCAAAGATGTGCGGGTTAGGTGGATTGGCCGTGATAAATTGCCCTTAGTGTCCACAATTGCCCTTCGTGTTGGGTGCGGTTACTGGGTTATGGGGATAGTTTGGAGGTGTTGACCTTGGGGAGGGTGCTCTTTCCAGGAGCCGGTGCCGACTCGATGGGCCGAATGGCCTCCTTCTGCACTGTAAATTCTATGATAATCTATGATTAATCAGGGACAAAGGTTCGGCACAACATCGTGGGCCGAAGGGCCTGTTCTGTGCTGTATTTTTTCTATGTTCTAAGAGCTAAGTGCGTTTTGGTATGCTGTACCCAGCGAAACTCTGGGTCACATACCAAGAAAGAGAATACTTCTTTACAGCCCCTGTCGAAGCACACAACTTTGTTGAAGAACATGGGCTGGAAGACCACCAGCGAGGGTAGAAATGAGGGGCCCCTGGCAAGTGGCAACAACATGCCAACAGAGGGGAGGGGTGAGGCAACGCCAGCCACCCCCCCTCACCCGTCACGGCGAGCGCACCCTGAACAAAGAGCAAACCACTGCCCGAGGGACCGCTTCAGGTGGGAGGCCAGGCCCCAGCACGAGGAAACTAGAGTAGCGGAGAAGGGAGAGCAAGCAAGAGGAGTGTAGGATGGGGGAAGAGCGGGCAGAAAACGGCAGAGGCCGAGCAGGGGAGAAGCGAGACAGTAACTCCCGAGAGGGGGTCCACCGTACTAGCAGGAAAGCTAGCGCCGGGGGATGCAACAAAGCAGGGCCACAGCGCGCCCCCAACGGGGGGAAGGCTCCAGGCCGGGGGGGGGGGGGCACCACCCAAAGAGATGGGAGAACAAACGGGGATGGGAACAGGGGAAAGAGGGACAAAGGAGGGCTATACGGGAGAGGGGAGAAGGGCGAGACCGGGAGAGGGGGGGACACGGAAGGGGAGACCGGGGAGCGGGGACACAAGGAAGGAGGGACAAACCAGGTTAGAAAAGGAATAGGGCTACAAAGTGCCACAACCAAAGTGCTCGAAACAAGCAATCGCTGCAAGCACCTACCCAGTACGGTTTCGGCAAAGGGAGACCCCAGAGTGCAGGGGACTTCCCGCATGGCGGACGCACAGTGGGCGGCCATGTCGGGTGCCCCCGGGACAAAGGGAAACCCCGAAGCGCAGGGACCCGACCGCATGGAGAGAGCAGTGACAGCGGCCATCCTGGACAGCCCCCTAACAAAGGGAAACCCTCTGGCGCATCCACCAGGTAAGTATTGTTAATCCCACAGGAGTGAGGGGACAGAAGCCCCCCACCAGGATAGTCATCTGGAACGTAAGGGGACTCAACGACCCAGTGAAGAGATCCAGAGTCCTCACCCACCTAAGAAATATGAGGGCCGACATAGTCTTCCTCCAAGAGACACACCTGAGAGAGAAGGACCGACTGCGGGTAAGAAAGGGCTGGGTGGGACAGACCTACCATTCCTGCTATGGGACAAGGGCCAGGTGGGTGGTGATATTGATCGGCAAGAGGACGATGTTTAGGGCGACAAGGACGGTTACGGACCCAGGGGGACGGTACGTCATGGACAGCGGGGCCCTGGATGGGGCACCGGTAGTACTAGTTAACGTGTACGCACCCAACTGGGATGACACAAGCTTGATCAAGAAGACTATGGCAGAAATCCCTGACATAGCGACGCACCGACTAATCATGGGGGGGACTTCAACTGTGTACAGGACCCAAAGACAGACAGATCAAACCCCAAAATGGGGAAAACCTCAAGCATGGCAAGGGAACTCAGTCACTTTATGGAGCAGATGGGAGCAGTGGACCCCTGGAGGTTCGCCCACCCGGGGAGAAGAAATTCTCCTCCTTATCCCCTGTACACAACGTATACACCAGAATTGACTTCTTTGTGGTGGGGAAAATGGTGCTTCCGGGGCTAGACAAAGTGGAATACTCCACAATTGTGATATCAGACCACGCTCCACACTACGTGGACGTGAGGCTGGAGACGGGCAGGGCCCAACGCCCCACATGGAGGTTGGACATCGCCCTACTAGCTGACGAGGCCTTCAACGAAAGGATATCACGGGCCATAGCAGAGTACACGGAGGACAACCCAGAACGGGGAGGTCTCGCCCTCCACGTTCTGGGAAGCGCTAAAGGCCGTACTAAGAGGGAAAATCATCGCTTTCAAAGTGCGAAGAGATAGGGAGGAAAGGGCTAGGCAGCAGCTGGTCGACTCCATACTGGAGGTAGACCGTAAACGCCCCGAGGCCCCGACCGTAGAGCTCCTGGCGGAGAGGAAAGAGCTACAAAGGAACTTTGACCTGCACTCCACCAGGAAAGCAGTGCACCAACTCCGCCAGGCACGTGAGACCCTATACGAACACGGAGACAAAGCCAGCCCCTGTTGGCACACCTGCTGAGAAAGAAGGCAGCCACCAGAGAAATTGCACAAATCAGGGATACCAGAGGCACGCTAGAAACAGAACCAGAAAAGATCAACAAAACCTTCAAGGCCTTCTACCAAGGGCTGTACACCTCAGAACCCCCAAGGGGGGAGTCCGGGATGAAATGGTTCCTTGATGGACTGGACATTCCAGTCGTGGGGAAGGGCAAAAAACGGGGCTTGGAAGCACCAGTAGCACTGGGAGAGATCATGGACAGCATTAGCTCCATGCAGGCGGGGAAGGCACCGGGACCCGACGGGTTCCCGGCGGACTTCTATAAAAAATTTGCGACAGCACTGGCCCCGCACCTGCGGGAGATGTTCACAGACTCACTAGCTGGGGGCACACTGCCATCCACACTAGCACAGGCCTCAATCTCGCTGATACCGAAGAAAGACAAAGACCCAACGGAATGTGGGTCTTACAGACCCATCTCACTGCTGAATGCAGACGCCAAAATACTGGCCAAAATCCTAGCCAAAAGGCTAGAAGACTGTGTACCTGAGGTGGTCGCAGAGGACCAGACGGGCTTTGTCAAAGGTAGACAGCTTACCTCGAACATCAGGCGCCTGCTGAACGTGATAATGACCCCCTCCGGGGAGAGAACACCAGAGGTGATCGTCTCCCGAGATGTAGAAAAGGCCTTCGACAGAGTCGAATGGAAATACCTCATAGAGGTACTGGAGCGGTTCGGGCTTGGAACAGGGTTCACCTCCTGGGTAAAGCTCCTATACAACACTCCCATGGCGAGCGTACGGACCAACAATACCAACTCCCGATACTTCCAGCTGCACAGGGGCACCAGACAAGGATGCCCACTGTCCCCGCTGCTGTTCGCTCTAGCGATCGAACCACTAGCAATCGCGCTCAGCAGCAAAAAGCTGGAGGGGGATCCGAAGGGGCGGCAGAGAGCACAGAGTCTCACTCTATGCAGCTGACCTGCTCCTCTACATTTCGGATCCACAGAGCAGCATGGACGGAATCATCGCGCTCCTGAAAGAGTTTGTCGCCTTCTCGGGCTACAAACTCAACATGAGCAAAAGTGGATCTTCCCAGTACACCCACAAGTAGGGGGGGGCAGCACTAACGGGACCGCCGTTTAAACAGGCCCGACACAAATTCCGCTACCTGGTGATCCAAATAGCCCATGACTGGAAAGGGATCCACAAATGGAACCTCACCAGTCTGACACAGGAAGTAAAAAAGGATCTGCAAAGATGGAACACACTCCCACTCCCTCGCGGGGAGAGTCCAGACGAACAAAATGAACGTACTGCCCAGGTACCTCTTCCTACTTGGATCCATTCCGATCTACATCCCCAAGGCCTTTTTAAAAGCTCTGGACAAACTAATCATGGCGTTTGTATGGGGGGGAAAATGCTAGGATCCCAAAGAAGGTCCTACAAAAAACAAAATCCAGGGGGGTGCTAGCCCTCCCAAATCTACAATTCTACCACTGGGTGGCGACGGCCGAGCGAATAAGGGGATGGATCAAGGAGCCGGAAGCCGAGTGGGTGCGCGTGGAAGAGGCCTCCTGCATGGGGACCTCCCTCCGGGTCCTCGCCATGGCGGCACTCCCATCCCTACCCAAAAAACATTCCGGTGCCAAGGAGGCCTGGCCAACCACGCCCACGCGTTCTGGTCTTGCCCCAGGATACTGGACAGCCTTCTTCGAGGCAATGTCCAAAGTCGTGGGGATGAGAATGGAGCCATGCCCGAAAGTGCCGGTCTTCGGGATTTCGGACCAGCCAGATCTATTCCTGGGGAGGAGGGCGGACGCCCTTGCCTTTGCCTCCCTGATTGCCCGCCGTAGAATCCTATTCAGCTGGTGGTCAGCAGCACCGCCCAAAGCTGCAGACTGGCTGTCTGACCTCTCGGAAACTCTCCAAATGGAAAAAATCAAATTTGCCATCCGAGGGTCAGACGACGGCTTCCACAGAACGTGGGAGCTATTCACGCAATTGTTCCGGGATCTGTTTGTGGCCAACGAACGAGAGGAAGAATAGCCAGGTAGCCAAGAATCGGGTGGGGGGGGGGGGGGGGGGGGGGGGGGGGGGGGGGGGGGGGGGCAGCTAAGCCTACGAGGAATGAAAGGCAAACCACGGGGGGGGGGGGGGGAAGAAGAGACGGAGAATCGGGGAGAGGCAGGGAAATGAGAGCCGGAAGGAAGGCACGGGACACAATAACGAACAGGGCATCTCCAGGAGTAGGGGACGAGGAGAATGAAGACGAAAGACTGGAGGAACGGCAGAAGTGGCAGTGAGCGCAAGACGGCAGCGAGAAGCGACAACAACACCAAACCCATTCGAGTATTGCCCACTGTAATTGTCTCTCCGGCACCCAAATGTATATTTACCTCCCCGGTCTCCACTACCCTCCCTCCCGCAAACAGTCGCCTACTTATGTGTTATAAATAATTTTGCCAGTTGTACAGAGTTGCTGCTGTTGAGCTAGTGCACAATACCCTACCAGTTATCCTATTTATTTATTTTTTTTTACCATTTACTATTTTCTTCTCTTTGGTATGTTTGGGTGTGCCCTTCTATATATCCTGTGTACATAACGGTAAATATATTTCGTTCAAAAACCCAATAAAAGACATTTATTTAAAAAAAGGAACTCCAGCAGATTCCCCACCCCCCTGCCACGCCTAGGCACAGGGCGGAGAAGTTGACCTCCACGCCAACAGGACCCACCGCGTTCACAAACATCCACCACCCCCTCAAAGAGTCAGCTCCGCCTCGTTCTTGTGAGGTGTGCTCTATATACCACCTTCAATTGTATCAGCTCCAACCTCCTGCACGAAGTTGAGGCATTCACCCTCTGGAGCACCTCACACCACAATCCCTCCCACAACTCTTCCTCCCCATCAACTTAATCCCCTCCAGCGATACATTATCTTCCCCCAGAATCACCCCATAAATTGCCGACACCACCCCCTTCTCCATTCTCCCAGTCATCAGTACCTCTTCCAACAGTGTAGGGCCGGTGCCATCGGAAAACTGTACCTCCTTCCGAGCAAAATCTCTAAACATCTCCCCCTGTCCCAATTCATATTTCTCTCCAGCCTCGCAAACCGGCCCCCCAGAAACAAATCCTTTAATACTCTTAACTCCCATCTCCGTAAACTCCCATCCCACTTCTCTGGCTCAAATCTATGTTTCCCCTGAATCTGCATTTCCTTTGACCCCGCCCAAAACCTAAAGTGCTGGCGCAACTGCCTCCAGATCTTCAACGTCGCCACCACCACCGAATATTTCCCCGGGGCCATCGGGAGCGGCGTTGTTGCCAACACCCTCAACCCCAACCCCTGCACAGACTCTCCTCCATTCTAACCTACTGGGAGTCCCCCCCCCCCCTCTAATCCAGCTCCTCACCTTCTAATATATCTAACATTTAAGCTATATTGGACTATATGATTTTCTAATTAAATCATTTATCGATTGTTATTGAAATCACTGGCGTGTAGAATATTTTATGATTAATGAGATTTCCGTATGTGAAAGAACATCTGTAACTTGTCATTAATGGTGAGCTGGTCTCTTTCATTTCAGCATGAAGAAATTTATAAAACTTTGACTGATGCTTTGAGGATGTAGAACACTGTACCACGGGCTAACTGTTGAATTTACACATTTTGAAGTGCTCCCATATACATTAAATTACTAAGAATCCCCAATTTTATGTAAATTTGTCTTCTGCCTCAAATGTTCCTATGGATCAATCAATTTTACTAGCAGAGATAAACTGTAATTTAACAAAAATTGAATGAGGCTGACTTGGTCTCTAGTCTCTGCTCGCTACCGTCTGTTTCCAAGCTAAGACTAATGCATCATCAGCCTGACCCCGTGTATTATCATTGAATTACCGCTGTGCTACTAATTTGTACTTAAATGGGGCGGCATGGTGGTGCAGTGGTTAGCGCTGCTGCCTCACGGCGCCGAAGACCCGGGTTCGATCCCTGGGTCACTGTCCGTGTGGAGTTTATACATTCTCCCCGTGTCTGCGTGGGCCTCACCCCACAACCAAAAGATGTGCAGGGTAGTGGATTGGCCACGCTAAATTGCCCCTTAATTGGAAATTTTAAAAAAATTGTATTTAAATAAGCAGATTTCACAACAGCTGCACATGCGGTTGATATAATGAAATGAAAATCGCTTGTTGCAACAAGTAGGCTTCAAATGAAGTTACTGTGAAAAGCCCCTAGTCGCCACATTCCGGCGCCTGTTCGGGGAGACTGAATGGGAATTGAACCGTGCTGCTGGCCTGCCTGGCCTGCTTTAAAAGCCAGCTATTTAGCCCAGTGTGCTAAACCAGCCCCTATGTAGTTTTTTGTTTTTTTAAAAATAATTTTTATTAGGATTTTCACAAAATATCAACAACAGAATGAAAAAGAAACCCAATAGAATTAAATACAGAACAAAGTAAAACAACCCCCATGCCCCCCATACATAAATAATAAATTAACACCCAGAGTTAACACAAAGCAAATATATACACCCCCTCAGATTCCCCAGGGTAAATAAAATAGAAACCCCCACCCCCCCCCCAAACCCCCCTCCCCCGGGGTTGCTGCTGCTGCTGACCATTGTCTACCGCTCTGCCAGGAAGTCCAAGAACAGTTGCCACCGCCTAAAGAACCCTTGTACCGATCCCCTTAAGGCGAATTTCACCCTCCAATTTAATAAACCCCGCCATATCGTTGATCCAGGATTCCATGCTTGGGGCCCTTGCATCCCTCCACTGAAGAAGAATCCTCCGCCGGGCTACCAGGCACGTAAAGGCCAGAATACCGGCCTCTTTCGCCTCCTGCACTCCCGGCTCCCCCGCAACCCCAAATATTGCGAACCCCCAGCCCATCTTGACCCTGGATCCTACCGCCCCCGACACCGTCCTCGCCACGCCCTTCCAAAATTCCTCCAGCGTTGGGCAAGCCCAGAACATATGGCTGTGATTTGCTGGGCTCCCTGAGCACCTAACACACCTGTCCTCTTCTCCCAAAGAACCGGCTCATCCTTGTCCCGGTCATGTGTGCCCTGTGCAGCACCTTAAACGGTATGAAGCTGAGCCGGTTCTCACGAAGAGGAAGAGTTCACCCTCCCTAGGCCATCTGCCCATGTTCCCTCTTCGATCTCCTCTCCCAACTCCTCCTCCCACTTACCTTTCACCTTCACCACCGAGGCCTCCTCCTCCTGCTGCATCACCTGGTAAGTTTCCGAGATCTTCCCCACTCCCACCCACCCCCCCGAGAGCACCCTGTCCTGTACTGTGTGTAGCAGTAGTTGCGGGAATTCCACCACTTGCCGCCTGGCAAACGCCCTTACCTGTCGCCCATACTTCTCCATCCAGTTCACCCAGGCTCGAACTTCCCGTCTACAAACAGGTCCCCCAACTTTCTTATCCCTGCCCTGTGCCACCCCGAAAACCCCCCATCTATTCTCCCTGGGACAAACCGGTAGTTCCCCCGTATTGGGGTCCACACCGAGGCCCCAACTTCCCCCCTGTGCCGCTTCCACTGCCCCCAGAATTTGAGGGTAGCCGCCACTACCGGGCTCGTGGTATACCTCATTGGAGGGAGCGGCAGCGGCGCCGTTGCCAGCGCCTCCAGACTCGTACCTTCACAAGTCACCATCTCCAGCCTCTTCCATGCAGCCCCCTCCCCCTCCATCACCCACTTGCGCACCGTCGCTGCATTGGCGGCCCAGTAGTACCCACAGAGGTTGGGCAGTGCCAGCCCCCCCCCCCCCCCCCCCCCCCCATCCCTACTCCGCTCCAGGAACACCCTTCTCACCCTCGGAGTCCCTCGCGCCCACACAAACCCCGTTATGCTCCTGTTGATCCGCCTAAAGAGGCCTTCAGGATAAACATGGGGAGGCACTGGAACAGGAACAAAAACCTTGGGAGCACCGTCATCTTAACTGACTGCACCCTACCCACCAGGGACAGCGGCAACGCGTCCCACCTCTTGAACTCCTCCTCCATTTGCTCCACCAGCCTCGTGAAATTAAGTCTATGCAGGGCCCCCCAGCTCCTGGTCACCTGGACCCCCAAGTACCTGAAGCTCCTCTCCTCCCTTTTTAGTGGGAGCTCGCCAATCCCCCTCTCCTGGTCCCCTGGGTGAACCACAAACAACTCGCTCTCCCCCATGTTGAGCTTGTAACCTGAGAAATCCCCGAACTCCCTGAGGATCCTCATTACCTCTGGCATTCCCCCCACCGGGTCCGCCACATATAGCAGCAAGTCGTCCGCATTGAGCGACACCCTATGCTCCTCCCCGCCCCGCACCAGCCCCCTCCAGTTCCTCGACTCCCTCAGTGCCATAGCCAGGGGTTCAATCGCCAGTGCGAAAAGCAGGGGGGACAGGGGACACCCCTGCCTCGTCCCTCGATGCAACCGAAAGTACTCAGACCTCTTATTCGTGGCCACACTCGCCATCGGGACCTCGTACAACAACTTAACCCACCTGACAAACCCCTCCCCAAACCCGAACCTCTTCAGCACCTCCCACAAGTACCCCCACTCTACCCTATCGAAGGCCTTCTCAGCGTCCATCGCCACCAATATCTCCGCCTCCCCCTCCCTCGCCGGCATCATAATAACGTTCAGGAGCCTCCGCACATTCGCATTCAACTGCCTCCCCTTCACGAATCCCGTCTGGTCTTCGTGGATCACCTGCGGCACACAATCCTCAATTCTCGTGACCTTCGCCAGCACCTTGGCATCTACACTTAACAACGAAATCGGCCTGTAAGACCCACACTGCAGGGGATCCTTGTCCCGCTTCAGGATCAATGAGATCAGTGCCCGGGACATCACCGCGGGTCAACAGGTCGAATTCGGCCTGGTGGCTACGCCTCATCCTCAACAGTCCCTCCTCCGGCACCTCCGCATACCTCCTGTCTACCCTCACCATCTTCCCCACCAGCCTCTCCCTCTCCCTCTGCTCTCTCCTCTCCTTGTGGGCCCTAATGGAGATCAGCTCTCCCCTAACCACCGCCTTCAGCGCCTCCCTACCATCCCCACTCGGACCTCCCCGTTATCATTGGCCTCCATGTATCTCTCTATGCTTCCTCGGACCCGCTCACTCATCTCCTCGTCCATCAACAGCCCCACCTCCAAGCGCCACAATGGGCACTGGTCCCTCTCCTCCCCCAGCTCTAGGTCTACCCAATGCGGGGCGTGATCTGAAATGGCTATCGCCGAGTACTCGGTATCCTCTACTCTAGCTATCAGTGCCCTACTCATAATAAAGAAGTCGATCCGGGAATAAGCCTTATGAACATGCGAGAAGAATGAAAATTCCCTCGCCCCCGGCCTTGCAAATCTCCAAGGGTCCACCCCTCCCATCTGGCCCATAAACCCCCTCAGCAACTTAGCTGCCGCCGGCTTCCTACCCGTCCTAGACCTGGAGCGATCCAGTGCCGGATCCAACACTGTGTTAAAGTCGTCGTGTCCCCCCCATTATCAAGCCCCCCACTTCCAAGTCCGGGATCCGACCCAACATGCGCCGCATAAAACCCGCATCGTCCCAGTTCAGGGCATACGCATTGACCAGCACCACCCTCTCCCCTTGCAGCTCACCACATACCATTACGTACCTGCCGCCATTGTCTGTCACAATGCTCGACGCCTCGAACGACACCCTCTTTCCCACCAAGATCGCCCGCCACCCCCCGATTTTTGGCATCTAACCCTGAGTGAAACACCTGACCTACCCATCCCTTCCTCAATCTTACCTGGTCTGCCACATTCAGGTGTGTCTCCTGGAGCATGACCTCAGCCCCTTCAGGTGTGCGAACACCCGGGCCCACTTGACCAGCCCGTTCAGTCCCCTTACATTCCAGGTTATCAGCCGGATCGGGAGGCTACCCGCCCCCCCCTCCCCCGCTGACTAGCCATAACCCCTCCTTGGCCAGCCTCACGCCCGGCCCGTTCCCCACAGCGGCAGACCCCCGTCCCAACCCCCTCGACTCGCTCCAGCTGCCCCTTGACCATAGCAGCAGCAACCCGGTTCCCCCCCAGCTAGGAACCCTCCTAGGTGCTTTACTCCCTCCCCCCCGCCACCCCCCATTGCACTCCTGCAAGTCAGCTGACTCCTGCTGACCCCGGCTACTCCGCCTCTCTCCTTCAACTTCTCCAATTGTGGGACATCCCCATCTCCTCCATTACCCATCCACAGGCTCTCCGCCTCTCCCTTCCATCCCAAGCATGGGACACAACCCTCGTTGCCCCGCCCCCTCCAGCCTTCAGCGCGGGAAAAAGTCCGTGCTTTCCACCTGCCTTGCCCCGCCACCTCTGCCGCTCCTTTTACAGGCCCAGTCCCCTCACCCCCAACTCGGGCTCACCCTCCCCCGCGGGGCCCCATCCCCCCCCTACCGGCCATCCACCCCTACTCCATTTACTTACCCCCCTCCAAGAGCCCACCTGACAGACCCAACCAGTGCCCAACCCACCCTAACCACCCTCATCAAACCAAACAGAAATAAGAGCAAAGAACCCCCCCCCCTCAAAGTGTAACACTCCAACAGCAATCCCCGACTACCCATCCTGACCCTCAGCTTGTGTCCAGTTTCTCGGCCTGAACAAAGGCCCACCCCTCCCCCGGAGACTCAAAATAATGGTGCCGGTCCTTATAGGTGACCCACAGTCGCGCCGGCTGCAGCATGCCAAACTTCACCCCCTTTCTGTGCAGCATCGCCTTCGCCCGATTGTACCCGGCCCTCTTCTTCGCCACCTCCGCACTCCAGTCTAGGTATATTTAAACCTCCGCATTCTCCCACCTGCTGCTCCTCTCTTTCATGGCCCACCTGAGCACGCACTCACGATCAGCGAACAGACGAAACCGCACCAGCATCGCCCGCGACGGCTCGTTAGCCTTGGGCCTCCTCGCCAGCACTCTATGGGCCCCTTCCAGCTCCAGGGGCCCCTGGAAGGACCCCGCTCCCATCAGCGAGTTTAGCATGGTGACCACATAGGCCCCCACGTCCAGCCCCTCCGGGAGGCCCAGAATCCGCAAATTCTTCCACCTTGACCGATTCTCCATCTCCTCGAACCGTTCCTGCCATTTCTTGTGGTGCGCTTCCACCTTTACCGCAAGGCCTAAGATCTCGTCCTCGTTGTCGGAGACCTTTTGTCGGACATCGCGGATCGCCACCCCCTGGGCCGTCTGGGTATCCAGCAGCTTGTCGATAGACGCCTTCATCGGCTCCAGCAGGTCCGCTTTAATCTCCCTGAAGCAGCGCTGGATAACCACCTGCTGCTCCTGCGCCCACTGCATCCATGCTGCCTGGTCCCCGCCCGCCGCCATTTTGCTCTTCTTCCCTCGCACCTTCTTTGGATTCACCACCACTTTTTTAGTCACCCCGCTCCCTGTCCAAGCCATACACTGTCGGGGAACTATTGCAATCTCCTTCCCACACTGGGAAACGTCGAAAAAATGCCGTTGGGGGCTCTGAAAAGAGCCCAAAAGTCCGTTTTTAGCGGGAGCTGCCAAATGTGCGACTTAGCTCCGCATAGCTGCAACCGGAAGTCTCGCCCCTATGTAGTTATAATAGTTGAAGATTACAGTAATAAAAAGAGCCATCCTGTAATGAAAAGTGGAAAATATAAAAGTTGGTTCAAATTATTCTAATGCCAGTTGTTCTTGGATTTAATTGCAGGT
Source organism: Scyliorhinus torazame (assembly GCF_047496885.1). Lineage (NCBI taxonomy): Eukaryota > Metazoa > Chordata > Chondrichthyes > Carcharhiniformes > Scyliorhinidae > Scyliorhinus > Scyliorhinus torazame. The sequence continues at coordinate 345,076,661 of NC_092708.1, forward strand.
GACGGTTACTATGTTGTAAGTGTTTTATTTTTTAATTATATTTTGGTGCAGATACTATGATCACAAAAGACATGCAGCAAAGAAGGAAAAGAAAACAGTTGAAGCTGCAGAAAAGGTAGAAAATATTCAACATTGAAAGATAAGCGTTATCACTGAAGAATGGTGTACAGGCTGCACATGTGGTGCTGCCTGGCCTGGAAATTGGTGTACGCCTGTCTAGTGCCACTTCTTTGAATTTCTTCCTCATCGTGTTTCAAGCAACAATGTGATCAGCAAGAAGCAGAACAATGCAAATAAATTCCTCTTGTGATTTTTGGAAAGTCAACACTGTGTTTCTCTCCCCTTTTTTATGGTTTGGATTTTACTGGGCTATACATCCCATGTGGTTCAGAGGCTGGCGATCTGTCCCCAGGCTGCTACCAATTTTGGACTGCCGTATAGTGCATGAGAGCGACCTCGTGTTAACTTCAGTTCTGATTTTGTTTTCTTTCTGTACGGACTCCCCATTATCTGTGAATAAGAAAATAAATTGGGATTAAGAATAGAGATTTTATTTTTAATCCTGTCCTCTGTGTGATTAGTGTCATAAGAGTATTACATTTTTACTTCAATTAAGGGTCAGTTGTTTACCTCTTGATTGTTCTATAAACAGCTTGCTCCTTTTTAAATATTAGGATAATGTGCAGTAACCTCTAGATTTCCAGAACCGCTTCAATGTTTATGGAGCTCTTTAAATATAGATTACCCAGAACCTTGTCTATATCTTGGAATTTATTTGTTTCAATTTTATTATTCTAACTCATTATTTTTGAAATAAATTTAAAGTACCCAATATTTTTTTTCCAATTAAAGGGTAATTTAGCGTGGCCAATCCACCTCCCCTGCACATCTTTGGGTTGTGGGGGTGAAACCCAAGCAGACTCTGGGAGAATGTGCAGACTCCACACAGACAGTGACCCAGGGTGGGGATCGAACCCAGGTCCCGTGTGCTGTGAGGCAGAAGTGCTAACCACTGCACCACCATGCCGTCCCTTATTCTAACTCATTATAAACTGATAACTGATTTAGATCTTGTTTCAAAATGACTAAATCAGTTAACTTTTTTTAAAAAAACACCTTAAATCATTTTTTACTAATAATTTATTTTAAATTTTATTTGTCTTTAGGCATTTAAATCAGCAGAAAAGAAGACAAAAAGAACACTAAAAGAAGTTCAAACCGTCATTACAATTCAGAAGGCACGAAAAGTATATTGGTAAGTTGTGTGGTATGTATTGTATACATGTAAAATGAGCACCTGCTGAATTGGACTGATATGCCTCTGAATGCTATTTCAGTATTTGATAATTCACTTATTAAATGGGTTAGAGTAAAAATACGTGGTCCGATTAAGACAGACTGGGAATATCACCAGCCGGACTGATACAATTGACTGGGAGTGAGTGAGTGATTGATTTTAGTAAATTAGGCAAGAAAATTAAATTACATTTGTGATTAAAATGAAGTGAAGTAAAAAGTTAAATGCATTTCATATTTGGATTTTCAGGTTGTTGCGATGCATAAAAAATAAGACGTGGGTTGGCATCTATATTTTCCCCCCACAGCCACTTCCTGATCTTCACAGTGCTATGACTGGGTGGGTCCGGTATGTCTTAATAGGGAGGGGAGAGTGATAAAAGTCAACAAAAGCAACCAAGCCAATACGCCAGTGAAGCATGAGGGATGATTGTGATGAGAAATTGAATGGATTCCTAGTTCACACACTTAATATTGGCATTAAACCCAGGTTCAATCCCGGCCTCGGGTCACTGTCCGTGTGGAGTTTGCACATTCTCCCTGTGTCATGTGGGTCTCTCCCCACAAACCAAAAATGTGCAGGGTAGGTGGATTGGCCACACTGAGTTGCCCCTTTAATTAGGAAAAAAATAATTGGATACTTAATCAAAAAAAAAAAATTTGCATTAAACATTCTCGCTTGAGCGCAACACGGCCAGTAGATCGCGCCCATAGAATCCCAACAGTGCAGAAGGAGGCCATTCAGCCTATCAAGTCTGTACTGACCCTCTGAAACAGCATGCTACCTATGCCATTCCCACCACACTATCCCTCTAATCCCGTAACCCCACCTACACGTTGGGCATTAAGAGGAAATTTAGCTAGGCCAATCCACCTAACCACATCTTTGGACTGTGGGAGGAAACCAGTGCACCCGGCGAGAACATGAAAACTCCACACAGACAGGCACCCAAGGTTGGATTGAACCCGGCTCCCCGGTGCTCTAAGGCACCAGTGCTAACCACTGTGCCACCGTGCTGCCCTTGGTTGGATTGGATGTCTTTTTTGTAAACCGGGCATATCTGGGCAATTTTTCACATTGTCAGGTGGATGCCAGTGTTCCAGCTGTGACGGAACAGCCATATTAGGGGTGTGGCTAATTCTGGAGCACAGGCCTTCAGCACTACAGCCTGGATGTTGTCACAGTGCCATCAGCGCTTTCTTAATGGCACATGAAGTGAAGCAAATTGTCTGAAGAGCATCTATGCTGTTGGGGATGGCAGATATGGATCATCCACTTGGCACTTCTAAATGTGTAAATGCTTCAGCCTTGGCTTTAGCACTGACGGGCTTGGCTCCCCTCGAGTTGCTTCTGGATGTTTGTTTAGTTCCCTACCATCATTCACGTTGGATATGGGCAGGACTGCTGAACTTAGATCTGATAACGTTGGTAGTGCAATCCCAGTGCTTTGTCTTTCGTATGTTGTAGTCCTGTGCTCTAGTGTCACGTCTTTGACACCTGATTTCTAGGTATTCTCAGCACTGCTCTGTCATGCACTGCTCGCTGAATCTGGGACCTCGGCGCCGTGAGGCAGCAGTGCTAATCATACTGCTTCCGGTATCATTATCTGTCGCTCATTTTAAAGACTTCAAACAGGTGACTGGCACCTGTATTGTTTCACCATTATCCAATCTAATAACACTGACCCCAAGTTTGTAGGACTTGTCACGGAACTTCAAGAAAGCCGTCCACAATAATAATCTTAATTGTCACATGTAGGCTTACATTAACACTGCAATGAAGTTACTGTGAAAAGCCCCTAGTCGCTACATTTCGGCACCTGTTTGAATACACCGAGGGAGAATTCAGAATTCCAATTCACCGAACAGCACGTCTTTCGGGACTTGTGGGAGGAAACCCACGTAGACACAGGGAGAACGTGCAGACTCCACAGTGATACAAGCCGGGAATCGAACCAGGGACCCTGGAGCTGCGAAGCAACAGTGCTACCCACTGTGCTACAGTGCCGCTGTGGCGTGGATTTCCCTCTTCCCAATGTCAATTTACAAATGGTGCTAAATCAAGGGGACCCTCAGGGGTCCACCAACAACTTGATACCATCAAACAGGCTAAACATTGAAGTATGCTCACCGTAAACTACAAAATAAACGCAATGATATTTTCAAATTTGATGAAAATTTCCAGAGAGAAACAAATGGTTGGAATGTACACATGGGATTAATATAGAACCTGAAATATTTGTTTTGAAAAGAAATATTTTAAATATGTGAATTTTAATAGAGAAATTTGATATTTCAAAAGTATGAGATGAGCTTTTCAGGGCCAACGTGCTATTTCTGGCGTGATTATGGACTTAATATGCTATTAAAAACCCAGCCAAACCTTATTCAATACGATGCCACCTATTCAGGTTGCTTATGGAGAGACTAACATCTTTGAAGGCCACGAGTTTGGTGATTTCGACTTGATTGCAGTTTGGGGAGACTGAAATCTGGCACTGATCTAGCCTAGATCACCCTCCTCGGTAACATCTGAGAACTTGTACCAAAATTGGGAGAGCTGACTACAGACTAGTCAAGCAACAACCTGACCTAATCATACCTTACAGCCAATATACCAGATGCCTCCATCACCATTCCTCGGTATGTCTTGTGTAAATCCAGTAAAGGTGGCAGCACAGTGGTATACATTTGGGAAGCAGTGGCCCTGGGAGACTTCAATGCGACTCCAGATCCCACAAAGTCTCATGGTATCAGGCCAAACATGAGCAAGGAAACCTCTTGCTGATTACACTCTCCTGCCCTTCCTCGGCTGAATAGGAATGCTTTTTTTTCAAACTGCGATTATGATCTATTCTAGGTCTCGTAAGTTTTTTAAATTGACTACTGCATATGAACTATCGGGTTTTGCCAATTTCTACAAATATTCTAATGTATGTTGAAAGGTATATTTAACTTCTATGACTGAAACATCTTTATAAATTTGTAGTGAATCTTTTTAACTCTGGGATATATAAGATTTGCTATTCGCTTTCCAATTTGCCTGTTATAATGGCTTGCTTGAAACTGAGAGAAAATTAATTTAATTTATCGTAGTTAATTATTAGTAGTTTGTTTTCTTTGATAGGTTTGAGAAATTCTTGTGGTTTATCAGCAGTGAAAACTACCTCGTAATAGCAGGTCGCGATCAGCAGCAAAATGAGTTGATTGTCAAACGATATCTTAAATCAGGTTTGTGTGTATTTCTTTTTTTTTTCCAGAGACTATTGTTTTTTGCATCCACATTTAATAATACACAATTCTGAGTGGTTGATGCATGATGCAAAATTGCCAGGGAAATAGGATAGGTTGTTTAAACTGTCCCCAAACTAGGGCACAACAGCCTCACGGCGCCGATGTCCCAGGTTCGATCCCGGCTCTGGGTCACTGTCCATGTGGAGTTTGCACGTTCTCCCCGTGTTTGCGTGGGTTTCGCCTCCACAACCCAAAGATATGCAGGGTAGGTGGATTGGCCACGCTAAATTGCCCCTTAATTGGAAAAAATGAATTGGGTATTCTAAGTTTATTTTTTAAAACTGTCCCCCCAAACATCTTCTAGAAAAGAGGAGTCTGAGTTACACGTCAAGCTCATTCGTCCAGTAAGTTACTTCTATCAAGCCATCTAATTTTGAATAGTGTTCTTGTCTCTGTTACATAGCTCCGTAAATTATCAGGCACTGAATGGATAATATTGTCACAATAGGCTTCAATGAAGTTACTGTGAAAAGCCCCTAGTCGCCACATTCCGGTGCCTGTTCGGGGAGGCCGGTACGGGAATTGAACCCGTGCTGCTGGCATTGTTCTGCATTAAAAGTCAGCTATTTAGCCCACTGTGCTAAATCAGCCCCTGTGGTGATGCTTTTCTTGGCATAACTAAGTTTACATTTCACCAACTCCCATTATGGTAGGTTGGTATTGCTTGGTGGAAATAACAAACGTTTACTTTTAAATAGTATTATTAATGTTGTGAATCATTGCAATAGTTTCAACATGAGCATTACCAAACCACATTTGACAATGAGCCACAGATAATGATAGGCAGAAAGGGCAGCACGGCGGTGCAGTGGTTAGCACTGCTGCCTCACGGCGCCGCGGTCCCAGGTTAGATCACGGCCCTGTGTCACTGTCCGTGTGGAGTTTGCACATTCTCCTCGTGTCTGTGTGGGTTTCACCCCCACAACCCAAAGGTGTGCAGGGTAGGTGGATAGGCCACTCTAAAACTGTTCCTTAATTGGAAAAAATGAATTGGGTACTCTAAATTTTTTATTTTTTTTAAATAAATGATACTGGAAGAGATGGTCGCAGAAATTTAAAGTGCACACAAGATTTAAAATAGATTCTAATTGTAGTTAACAAAGAACACTGAAAACAAATTCAGTTTTAAAGGCTTCAAGTATATGCAGGGTGGAAGAAGTGAGGTCGGTCAGGAGACCATTGGTGTCCACAAAGGAGTATTTTGCAGGAGGAGAGAGAGACAGAAAGGTTTGCAGAAGAATTTCAGAGCTTAGGACCCAGAAAGCTGTGGTCATGGTGTCCAATGGTGGGCCAGAGGGACTCTGGAATGAGCCAGATGTCTGAATTGGAGGAAATCAGTGACCTAGGAGAGCTGTAGGCTAGATGTTGGAGAATGTGAGGGGCAAACCATGGGGAGATTTGTAAATCAGGCTGAGAATTTTTAAATTGCAGTGATGCTGAACAGGCATAGGTCAGCGATGAGTGAGTGAATAGAAATTGGTGCAATTTAGGATACAGGCAGCAGTAAGCTCAAATATATGTAGTCAGGTCTAAAGGTAATAAGGCATGGTTGTGGGTTTGAGCAGCAGAGGAGTTGTGGCAGGGACAGAGACGGACAATACTACGTAGTTGGAAGTAGCTGTCTTGGTTATAGAGCGGTTATGGGGTTGGAAGCTCATCTTCGGTTAAAATAGGATGCCAGGTTGTGAACAGTCCAGCTCAATCTCAGATAATGGCCAGGGGGAATAATGGCAAGCTAAAGTAGTAATATGGGTTTTCCTGACCCATTTATACTGTTATGATCTGGTTGGGACCGGTAGCTTTTTGTTGAAAGTAGACAAAGTTTGAAGTCTCCGTTATCCACTACAAGTATAAATCCACAAGATTCCGTAGTTTTAAACATACAAAATAAACTTCCCTACAAACCCTAACTGCCTGGAGCCTGAGCACAGCAAAGCTCTTTCAGTACCCACCCTCTTCCCATGCTGTAGCCCACGCGGACACTGGAGGAGCGAGCAGACTCCACACAGTGGCCCAGCTGGGAGTCAAACCTAGGGCCCCTGGCGCTGTGGGGCAACGGTGCTGGCCACTGTGCTGACCCGTATACAGGTTGCGCTAATCAATTAGCCAAGACTCACCTCCTTGTTATGATCCAGCAGGTATTAATTGCTGCGCAAACCAAATTCCAACGGGAAACTTGACCCATGTATCATAACCCTTTTGTATTCTATTCAGAAAACTCTATGGCATTCAGAAGCCACAAATTCCAGTAACACTTTGGGGACTCTAAATATTAAATTAAAATGGGGAGGTGGTATTGTCACTGGACTAGTAAACCAGAGACCGAGGGTAATGCCTTGGGGACCCAGGTTCAAATCCTGCCACTGCTCTTAACTGCCCTTGGGGGCAATTACAAAATGCTACCACAACGTGCAATGCCCACATACCATGAATGAATGAAAAAAAGCTAAGCACACAAGATTACAGTTACACAGTTAAAACGTGCTTCACAAAACGTCTCCCAAAAGTGCCTCAATTGGTTAGACATAGATAAATGCCCTCTAGACAAAACTAAATTCTATTAATATTACCACTAGTAAATGAAAGATAATTGCAATTGATTTATATTATAGTAGAAATTGCTGACAGTGATTCTGCCATTACCAACATTGTTTAATGCGAATATAAGTATTTAATAACTGCCGTAGTATGTACAAGTCTTTTATAACATCTCGCCATTGGAACAGAGAAGCCAATTCAACCTGTTGAATATATTCTACTATTCCACTAGATTATGGCCAATCTTGGTTCCATTTGTCCACCGTTGCTTCATTTGCCTTGAACCCCATACATTAAAAAAAAAGATAATTTTCAATCTTGAAAGTTTCAATCAACTCAGCATCCACAATCTTTCCAGAGAAAGAATCCCAGATTTACCTTCCACTTTGTGTACAAACGTACTTTCTGATTTCACTCTTTATAGCTCTAATTTTAAAATTATCCTCCCCTGTTTTAGATACCTTTTTTTAAATTCTTCCTTGGAATGTGTCTTCACTGACAAGACCATCCTTAATTGCCCTTGAACTCAGTGGCTTGCTTGGCCATTTCAAAGGTCAGTTAAGAGTCAACCACATTGCTGTGGATCTGGAGTTGCATGTAGGCCAGGCCAGGTAAAGACGACAAATTTCCTTCACTAAAGGACATTAGTGAACCAGAAGTCTGTTTAGAACAATTGATTTAGTTGTCTTGATCACCAGGACACTGAGCTTTATATTCCTGATTTATTTATTGAAATAGGCTGGTTTAGCACAGGGCTAAATAGCTGGCATTTAAAGCAGACCAAGGCAGGTCAACGCACGGTTCAATTACCGTACCAGCCTCCCCGAACAGGCGCCGGAATGTGGCGACTAGGGGCTTTTCACAGTAACTTCATTTGAACCCTACTTGTGACAATAAGCGATTTTCATTTAATTTTTTCATTTCATTTCATAAAGGGACGATCCTTTAAAACAGATGAGGAGGAATTTCTTCAGCCAGAGGCTGGTGAATCTATGGAACTCTTTGCCGCAGAAGGCTGTAGAGGCCAAATCACTAAGTGTCTTCAAGACCAAGATAGATAGGGTCTTGATTAATAAGGGAATCAGGCGGTGGTTTTGGGACTGCTCTTGGTAAGGGCCTTCAATGAAGCAAATGAGTTGGGAGTGCTCCCCCCCCCCCCCCCCCCCCGACGTTGTCACAGGCGTCGATCTCCCTCATTTTAAAGCGGGATAAGGACCCGGAAAACTGTGGGTCATACAGGCCGATCTCCCTGTTAAATCTGGATACCAAACTATTGGTGAAGATTCTGGCCTCGAGGATCAAAGTCTGCGTCCAAGGGGTAATAGGGGAGGACCAGACCGGGTTTGTTAAGGAGGGCATCTGGCGACCAACATTAGGAGGTTGCTTCATGTAATTATGATGCCTCCAGAGGGGCGCGAGGTTGAGGTGGTGGTGGCCATGGATGCAGAGAAGGCCTTTGATTGGGTGGAGTGGGAATACTTATGGGAGGTCCTAGGGCAGTTTGGGCAGGGATTTATAGACTGTGTGCGGTTGCTATTACCAGCCACCAGTGGTGAGTGTGCGGACGAATCGGGTGAGATCAGACTACTTCAGATTACACCGGGGACAAGGCAGGGATGTCCACTTTCCCACTGTTGTTTGCCTTGGTTATAGCGCCATTGGCATTGAGAGCGTCGAGGGTCTGGCAGGGGATAGTATGTGGGGGGGGGGGGGGGGGGGAGGTGTTGGATAACAAGGTCTCGCTCAAAGCTGATGGTCTACTTCTGTATACATCTGACCCGCTGGGGAGGATTGTGGGGATATTAGAGGAATTTGGCCGGTTTTCCGGATACAAATTGAATATGGGCAAGAGTGAGGTCTTTGCGATTCAGGCGAGGGGGCATGAGAAGAGATTGGGTGAGATACTGCTCAAGGTGGTTGGAGGGAGCTTTCGGTATTTGGGTATCCAGGTGGCACGGGAGTGGGAGCAGCTGCATAAACTGAATTTGGGTCATTTGGTAGATCAGATGAGGGGGGATTTTCGGAGGTGGGATGCGTTCCCGTTATCATTGGCGGGGCGGGTTCAGACCATTAAAATGACAGTCCTCCCGAGGTTTTTGTTTGTTTTTCAGAGCCTCCCAATTTTTATCCCCAAGGCGTTCTTCAAAAAAGTGAATGCAGAGATCTCGGGATTTGTTTGGGCGGGTAAAACCCCACTGGTGAAGGTGCTGCTGGGTGGTGGGGGGGTTCGGAGAAGGCGGCGGGTAGGGATCGAGAGATTTGGGGATCACTTTATTGATGAGGGTTTCCCGAGGCTGGAGGAGGAGTTTGACTTGACAGGGGGATGGGTTCCGGTATCTGCAGGTGAGCAATTTTGTGCAGAGGCAGGTTTCGACCTTCCCACGCCTGTCGCACCGGGGACTGCAGGATAAGGTGGTGTCGAGAACATGAGTAGGAGAGGGGAAGGTGTCGGAGATCTATAAGGAGCTGATGGAGTGGGAGGGAGCCCCGAAACGGGAGGTGAAGAGAAAGTGGGAAGAGCTGGGTGGGGAGTTGGAGGCCGGGTTATGGGAGGAGACCCTGAGGAGAGTAAATGCATCCTCGTCATGCGCCAGGCTGAACCTGATACAGTTTAAGATGGTCCACAGGGCACACATGACTGTGGCCCGGGTGAGCAGATTTCTTTTTTTTGTAAATTTAGAGTACCCAATTCATTTTTTCCAATTAAGGGGCAATTTAGCGTGGCCAATCTACCTGCCCTGCACATCTTTGGCTTGTGGGGATGAAACCCACGCAAACACGGGTAGAATGTGCAAACTCCACACGGACAGTGACCCAGAACCAGGAACGAACCTGGGACCTCAGCACCATGAGGCAGCAGCGCTAACCACTGCACTACCATGCTGCCAGTGAGCAGGTTCTTTGAGGACGTGGAGGATAGGTGTGGGCGCTGTGCGGGGGGTCGTGCAAACCATGTCATATGTTTTACACGTGTCCGAGGCTGAGGGGTTTCTGGCAGGAGTTTGCTGACGTCGTGTCAGAGGTCTTCCAAGTGAGGGTGGTGCCGAGTCCAGAGGTGGCGATCTTTGGTGTGTTGGAAGATCCGGGAGCCGAGGGGGTGAGAGAGGCCGATGTCCTGGCCTTTGCCTCCCTGGTGGCCCGGAGACGGATCTTACCAGGATGGAGGGGCTTGGAATCCTCGAAGTCGGGGATATGAGTTAATGACATGGCGGGGTTAAATTCACCTTGAGGGGTTCGTTGCAGGGGTTTGCGCGGAGGTGGCAGCCATTCATCGACTTCTTTGAGAAAAAATAAGCTGTCAGCGGGGGGAAATTGTCTCCATAAAATGTTTTCTAAAAAAATAAGGGAATCTGGGGTTATGGGGGGAAGGCAGGAGAGTGGGGATGAGAAAAATATCAGCCATGATTGAATGGCGGAGCAGACTCGATGGGCCAAGTGGCCTAATTCTTATACATGGAGGTTGACTCTGTAGAACTGAAGCAACGCTTTCTCATTTTTGTATTTCAACTGCTTTGAGAAGGAGCTCTTTCTCCCCATGCCATCTCCTCTGAAAGCATGCTTGTTCAAATGTGATAATCTGTACCTACTGTGATTTCCACAGGCCTGTGTTCTAGGAAATTAAATGTGATCCTGTCTCCTGATTTTTCTGAGAAATCTGTACAATCCTGCATACATAACTGATTGTACAGCTTTCTTTTCACTTGTAACCTTCCGCCACCTGTCTGCAGCTATTATTCTTGTGAGCCAAAATGGTAAGTATTGGTGAATTGTTCAGATCCAAAGTACATTCTAACTAAGCGTCATTCTTATTTAATATAATGTGGAGATGCCGGCGTTGGACCGGGGTGAGCACAGTAAGAAGTCTTACAACACCAGGTTAAAGTCCAACAGGTTTGTTTCAAACACTAGCTTTCGGAACACTGCTCCTTCCTCAGGTGAAGGTAGGAGCAGCGCTCCGAAAGCTAGTGTTTGAAACAAACCTGTTGGACTTTAACCTGGTGTTGTAAGACTTCTTACTGTTATTTAATATACACACATGTATATACTCCATTGGCATTCATTGAATAGTAATCATCGGGGACTCGTAAACATTTTCACCCTTTCCTCTACCTAGGAATACTGAGGCACTGCTGTATTTGTACTTTATTTTTATGGTGATTCTTTTTCATCATAATTACATTTTGATTCCTGTTTTCGAGGTGATCTTTATGTACATGCTGACCTCCATGGTGCCACCAGCTGCGTCATCAAGAACCAAAAAGGTCAATTCATTTATTATTCAATGTTGCAACTGTTTTTCTGCTACATTTTTTTCACAAAGCCTTATTGAAATTATTCTTTATATACAGGGAAGCCAATTCCTCCACGTACATTGACAGAAGCTGGTACAATGGCAGTTTGTTACAGTGCTGCATGGGATGCACGTGTAATTACTAGTGCGTGGTGGGTCTATCATAATCAGGTAATCAGCCACAATGGAGTTTTATTTTGCAGTGTTATACTGCTGCGATCCCCAGCTTAGACATCAGTCGTTAAAAATCAAAGTTAACTTTTTGAGTACAATGGAAAGAAAATAACTTTCACTTTAATGGTTCCTTTCGCAACCGTAGGACATCCCACAATGGTCTACAGCCAGTGAATTACGCTAGAAGTGTAGACATTGTTGGAATGTAGGAAATGCAGCATCCAATGTGTATACAGTAGGATAAGATAATATTTTTAGTAATGTTGCTGAAGGCATAAATATTACCAAAGCATTGGGGAGAACGCTTCTGCTTTTCTTCAAATAGTGATATTTTTTTATATTCACTTACGACGGGCGCGGTTTAATGTCTCATCCGATAGACGATACCTCGGCAGTTCCCACAGTATTTAAATCTCTGGACTGGGGCTAAAACCCATAACCTTCTGACTTGAACAAGATTGTGACCACACGTGAGACACAGCTGATGCAGTGCTTTAAGTATTGTGGGGCAGTTTCTTTTTCACCGGCTGGTCCGTAATCTGACGGAGCTGATTGTCTACCTATTGAATCCAATGGGATAAAAATGTAATTCCCTCTGCCACAATATGGCCTTGGTGATGAAGAATAAAATTTACCATTATGTCAGTGCAGATGTTTAATTTATCAAAATAAGATTTATTTGATAATGTATTCTGTGGAAAACAACCACCTAAAAATTATTTTTATATTTTTATTTTTTAAATGCTGCAGTAGTCCTGGCTAAGCTAGGAAATATATGTAGTGAGGGGCCAGTAATCAGTAATCAAAATTAGCATGTGAAAAGATAAAATTGTATGATCATGCCATTTATTGGTTATGATTTGTGTTTCATATCTTTATTTAAAATCTTATAAGCATTTTCCCCTTTCCCTCTTGAGACTCTGTACCACACGTCATTCCCAGCAGAGAGCATCAGCATGTGCTTGGCTGCACTATGATGTCTGTCCACTAGAAGGTGCAGCAGAATTACTTGTGCTCTCATATTCCCTCTGTATAGCTAAGTGCCTGGATTCTGCTTGGCATTTTCATACAGCAGAGTAGCAATGATCGGTAATTCATTGTTTGGGTAATTGGAGGCATGAACTGGTGTCCTATCAGTCTATCGTTCAATGGTGGCCACAGCAATAGCTTTTTATCTTTTACTTTCCTCTCCACCACCCAAAGGCTCTTTTGTGGCTTCAGTTTCTTATTTTAAAACAGATTTATTTGTATTTTCATTTTTATTTAGAGCTGATTTGGTGGGAGGGAGGAAAAGTTTGTTTGGGCCATACATCTGATCCCTGGCTCACAAGAACACTACGACATGGCCAACCCCAAGATAAATGAGATTAGACAAGAATGTGTTGTTTCAAGTTCTTAGCCTCATGAGGTAATGTCAATTCTTCACCTGGTACCTGGCTTGGTTAACATCAGGAATCAATTGAAAGTGCAAATATTTCTTGCGACTCTCGGTGCAGTTTAAATTTTTAAAAGGCTGTGATTCTCCATAAGTAACTTAAAAGCCAGTTTATCAGATTTGTGAAAGGAAATGCACAGTGATGACTGTGAAATAATTTCCTGGTGACCGTGTGTGTCATCAGTAGTTGCTAAAACATAGGAAGACTGTCCAAAAGTAATGTAATGTAAGTCTACACTGCAATGTACCTGTCTGATTTTGAGGCGAGCATAAATGATATTTTTCCTAGATGGTTTAAGTTGGCAATCTGAGAAGTTCTAGAAATTGTGTGGCTGAACTGCCCAAACTTCTTCTTCAAAAAATGAAAATGAACTTTATTTGATTTTACTTTTGTATCCTTTGTAGCTTTTCCTTCTAGTACATGTCCTTGCCCCTGATCAATGCTACTGTACTGTATCGTGTGGTGATGTTTCACCCCAGTCTTTCATGGTGACTAACAAAAATTCCCTCCATCCTATCAGCCGAGCCGTTACTGCTGCAACTGCACTCATTGGCCTGGGAACTCACCCCAAAGTGCGGGTGTTGTGCTGCTTCCTCCATGGCTCTCTGCACCAATTGGTGTTACCACATTGGTCCGCAATTTTTATTTACAGCTATTTAAAAATAAATGTGAAAAAGATGTTCTTAAATTTGTCATCTTTAAACCTTCAGGTATCAAAAACAGCACCTACAGGAGAATACCTGACTACAGGAAGTTTCATGATCAGGGGTAAGTAGAATGTTGCTGACATTGATCTTGATTGGTTGTTTGGTAATTTGATTTTTTTGTTTTGATCACTTTTACGATATTTCTATTACTTCAGAATTTCAACCATTTGCGGTGTTGCACCACAGTGGAACTACAAGTCATATATTTTTATATATTAATCTTAAATTGTATAAAAGAATGCTTTTTAAAAAGCTGTTGACCCCCTCCCCATGTGTAGCCATTTGAAGATAGCAGCCTAGGTAGATTGTGCATTATTTTGATATGGCTAAAATAACGTAATTCATTATCAACAGGTTTTAAGATTTAAAAAAATAATTTTAATATAACACAAGTTATATTTTTTTCTGTTAAATCTGATATTTTGCTGAGTAAAGTTTTGCAGGTGCTTTATTGTTTTTACAGCATTTACTTGATCTCCCAAATGTTATTTCATTTTTCTAGGTAAAAAAAACTACCTCCCACCTTCTTATCTTATGATGGGATTTGGTTTTTTGTTTAAGGTAATGTATGAACATTTTCTAGTAATCTAGTATGGTTAGGCCCCTTAACCATATTTTTTGGCATCTATACTTGTTACGATACCCTGAGCTATTGCATGGTCAATTCGAGCCCCACGGGCCCCAGAGTCCCAACACAAAGCAGGGTAGCACGGTAGCACAAGTGATTAGCACTGTGGCTTCACAGCGCCAGGGTCCCAGGTTCGATTCCCTGCTGGATCACTGTGCGGAGTCTGCACGTTCTCCCCATGTCTGCGTGGGTTTCCTCCGGGTGCTCCGGTTTCCTCCCACAGTCCAAAGACGTGCAGGTTAGGTGGATTGGCCATTATAAATTTACCTTAGTGACCAAAAAAGGTTAGATGGGGTTATTGGGTTAGGGGGATGGGGTGGAAGTGAGGGCTTAAGTGGGTCGGTGCAGACTCGATGGGCCGAATGGCCTCCTTCTGCACTGTATGTTCTACGTCTACATTCTACAGGCGAATTCACGAAAAATTCATATGTAGTTTCTGAGATCTTTGACCCGTGGCTGCTCCAATGACTTACAGGCACCAAATTTGTAAGTAAAACACCAACTGTTTATTTCTAACAACAATAGAGATAAGGCATGTGATAATCACAATAGAATAATGGCCAGCTAATCTACTACTTCTCCCTTTTACCATCCCACCCTCTACCTAAACACACACAAGACATTCACATGCAGAGGGAGGGAGAGGAGAAACATAGTAGAGGATTAATGTGAGATGGAAGATAAGCGTCCTTGCTTCGGACATTGTAGTTGTTTTCCAGTTGACTGTCCCTCCAGGACGTGGAGTGTTGAAACATCAGTTGAATGGCTAACGAGGGTCTTCTGGCTGAAACCTTAAGGCACACCTCCCAGGCTGTGGGATCCCCTCTGGGGAGTCACATTAACTTGTACTAACCTGGGCTTTCAGTCGGAATATCCGTATCAGGTCTGTTTAATTCTGACTTGCTTCCAACTCTACCAGAATACCTATCAGCCTCACTGCGATAAGACTGGAGTTCTCCACACGAGATTACAAGAAGGATTTTTAAAAAACCACTGACCCTGCTCAGCTAGTGCCTGGATCGGATCCTTAAGATTACTTGAATGCACACAAAATCAGCTCTCAGCGTGGAAGTTAATCTTATTTTGTGTCCAGTTTCGTTAGAATATTTGCCAGCTCGGGTGAGAAGAAAACAGAGCCTCTAACTGGGATTTTTGAGAGAGATTTGCCCAGAGATTTACTCTCTGAGAGAAATTCAAAAGGAGCTTTCTTCAGCTCTGTGTTTAAAATGAAACTAACTGCTTGGAAACATTCTCACAGGCTGTGCAGAGAGAAAAGTGTTTTCTTTAGGTCTTTAGTCAGAGGCCATCAGGTAAGAGAGAGATAAAAGCAAATTACTGCAGATGCTGGAATCTGAAACCAGAGAGAAAATGCTGGAAAATCTCAGCAAGTCTGGCAGCATCTGTAGGGAGAGAAAAGAGCTAACGTTTCGAGTCCAGATGACCCTTTGCTAGAGCTTTGGCAAAGGGTCACCTGGACTCGAAACGTTAGCTCCTTTCTCTACCTACAGATGTTGCCAGACCTGCTGAGATGTTCCATTTCCTCTTGGGTAAGAGAGAGATCAGAGCTGTAGCCTACAAGCTTCTTGATCAAATAAAAACTGAAAGCAAACACACCATCTCACAAAGTAAGGAACATTCCAGAACGATCAGCACCAATCAGCATCGAGTGTCAGTTAAGACCCAGGAAAATAACATAGTCCATGGGCTGAGTCAAGTCCATCAAGATGGGTCATCATTAATGTCAGAGCAGCAGCACAGCCTGCTGGGATGCCTGGTTTTGAATTAAAGGTGCAATTCACCCTAAAGGCATAGGAACATTTTTGTCCGGGTACAGAAATTATAAAAGACAAAAGAACAGGAAATAAAGGAAAATAAGGGACTGACACGGATTTACATGAGGATCCTTGCATACCTAAGTATTATATCACGTCATTGTGCAACAAGTGTATTTGCATAGTGTCACAGTTAATATACGAGATAGACGACTGTCCAGGAACAATCTCCCCCTCTGATTCCCCTAGCACGGACTGGAAACTGAGTGGACCGTTGCTGAGAAGAGGTACATGTTGCCGAAGCTTTTCACCTTGCTCTCGTTGCAACGCAAGAATGCAAAATTTCAAATAATCGCAACAATTTATACTGTAGGAGAACGTGCTGATTGGTTGGCAAGTCAAGTCTGATTATTTAAGGTTGTATCATGGAAAAAGCAACCGGGAACTATAGACTTCACAAACTCCCAGGTCATTCATAAGAGATGCAAGGCTCCAACATACCCCTTTTGAGGCAAAGAATGTCACTTCTAGCATGTGTAAATGAGTTATATTATGAGCTCAACTGATTGTGTTAAATTGGTCGTTAGTGCATCGATTAGCACGCTCCGAATTGTTTGTAGAATGGTTACAGCACAGAAGGTAGTCATTCAACCTATCTTGTCTGTGCCAGTTCTCTAAGAACAGCCTAGCTAGTCGTAGTGCCCCACACTTTCCCTATATCCCTGCAAATAGTTTATCTTCAGGTGCTTATTCAGTTCCCCTTTGAAACCCATGATTGAATCTGTCTCCACCATAATCTCATGCAGTGCATTCCAGATCCTAACCACTCACTGCACAAAAATATTTCCATTGTGGTTTTTTTGCCAATCACCTTGTATTATGTCCACTGGTTCTTAACCCTTATGGCAATGAGACTAGTTTCTCTCTCCCTAATTTGGCTCGGCCCCTCATGATTTTAAGTATCTCCACCAAATATCCTCTTAACCTTCCCTTATGGAGAACAAACCCACCATCTCCAATCTATCCATGGAAGTAAAGCCCATCATCCATAGAACAATTTTTGTCAATTATTTCTGCACCCTCCCTAAAATCTCACATCCCTTGTGAAGTGTGTTGCTCAAAATTGGACAAAATACTCTGGTTGAGACCATTCATCATTATTTCCTTGTTTTTTACACTCTGCCTCTATAAAGCCCAGGATACCAAATGTCTTTTCAACCTCTTTACCTGTCCTGACACCTACAATGATTGGAACTGTTGTCCTCCCATTTAAGGCATTATGTAAACACACATGGAATAACATCAAACTGACCTTTAGGACCAAACTGATACTTTATACGGCCTGTGTTCTCAGCACCTTGCTGTCTGGATATGGAGAGTGGACGACTTGCAGCTATCAAGAAAAGCATCTCAATGATTTGCACCTTCGCTGTTTGTGGCTCATTCTGAGTATATCTGTGCAGGACAAACTTATGATTGCAGTGGTCCTCTCAAAGGCAGAGTTCCCAAGTTTGTTAGCATTCATCAAACAGAGGCTTCTTCATTGGTTGGGCAAGTCTGCAGGATGGAAGATGGTTGCATATCCAAGAGCTTTCTGTATAAAGAGGCAGCTGGAACTGGGAAACCAGTAGGTTGCCCAAAGGTCTGCTTCAAGGATGCTTGAAACTGTGATACAAAGGCCCCAGATGTTGATTATTGCATCCAGGAGTCACTAGCTGAAAACAGGAAAATGGTAACACCTCCTGTGTGCTGGTGTGCACCATCATGATGATCTGGGGCTTCAGTGACTTGTCAACAGACGGCAATGCTGAAAACAACAACCTACAATCATGCTTAGTAGCTTCATGTGCAGCACTTGTGGCAGAATCTGCCTCTCAAGGATTGGCCTCTACAGCCATCAGCAAAGATGCACCATTTGAAGACACCCCATCTGAAATAGATTTGTTTGCTGCTTGTCAATCATGTGGAAGGTTGCCAGAACCGGAACTGTTCAACACGCTGAGTTCTGATCATTTAAATTTTCTTCCCAGTTATTTCAGTAAACCTGCCTTTACTCTTATGTGATTTAACTCCAACTTGTAGAAGAACCTTCCACGCTACACCAGTATGATATTTCCATTTCCCACAGCATGTGGCTTTTCTGGAGCGAAACTTCAAATTAGTGCCAATTTAGAGGCAGTTTTGTGGTGCAAGTCCAAGCCTAATAGGAGTGTTTTTTTTGAAAATCATGCCATAGAACTATTGCAGCCAACAGAAAGAGAGCATTTCCATTTTTGGGATCAGAATTATGCCAGTTCACGTTGCACTCTAATTCCCAATTTCATTTTATTTCTTAATTATCTACCTCGTTAGGATTAAGTTTATCTTGTCCTGTGGGAATTTGTATTTTGACTATAAGATCATCAGGACTAGAACATATATATGTATCCTGTTTGATACTTTATTACTATTCCTCAGATTTTAAAAGTTCTATGGTTTGCTTGTACTTAGGTTGATGAACAATTTTTGTGGAGGCACATAGGTGAACGGAAAGTAAAAGTGCAGGATGAAGACATGGAGACAGTATCCAGCAACGCGTCTGAACTTTATTCTGAGGATACTGTACCTTTAGGTAATAGAAGAAAGGTCATATAAAAAATTTTATAACAGAAGATTCTGAAGTGTTTCCTGAGAAATTATTTACACAACCCAGCCTTCTTAAAATTGAATTCAGCATTTTTTTTTTTTAAAAGAGGAACGAAGAAAGCTTCTGTGACTTGTCATTAATGTATTTAATGCTTCATGTTTATATTTGCAAAAAAAAAAAAAAATGTTTATCCAGAATTATTCACAGTGCCTGTACATCTTTTAAAGGAAGCAGTGCGTGCAAGTGAAGCTATTGGGAGATTTGGTTGAGCTATTGAATTCCATATTTCCATACCATAGACTGTTCCTCCAACTAGAAAAAAAACAGTATTCGTTTTTCATTTAATTTTACACCTACTGTTGTTGGGAAAGGTCAAATAAACTGGGTGAAATTCGAGAGAATTCACACTGTTTTCCTTTCCTGTGTCCTTAAACCTACCAGTCCGCCTGTTGCATCAGCTCATGATACTGATAATGCAGTACCTATTTTAATGCTCTTTTAGTTCCTTAAAAGTTATCCAGCTGTCGGGGACGAATCATGGCTGGAGCATGGCCACCGGCAGAATGATAACATTTGACCTTGGCTAACAGAAGGCTATGGGTGGAATTCTCCTCCCCACGCCGGGGGGTGGGGGGGGGGGGGGGGAATCGCTGGGGTGCCGCGCGTGTCCTGCCACGCCGCCCCGGCACCCGCACGCGATTTACCCAACCCCCCCCCCCCCCAAACCGGCGTGGCGAGAATCACGCCTGGCCGCTCGGAGAATCGCCGCTCGACGTTTGCGAGCGGCGATTCTCCGAGCGGCCTGCCCAACACGACGGGTTCCCGCCAGCGCCGTCCACACATGGTCGCTGCCGGCAGGAACAGCGCCGGACGCTGGAGGGGGCAGCCTGTGAGGGGGGGGAGGGGGTTCCTGCACCAGGTTGGGGGGGTGGCCTCAAATGGGGTCTGGCACGCGATCGGTGCCCACAGATCGACGTGCCGGCCTCTCTGAAGTAGGACCTCCTTTACTCAGCTGCCCCACAAGATCCATCCGACATCTTCTTGCGGGGAGGACGGCAACTGCGCATGCGCAGGTTGGCGCCGGCCAACCCGGGCATGCGCGGGTGACGTCATTTACGCGGCGCCGCTTTTACGCACCGCCAAGGCCCGGCGCACGTGAGTGACGCGACGCCGCTCCTAGCCCCCCCCGGGGGCGGGAGAATAGGGGTCTGAGAGCGGGCTCCGACGCCGGAGTGAAACACTCCGGTTTCCACTCCGGTGCCGCCACTTAGACTCCCGAAGGGAGAATTGCTCCCCATATCTCCGTTCCATTTTCTGACCCACAGTATTTATTGGTAATTCCTCTTTGGTGAAATTGTACAAAGAGCAGCATGCTCTTGGATACCTTGGCTAGGTTGTACTGCAGGACTTGCCATAATTGTTTGAGGTGTCTGTAACTCTGCTTTCACATACCCATGGTCAGCTCCACCAAGCCTATGGTAACTGCATGTGCTTTATATCTCTTTTTTCTGTTTTTCTCTGTGGATGTGTCAAAACCAGTCCCTTTTGAAGTTCTAAATCCATTCTTTCAGATCATCACTAGATTGGAGGTCATCTGCCAGGATTCTGTAGACTCTGGGACAGTCCTGCAGATTGGAGGGTAGCTCGTGTAACTCCACTATTTAAAAAGGAAGGTAGAGAGAAAACAGAATTATAGTCCAGTAAGCCTGACGTCGGTAGTGGGGAAAATTCTAGAACCCATTATCAAAGATTTTATAGCAGAGCACTTAGAAAATAGTGGCAGGATAGGACAGAGTCAGCATGGATTTATGATGGGGAAATTATGCTTGACCAATCTACTGGAATTCTTCGAGGATGTAACTAGTAGAGTTGAAAAAGGGGAGCCAGTGGAAGTAGTATATTTGGACTTTCAGAAGGCTTTTGACAAAGTCCCACATAAGAGATTACTGTGTAAAATTCAAGCTTTTGTGATTAGGGGTAGTGTATTGAGATGGATGGCAGACGGGAAACAAAGAGTAGGAATTAATAGGTCTTTTTCAAATTGGCAGGCAGTGATTAGTGGGGTACCTCAGGGATTGGTGTTGGGCCCCAGCTATTCACAATATATATTAATGATTTAAATGAGGGAACAAAATGTAATATCTCCAAATTTACAGATGACACCAAGTTGGGTGGGAGGGTTAGCTGTGAGGAGAATGCAGAGGTCCTTCAGTGTGATTTGTACAAGTTGAGTGAGTGGGCAAATGAATGGGAGATGCAGTATAATTTTTGAGAAATGTGTGGTTATCCACTTTGGTAGTAAAAACGAGACGGCAGACTGTTATAAATTAGGAGAGGGGAATGTGACCTTGGTGTCCTCGTACACCAATCACTGAAGGTAAGCATGAAGGTACGGCAGGCGGTAAAGAAGGCAAATGGCATGTTGGCCTTCATCACGCGAGGTTTTGAGTAAGGAGCAGGGATGTCTTGCTGGAATTATACAGGGCCTTGGTGAGGCCACACCTGGAATATTGTGTGCAGTTTTGGTCTCCTTATCTGAGGAAGGATGTTCTTACTCTAGAGAGAGTGCAGCAAAGGTTTACCAGACTGATTCCTGGAATGGTGGGACTGTTGTATGAGGAGAGATTGAATTGGTTAGAATTGTATTTGCTGGATTTCCGAAGAATGAGGGAGGATCTCATAGAAACCTATAAAATTCTAACAGGACTAGACAGGGTAGATGCAAGGAGGATCTTCCTGATGGTGAGTGTGTCCCAAACCAGTCTGAGGATATGGGGTAGACCATTTAGGACAGAGATGAGGAGAGGTTTCTTCACCCAGAGCATGATCGGCCTGTGGAATTGGTTACTACAGGAAGTAGTTGAGGCCAAAACATTGTATGTTTTCAAGAAACAGTTAGATATAGCAATTCGGGCAAAAGGGATCAAAGAATATGGGGGAAGGTGGGATTAGGCATCTGAGGTGGATGATCAATCATGAACATAATGAATGGTGGAGCAGGCTCGAAGGGCCGAAGAGCCTTCTCCTGCTCCTATTTTCTATGTTTCTTTCCTTAAATTAATGGGGGATTCTCAAAGAATAGAAGTACCATTTAGTGAATCACCTTCATTTGATGCTATCACTTTACAGGAGAGTAAACTGTCTTTTGATAAAATTATAAGCTTTTTCAATTATGACCAGAAAGCAGAAACACTATTTTTACTGCTTTACTCGAATAGAAGAGGCTTCCATTATGTAACTATAATAGTTTAACTTAATTGTATTGATACATGTTTTACTTTTGTGGAAAATCACACATAGCGACAGAAATGATTGTCTAATTTTTTTAGCTTCCTTTCCAATATGTGAGTTGCTCAATTAATATTATATATGATTATGATTTAAGGATTTATGTAATAAATTATTGTGTTCAGCCCAATCAGACAATGATGGAAGTAGTAGCGATGAAAATAAAGATACTGGTACAGAAGCTGAAAACCAGCAGTCTGAAGAGGCACAAGGGGTTGCAGAAGATCAGCAGAACTATGATGAGAGCAGTAGTGATGACAGTGAAGAGACCAGTACAGAAACTGAAAACAACGAACCTGAAAATGTGCAAAGGGTTGCAGAGGATCAACAGGATAATGATGAGAGTAGTAGTGATGATGTTGAAGACACCAGTACAGTACCTGAAAACAACCAGTCTGCAGAGGTGCAAGAAGTTGCAGAGGGTCAACAGGACAGTGCTGAAGATGAATCCGACAAACCAGATGAAAGGGAATCTGATCTGAAAGATTCCGGAGATGCCCAGAAGGTTGAGGAAGGTTATGATGAAAAAGATAATGTAGAATTTAGTTATCCTGACACATCTATTGATTTGTCACATCTTCAGTCAAAGAGGTAATTTTTATTTAAATTTGCTTTAGGTCATATAAAGGTGGTTACAATTTTAGGGCTCCTGCTCCTTTTTTCTCACTTTTTTGACTTCTGTGTTTCAGGTAGCTCTCGGGTTGAAACCTTATTTCCTTAACATTTCAAGAATGATTTCATTTGTTCTTCTAACACTGGGTCAAATTTGTAGCATTTCCAGGCAACAAACAGAACCATTTCCAGATTATCTAGCGACTTGTTCTGTCCCATGTCTTCATAGGATCTTCCTGGTTTTCAGAGGTAGCAGAATAATGCACCAAATCCTGACAAATCTCTCAATGGCCTTGCCTCCTTCATTACCTGTGTAATCTTCTCCAGCTCTGAAACATCTGCACTCCTCTAATTCTGGTCTCTTGAACATTCCCTGATTTCATTGGTGGCCTTGCCTTTGGGTGGTTGGGCCGAAGGACTGGATTTTCCCCCGCAAACCTCTCTGCCACTTGACCTTGCTTTCCTCCATTAAGACAGCCCTGAAACATACTCCCTTGACTAGCTTTTTGACCATCTTCCCTCATAATGTCTTCTGTGGACTGGTATCACGTTCTGTTTTATAATGCTCCTTGAACCCACAACCTGCTGGCTTTAGAGGTGAATGTATGTCAAATTGAGCCAGGCTGACCCATTCATGAACCAGATCAAACGCGGCACACTTATACCATTCAATATATCTGGTAAAGTTGGTTTTGTTTTTGCCATAAATAATTGGTATCTATCCCACTGGTAACACTGGCCCAATACTTAAAACATACACTTACTCAACTAAATTGCACCATAATCTGTGTGTTGGATGTGGAGGCACGTGATAATTCCAATTCTGTTTAACTGCTGATTAAAGCAATGTTATTCATTAGCAAATGCTGATTAGTCATAGGTGTGGCTATGGTAACACTGTTTTAGCCAATAGGTTTGGTGTCCATTTGCCATTACTTCCCTGAAGAATATTTTGGATTTTTTTAAATCAAAGGAGCCAGTTAACTATAAAAAAGACATTTCAACTGTGATATGCACAAACGGAATCACCAAATTAAAATTGCCAGTTTCCAGAATACAAAATACTGCCAGAGAGATGGTCTACTGATGCAATTTGAGTACGTATTGTCACAACGGGCTTCTTTGTAAGTGGGAAAACGCCAAGTTCGCATTTCATGTAACTTTCTTTTCAAGGTGTCAGTAAGCTAAAGGTTTGTTTCGATTTTTAAAAGATAAATTATTCAAGCATATTTTATCTAAGCCATCCATTATAGGACGATGAAAGAGTTATAGTGATCAAATAAATCCGATTATTTAAATATTTTATATCTTATTTTCAACAGACCTTTGCAGATGCAGACTACAACTATTAAAGAACCAATTGAAGAAGTTTGGGTAAAATATTTTAGTTTAACTTCGGATGCATAAGTGTTAATGAAGTATTTTTAAAAATCGTGTTTCACTCTGTTTTGGTGTTGCAGTGAGTTAGAATGCCTTTTTTTAACCACTGGGATCTAGATTTGAATGCAGCTCAGACTGACTGATTCTACAATCTGTGAGATTCTTAAACAAATTGAGTTTGTGTTTCAGTTTTATTAATACCTGCGCAAATTGGTATTAAATTGGTAGTTTCCTTCAGAAAGGACTCAAAAATGCTAATATTGTATACAGAATTAAAATGATTTAAACTTTACTTCTGGGGATGTGGTTATCTTGCATTTTTAGGACACCGGTAACTTTGCTATTCATCCCACCTTCCTCTGAGAGTTGTTTCTGACAGATATTTCTAAAATGAAATGACTTGTTCCTCATTTTAATGACCCCAAAAATTAAAAGCAAAAATTTGAAATGTATTTAATGCATACAGTACAACAGCACAAATGTACAGTCTATTTTTTAAAAAATCTAAATTTTCCAGGTACTCAACAAAGAAACTAACAAAACACTGATTTTTGAAAGCACTGATTCCCTCTCTCAAACTAGTATTTTGGATGATTTCCTTTCATGAAGTGTAAAATATTAATACCATAGAATTGAATGCTTTTCCAATTTCAGGAACAAGCACATTTGGGTCATAAAACCTATCTAAAGGTACAGCATAGAGCTCCTTTTGCCTTGTTCCAACATGAGACTTCCAACCTATAATCTGGGCTGGTTTTAAATGTTGGACTCCAATATAAAATCCAATTTTGCAATCCCATTGCAGGACCCATTAGCTGAGTGTGGACCTGAGGGCAGAGATGGATTTACAGGCCTGTGCTCAGCTTCATTTTGCCCAAAATCCTGGTATCTGAAGGTCGAAGCCCACTTCCCGCGCACACACTCTTATTCCCCCGCCCACATATTCTTTCTTCCTCACCCCTCGCGCACACGCATTTCCCCCCATCCCTTGCACATGCTCCCTTTTCCCCTGCCCTTGCGCACACTTAACTTTCCTCCCATCCCTCGCACACGCTCTCCCCCATCCCTCGCACAAATTCTCTCTTCACCCCTCGCACACATTTTCTTTCCCCTCCTACTCCTTGCACACATGCTCTCTTCCCCATCACTTACTCTTCCCCGAGCACACCCTCCACCCCCAAACAGACTTTCTCTCTCTCTCCCTTTCTCCAAAGAACAGTACAGCACAGGAACAGGCCTGTACCAGTCATGATACCATGTTGGCCAAAACCCTCAGCACTTCCTAGTGCTGTATCCCTCTACCCATCCCATCCATTTATTTGTCAATGCCTTTTGAATGCCATTAATGTATCTGTTTCCACAACCTCCCCTGGCAGCGTGTTCCAGGCACTCACCACCCTCAGTGTTTATAAAAAAAACCCTGCCTCGCACATCTCCTTTAAATGTTGCCCCCACGGACCTTAAACCTATGCCCTCTAGTGACTGATCCCTCCACCCTGGGAAAGAGTGCCTGCCCATCCACTCTACCCATGCCCCTCGTAATCTTGTAGACCTCAGTCAGATCGCCCCTTAATCTCCGTTGTTCTCATGAAAACAGTCCGAGTCTATTCAGCCTCTCTGTGGAATAGTTGGAAATTATGAGGTGCAGTAGTTCTAAGAAAATGTGATGGTCATATAATTTCTCAATCTTCTATTACGTTGTTTTCTCATGTATTAAACGCCAGTAAAACTATGCTTTTTAAATGAAAAATATTGTGCTGGTTGGCATTATATTTCAAACCTTGAATCATTAGTCTTTAACTTAGCTAGAAATTCATTATACAACAGTTTAATTATGTAATTCAAGCCTATTAAAAACATGAATTACCGAGCCATAATAAAATATTTATTAAGTTGTGAAGCCTAAAGAGATCGTAGCCCTGATACTGAGATTCTATAAAGAGGCCATTGCCTTCATTTGCCCCTGCTTGCAATAACACAAAGGAAGAAATGACGTTAATCGAAAAGCCCCTAGTCGCCACATTCCGGCGCCTGTTCGGGGAGGCTGGTATGGGAATTGAACCGTGCTGCTGGCCTGCCTTGGTCTGCTTTAAAAGCCAGCTCTTTAGCCCTGTGCTAAACCAGCCCCTTATGCAGGCTTAAAGTGGACTGTCTTGGCTTTGCCTCAGTGTTAAAGTGAGGGATTTACCTGCAGAATGTGCTTCTCTCTCCCGGTGAGCTGGTGGTGCACTCTGTATGCCACGCGTACTGCAATTGCGGTTGCCCCTTGAATAATTCCAGTAGCCAACTGCATAACATTGCCAGGGGTCACCTCCCTGAATGGAGGATGCTGTCAGGATCATCTCTCTCTGTTAGAGGAGCCTGGATACAAACAGGCACTCTCTCATTTCCACTCCCCCACTAAGCGTTTCCCTACAAGGGAATGTTGGGAGGAGGGGAGAATATGAAGGACAGAGGTGAAGGAGCGGGGCATGATGGGATAAGGAGGGGGGCATGGTGGGAGAAGGCCGGGGGCATGGTGGGAGAATGAGGGGGGCATGGTGGGAGGAGGGGGGCATGGTGGGAGAAGGAGGAGGCATGGTGGGAGAAGGAGGAGGCATGGTGGGAGAAGGAGGGGGGCATGGGTGTAGGAGGGACGCATTGGGGGTGAAGGAGGGAGATGGGAGAAAAGGAGAAGATGGGGGGTGAGGAGGGGGATGGGGGGGTGAAGGAGGGGGTTGGGGGGTGAAGGAGGGGGTTGGGGGGGTGAAGGAGGGGGTCGGGGGGGTGAAGGAGGTGGACGGGGGTGGTGAAGGAGGGGGTCGGGGGGGTGAAGGAGGGGAATGGGGGGTGAAGGAAAGATTTGGGTTGAAGGAGGGAGAGAGGATCTATGTATGATGGAGGGGAGAATGGGGCTGAATGAGGTTATGGGTAGGTGAAGGAGGGGGGCGGGAAAGTGAAGGAGGGGGACTGGAGGGTGAAGGAAAGGGATGGGGTTTGAAGGAGGGGGACGGGGTGGGGAAGGGGTGGTGAAGGAGGGGAAAGGGAGGGTGAAGGAAAGGGACGGGGGGGTGAAGGAGAGGGACGGGAGGGGTGAAGGAGAGGGACGGGGGGGGGTGTGTGTGAAGGAGAGGGAGGGTGGGGTGAAGGAGAGGGGAGGGGGGGGGTGTGAAGGAGAGGGAGAGGGGGTGAAGGAGAGGGAGGGGGGTGAAGGAGAGGGATGGGGGGGGGGTGTGTGAAGGAGAGGGAGGGGGGGTGAAGGAGAGGGACGGGGGGATGTAGGAGGGGGATAGGGGGGTGAAAGAGGGGGATGGGGGGGTGAAGGAAAGATTTGGGTTGAATGAGGGAGGGAGGATCTATGTGAAGGGGGGGATAGGTCTGAATGAGGTTATGGGTGGGTGAAGGAGGGGATCAGGGGGGTGAAGGAGGGGGACGGGGTGGGTAAGGGGTGGTGAAGGAGGGGGAAGGGAGGGTGAAAGAAAGGGACGGGGGGGGGTGAAGGAGAGGGACGGGGGGGGGTGAAGGAGAGGGACGGGGGGGGGGGTGAAGGAGAGGGACGGGGGGGGGTGAAGGAGAGGGACGGACGGGGGGGGGGTGAAGGAGAGGGACGGGGGGGGAGGTGAAGGAGAGGGACGGGGGGGGGTGAAGGAGAGGGACGGGGGGTGTGAAGGAGAGGGGCGGGGGTGTGAAGGAGAGGGGCGGGGGTGTGAAGGAGAGGGACGGGGGTGTGAAGGAGTGGGTAGGGGTGGTGAAGGAGGGGGAAGGGGTGGTGAAGGGGAGGGGCAGGGTGGTGAAGGGGAGGGGCGGGCGGGTGAAGTGGAAGGAGGGTGGGGGTGAAGGAGGGGGACGGGGGGGGTGAAGGAGGGGGACGGGGGGGGTGAAGGAGGGGGACGGGGGGGGTGAAGGAGGGGGACGGGGGGGGGGTGAAGGAGGGGGACGGGGGGGGGGTGAAGGAGGGGGACGGGGGGGATGAAGGAGGGGGACGGGGGGGGTGAAGGAGGGGGACGGGGGGGATGAAGGAGGGGGACGGGGGGATGAAGGAGGGGGGGGGGGTGGGTGAAGGAGGGGGGGGGATGGTGAAGGAGGGGGACGCGGGGGGGGTGAAGGAGGGGGACGTGGGGGGGGTGAAGGAGGGGGACGCGGGGGGGGGTGAAGGAGGGGGACGCGGGGGGGGGGTGAAGGAGGGGGACGCGGGGGGGGGTGAAGGAGGGGGACGCGGGGGGGGGTGAAGGAGGGGGACGCGGGGGGGGTGAAGGAGGGGGACGGGGGGGGGGTGAAGGAGGGGGACGGGGGGGGGTGAAGGAGGGGGACGGGGGGGGTGAAGGAGGGGGACGCGGGGGGGGGTGAAGGAGGGGGACGCGACGGGGGGTGAAGGAGGGGGACGCGGGGGGGGTGAAGGAGGGGGACGCGACGGGGGGTGAAGGAGGGGGACGCGACGGGGGGTGAAGGAGGGGGACGCGACGGGGGGTGAAGGAGGGGGACGCGGGGGGGTGAAGGAGGGGGACGCGACGGGGGGTGAAGGAGGGGGACGTGGGGGGGGGTGAAGGAGGGGGACGCGGGGGGGGTGAAGGAGGGGGACGCGGGGGGGGTGAAGGAGGGGGACGCGGGGGGGGTGAGGGAGGGGGACGCGGGGGGGTGAAGGAGGGCGATGCGGGGGGGGTGAAGGGGGGTTGAAGGAGGGGGACTCGGGGGGGGGGGGGAGGGGGAGGGGGGGTGAAGGGGAGGGGGGTTGGAAGGGGGTGTGAAGGAGGGGGACTCGGGGGGGGGGGGGGGGTGAAGGGGGAGGGGGGGGTGAAGGGGGAGGGGAGGGTGAAGGGGGGGGAGGGGGAGGGGGGGTGAAGGGGAGGGGGGTTGGAAGGGGGTGTGAAGGAGGGGGTGAAGGGGGAGGGGGGGGGTGAAGGGGGAGGGGAGGGTGAAGGGGGGGGTGAAGGAGGGGGACACGGGGGGGGGGTGAAGGAGGGGGACACGGGGGGGGGTGAAGGAGGGGGACACGGGGGGGGGGGTGAAGGAGGGGGACACGGGGGGGGTGAAGGAGGGGGACGCGGGGGGGTGAAGGGGGGGACGCGGGGGGGGGTGAAGGGGGGGACGCGGGGGGGTGAAGGGGGGGGAGGGGGGGGAGGAGGGGGACGCGGGGGGGTGAAGGGGGGGAGGAGGGGGACGCGGGGGGGTGAAGGGGGGGAGGAGGGGGACGCGGGGGGGTGAAGGGGGGGAGGAGGGGGACGCGGGGGGGTGAAGGAGGGGGACGCGGGGGGGTGAAGGAGGGGGACGCGGGGGGGGGTGAAGGAGGGGGACGCGGGGGGGGGTGAAGGAGGGGGACGCGGGGGGGGGTGAAGGAGGGGGACGCGGGGGGGGTTGAAGGAGGGGGACGCGGGGGGGGTGAAGGAGGGGGACGCGGGGGGGGGGTGAAGGAGGGGGATGCGGGGGGGGGTTGAAGGAGGGGGACGTGGGGGGGGGGTGAAGGAGGGGGACGTGGGGGGGGTGAAGGAGGGGGACGTGGGGGGGGGTGAAGGAGGGGGACGTGGGGGGGGGTGAAGGAGGGGGACGTGGGGGGGGGTGAAGGAGGGGGACGCGGGGGGGGGTGAAGGAGGGGGACGCGGGGGGGGGTGAAGGAGGGGGACGCGGGGGGGGGTGAAGGAGGGGGACGCGGGGGGGGTGAAGGAGGGGGACGCGGGGGGGTGAAGGAGGGGGACGCGGGGGGGGTGAAGGAGGGGGACGGGGGGGTGAAGGAGGGGGACGGGGGGGTGAAGGAGGGGGACGGGGGGGTGAAGGAGGGGGACGGGGGGGTGAAGGAGGGGGACGGGCGGGGTGAAGGAGGGGGACGGGGGGGTGAAGGAGGGGGACGGGCGGGGTGAAGGAGGGGGACGGGGGGGTGAAGGAGGGGGACGGGCGGGGTGAAGGAGGGGGACACCGGGGGGGGTGAAGGAGGGGGACGGGGGGGTGAAGGAGGGGGACGGGCGGGGTGAAGGAGGGGGACACCGGGGGGGGTGAAGGAGGGGGACGGGTGGGTGAAGGAGGGGGACGGGTGGGTGAAGGAGCGGGACGGGGTTGGGGTGAAGGAGAGGGACGGGGGGGGTGCGGTGAAGGAGAGGGACGGGGGGGGGGGGGTACGGTGAAGGAGAGGGACGGGGGGGGGGGTGTGTGAAGGAGAGGGACGGGGGGGGGGTGTGAAGGAGAGGGACGGGGGGGGGCGGTGAAGGAGAGGGACGGGGGGGTGTGAAGGAGAGGGACGGGGGGGGGCGGTGAAGGAGAGGGACGGGGGGGGGGTGTGTGAAGGAGAGGGACGGGGGGGGGGGGGTGTGAAGGAGAGGGACGGGGGGGGGCGGTGAAGGAGAGGGACGGGGGGGGGGGGTGTGTGAAGGAGAGGGACGGGGGGGGGGTGTGAAGGAGAGGGACGGGGGGGGGCGGTGAAGGAGAGGGACGGGGGGGTGTGAAGGAGAGGGACGGGGGGGGGGCGGTGAAGGAGAGGGACGGGGGGGGTGAAGGAGAGGGTCAGTGGAGGAGGGGGGTGGGGGGGGTGAAGGAAAGATTTGTGTTGAATGAGGGAGGGAGGGAGGATCTATGTGAAGAGGGGGTGGATGGGTCTGAATGAGCTTATGGGTGGGTTAAGGAGCGGGAATTGGAGTGAAGGAAGGACAATGGATGTGAGGGGTGTGATCAGATAGAGGGCGTTAAATCACCTGCGATCCTGGTTCCACCGTGGGCTTGGATTTACAGGTGTGCACCTGAAACTTCAGCCCGCCCACATGACAGCTGTTCCAACTCGTGTGCTCTGTTTCGATACCCGAACGGTGGCCGCCAACGGCCACATCAGGCACTATGGACTGGGTCTTCCATGATTCCACACTAATGCTACTGAATGTGGAGACACTTGGCCACATGCAGTATTTGCAATGTAGTTCTGAACTTGTG
Organism: Scyliorhinus torazame; assembly: GCF_047496885.1. Lineage (NCBI taxonomy): Eukaryota > Metazoa > Chordata > Chondrichthyes > Carcharhiniformes > Scyliorhinidae > Scyliorhinus > Scyliorhinus torazame. The sequence continues at coordinate 345,107,591 of NC_092708.1, forward strand.
AATGTCTCCATAGAGCCATAGAATCGAGAGTTACAACGGATCAGATAAGTCCTGTCCTCTCATCTGTGGTTGGTTGGGAATAGTGACTGACTTTTCAATTGTTGGTGCATTTTCAATATTTGTCTGAACCTAATTGGCTATGAGCAATATGATTCAGAGAAACAGCATTTTGGAGCCCCTGCCTCTGGGGGCTCTGCGCTCCGGCATGTTGTGTTTTATTATAAATCAGCCCCTGCTGCAGGCCTATTTTACCACCATGTTATTGTGCGCACGTCCAATATTTCAGCTGCCCTATTCCGTACTTTCCCTTGGGGGAGAGTGCTTAGAAACTGTTAATTTTGCTGAATAATATATGCACCAATGAAACTTTTGATCTGCGGACAGCATTTGTATAGACTAGGCACAGGGTACTTGGGCAGGAGAAAGGAGTGAGGAAGAACTCTAGTTAATTTTTTAACAATGGAAAAAAAATCACATTTTTCTCAGACTCTCATGGGTTTTCGTTTAAAATTGTAATTAAAAATGTTTTCTGTTTTATACTGGCCATGATATTGCCACTTTTGTAATGTCTCTCCTATGTCATGCTACATTTGTAATATTGTAGAGCTTTAGAACATCAGTTGTGAATTAAGCAAATCCATTCCTTCTTGCAGGATGATGGGAAACCACAAAGTCGGAAACACCTAACAGCCAAAGAGAGGAAGTAGGTATCATTTAGAACTATTAAAATAAACAAGTTATTATTTAGTATTATACTCTACGGTTGCTGAGAGAACATCCATGTTTTCAGAATTATTGTTATGATGGCTTAGTGATAGGACAACATAGCTTGTGACTATTTTGTCTGGTTTTTCACAAAATAATTATGATGAATTAAGTAATCCTTTGCTTCACAGTCTTGGTTGATCATGCTGATTACTTCAGCCATGGGTTATCTAATTGCCTTTGTTCATAAGGAGCGATATTCCAAGGGAAGTATCGTATTGGAGCTTCTTTGTATCCTAAAGACTTAATGATTTTGCTCCTCTTTATCTTCACTCGGAACAGAAACCGTATTTATTTAGCAGGAATTAAAAAGTGGGGGAAAAAAAATGTTGGAGTTGTTGATCGGATTAAGTAGAATGTTTAGTGACTGGTTAATGTTTGTACTACATGAGTTTCCCTACTCGGTGTTTTTATGTGGGTGATGGGAGGAATTTCTTTTTGTGTTTCAGAGAAATTAAGAAAAAGAGAAAGCCTGAAACTGAAGACTCAGAATTAACAATTCAATCTGAAGTCAAGAAAACACCATCTGTCGAAGAACTGGATGCTAAAAAATTTCCATCTTCGCAGCAGCCTTTGAAAAGAGGACAAAAGGTAATGGGAGGAGATGGATTTATGTGTTCTGTCGTAAATACTAAATTATTTTCCAGTAACTGGGGGTTGTTTATATGCTGTCAGAATTATCCAATTGGATAAGAATCATCCAGTACTTTTGCTGTATAATTGAAGACATTAAGTCAAACTGCAAATGCTGGAAATCTCAAATAGAAATAGAAAATGTTCAAAATGCAACATCAGGCCAATCAGCATCATGGAAGTTAGGAAAGATCTGCACTTCTGTTTTTAGATGTAGCCATGCATGCTGTGTATTTTTCTCTTATAATGGAGCTGAGATCTTAATAGTTTTGTTTTGTTAGTTTTTTTGCAACGTGAATTGACACATAGTATCTGATTTTTACCTGCAGAACTTCAATGTGATTTTTTAAAAATTCTATTGTGCTATACGTGTGCCTGCATTTATTGCCCATCCCGAATTTCCTTTCAACTCCAGAGGGCTTTTAAGAGCCAACCACATTGCTGTGGGTCTGGAGTCACATGTAGGCCAGACCAGGTAAGGATGGCAGATTTCCTTCCCTAAAAGACATTAGTGAATCAGATGCTTTTTTATGACTATCAACAATCGTTTAATAGTCATCATTAGGCTTTTAATTCTAGATATATTTTTACTGAATTCAAATTTCACCATCTGCCATGTTGGGGTTCAAACCCGCGTCCCCAGAGCATAACCCTGGGTCTTGGGATTACGAGTCCAATGACGCAGCATGGAGGCCCAGTGGTTAGCCTTTTGAACGCCGTTAATGTATCTGCTTCCACAACCACCCCTGGCAGCGAGTTCCAGGCACTCACCACCCTCTGTGTGAAAACTTGCCTCGCACATCTCCGAATGTTGCCCCACTGGACCTTAAACCTATGCCCCCTAGTGACTGTCCCCTCCACCCTGGGAAAGAGTTTGCAGACCTCTATCCGGTCACCCCTCAATCTCCGTCGTTCTAATGAAAACAATCCGAGTCTATTCAGCCTCTCCGCATAGCTAACACCCTTCAGACCAGGCAACCTGGTAAACCTCCTCTGCACCCTCTCCAAAGCCTCCACATCCATCTGGTAGTGTGGCGACCAGAATTGTGCGCAATATTCCAAGTGCGGCCGTATCAACGTTCGATACAACTGTAGCATGACTTGCCAGCTTTTATACTCAATGCCCCGTCCAATGAAAGCAAACATTCCATATGCTTTCTTGACTACCTTGTCCACTTGTGTTGTCACTTTCAAAGATCTGTGGACCTGTACGCCCAGATCTCTCTGACTTTCTATATTCCTAAGAGTTTTGCTATTTACTGTATATTTCCCCTGTCTGTTAGACCTACCAAAATGCATTACCTCACATTTGTCCGGATTAAACTCCATTTGCCATTTCTCTGCCCAAATCTCCAAACTATCTATGTCCTGCTGTATCCTCTGACAATCCTCAATACTATCTGCCAACCTTGATGTCACCCACAAACTTATTAATCAGACCAGCTATATTTTCCTCCAAATCGTTTACGTATACTACAAACAACAGAGGCCCCAGCACCGATCCCTGTGGAACACCACTAGTCACCACCTTCCATTCAGAAAAACGCCCTTCTACTGCTACCCTCTGCGTTCTGTGACCAAGCCAGTTCTGTATCCATCTTGCCATCTCACGTCTGACCCCTTGTAACTTCATCTTTTGTACTAGTCTGTCATGAGGCACCTTGTCAAAGGCTTTACTAAAGTCCACGTAAATAACATCAACCGCCCTCCCCTCATCAATCATCTTTTTAAAAAAACATTTGGAGTACCCAATTATTATTATTTTCCGATTAAGGGGCAGTTTAGTGTGGCCATTCCACCTAACCAGCACATCTTTGGGTTGTGGGGGTGAATGTGCAAACTCCACATGGATAGTGACCCAAGGCCGGGATTTGAACCCGGGTCCTCAGCGCCGTCCCTCATCAATCATCTTTATCACCTCCTCAAAAAACTCGATCAAGTTAGTGAGGCACAACCTCCCCTTAACAAAACCATGCTGTCTATCACTAATGAGTCCATTTGGTTCAAAATGGGTATAAATCCTGTCCCTGAGAATTCTCTCCAATAATTTACCTACAAACGACGTGTGGCTCACCGGCCTATGGTTTCCTGGATTATCCCTGCTACCTTTCTTAAACAGCGGTACCACATTAGCTATTCTCCAGTCCTCTGGGACCTCGCCTATAGCCAATGAGGATATAAAGACGTCAGTCAAGGTCCCAGAAATTTCCTCCCTTGCTTCCCTCAGTATTCTGGGGCAAATTCCATCAGGCCCATGAGACATATCTACCTTAATGTCTTTTAAAACACCCAATACCACCTTTTTTATGTCAATATGATCCAGACTATCCACACACCCTACCCAAGAATCATCTTCCACAAAGTCCTTTTCTTTGGTGAACACCGATGCAAAGTACTCATTTAGTACCTTTCCCATTTCCTCTGGCTCAACACATAGATTCCCTCCATTGTCCTTAAGTGGTCCAATCTTTTCCCTGGCCACTCTCTTGCTTTTTACATATTCACCTTATTCCTATTTGCCAAGGACTTTTCATGACCCCCTCCTAGCCCTCTTAATTCCTCCTAATTTCCCGCTTAAGTACCTTCTACTTTATACTCCTCAAGGGTTTTGACTGTCCCTACCCTTCTAGACAAAAGCCTCCTTTCTCTTTATGACGAGGTTTACATTATCCCTCGTTATCCAAGGCTCCCTAAACTTCCAACATTTATCCTTCGTTCTCTCAGGAACATGACTTTCCTGAACCCTAATAAACTGTCACTTGAAAGATTCCCACATGTCTGATGTTGATTCACCCTCCCAACAGCCGCACCCAATCCAAATTCTTCAATTCCTGTCTAATGTTATTGTAATTTGACTTTCTCCAGTTTAGCACCTTAACGTGAGGGTTACCCTCATCCCTATCCAAAAGTACCCTAAAACTTATGGAATTGTGGCCACTACTCCCAAAAGGTTCCGCTAGTGAAACTTCAACCACCTGTCCACGTTCATTCCCCAATACCAGGTCCAGTACTGCCCCTTCCCTCGTTGGACTATCTACATATTGCATCAAGAAGCCTTCCTGGATACACCTTACAAACTGCCCCATCCAAACCCCTAGCAATAAGTGAGTCCCAGTCAATATAGGGGAAGTTAAAATCCCCTACCACAACAACCCTGTTACTTTTGCACCTATTCAAAATCTCTATCTATTTGCTCCTCGTGTCTCTCGCTGGCAGTTGGGGAGCACTACCCAGATTGCCTCATTGTATGAGCGCTCCGAGGTGTCCTCCCACAGTACGGCTATAATATTTTCCTCAACCAGTAATGCTACTCCCCCACCCCTTTTACAGCCCCTCTTTCTCTCCTGAAGCATCTATTCTTCAATGTTCAGCTGCCAATCCTGCCCTTTAATCACGTTTCTGTGATAGCCACAACATCATAGTTCCTAGCACCTAATCAGTGCTCTAAGTTCATCTGCCTTACCTGCTATACTTCTGGTGCTGAAACAAATACACTTCAGACCACTGCGTTTGAGCAGACTGGGTGATGTTGTTGTTCTCTTATTCTTGTTCTCTTTTTCCCCTTCAGTTATTACACCTATTAAGCCAACGCTCTGTTTCCCATCCCCCTGCCAGACTAGTTTAAATCTTCCCGAGTGATTCTGGCAAGCCTCCCAGCCAGGATATTAGTGTCCCTCCAGTTTGGATGCAAGTCCTTCTTGTACTGGCCCCACCTGCCCTGCAAGAGATCCCAATGGTCCAAAAATCTGAAACTCTCCCTCCTACCCCACCAGTTTAGCCACATATTTAGATGCACTATCCTCCTATTTCTAGCCTCACTAGCACGTGGTACAGGGAGTAATCCTGAGATTACAACCCTAGAGGTCCTGCTTTTTAGCTTACTGCCTAACTCCCTGAACTCATTCTGCAGGACCTCATCGCTCTTCCTACCTATGTCATTAGTACCTATGTCTACCACGACCACTGGCTATTCACCCTCTCCCTTCACAATGCTTTCTGCCCGTTCAGCGACATCCTGGCTCCAGAGAGGCAGCATGCCATCTTGGAGTCTCTTTCATGTCCACAGAAGCGCCTATCTGTACGCCTAACTATAGAGTCCTCTATAGCTATTGCTCTCGTGGTGCCACTGCTCTGTCTGCTGCTGCTGTTATGCCCTGATAGGCCATCCTCCCAAACGGTATCAAAAACTGTATACTTGTTAGAGAGGGGGACGACCACAGGGGATTCCTGCACTGACTGCCTGCCCCTTCTAACGGTCACCCATCTATCTGCCTGAACCTTGGGTGTCATCACATCACTAAAACTCCTGTCTATGACACTTTCCGCCACCTTCATGCTCCTAAGTGCAACCAGCTGCTGCTCCAACCTATCCATGCGGTCTGTGAGGAGTTGCAATTGGGTGCACCTCCTGCAGATGTAGTCTGCCGAGACGCTGGAAGCGTCAAGGATCTCCCACATCTCACAAGTGCAGCATTTAACTCCACTGAACGACATTTCTATCACCCAATTAAATTTCTAAAGAAAATTTATTAAACTCTTACCTTCACTTATCGCTGGAGATACCTGAGGTAGGTCTTTGTATTATTTGCCTTCCCAGGATGCTCTCCCTGCAGATTAACAGTTACAAAGCACAAAGAAAGAAAACAAAACAAAAAAGGAAAAAGCACCTCCTCCCATTCTGCACCGAATTACCACCCAGCTCCAAATGACCAATTTTCAATCCCTACTCTCGCTGCCTCACTCAGGCTGTCTGCAACTTCATGTGCGCAAAGCTTGGCACTGCTGCCGTGGAGTACCAGGGAACTGGGTTCGATTCCAGCCTTGGGTGACTGTGGAGTTTGCACATTCTCCCCGTATCTGTGTGAGTTTCCTCCAGGAGCTCCAGTTTCCTCCCAAAGTCCCAAAGATGTCCAGGTTAGGCGGATTGGCCATGCTAAAATTGCCCCCTCCCGTCCAAAGATGTGTTGGTTAGGTGGGGTGATAGGGAGGGCAAGTGGGCCTAGACTGGGTGCTCTTTCAAAGGTTGGTGCAGACGCAATGGGCCAAATGCCCTCCTGCGCTGGAGGGATTCAATGGACAATACCACTGAACCACTGAATGAATACCACGCACACGCACATTAAAATACCTAACAAAAACTGTTAATTGGAATGATTGCAAACATTCAAATGGGATATTTCTCTTGTCTGAAACATGTTGTACTTTCATCCGTTATCTATCAACAACTTGTATTAACATGGTTTGGTCTGTTCCACAAGCCACAAGGCTCCACACCCTTGATTTAGTCATTTGAGCCCAAGTGGGGGCATGTAACACTTGCAAGGACTGATATCTACACTGAATTCGGGTATACTTTTTAACTTTCCTCTTTTTGTATTCAAGTTTTGTAAATTCTGAATGCAGAGGCCATCCATTTCTTTCATTTTCTTGCATTGGTGCTGCTGTTCTTCAGCTCACTGTGTTTTGTTGCCTGATTCTTTATTCACTCTTTATTTTTAATATTTGATTTCAAGCCATCTGATTCTGTAGCTGTGATGGTTACTTACTGTTTTGAGAGATTCTCAGACTGAATGTTCTCCAGAGGATTCCATTCGGGGGAAAAAAAACAGAGGGCCCAGTTTCTTTAGTCCCTGACTAATTTTATAAAATCAAGCCATGTTTATGGAGGAAGTGGGCGGCCATGGTTTAGAATCTGACTTTCACTTCTGCCATATGAGTTCATATCTAATCCAGGCAAATGGGATGAAAGTATCTTCACTCTGTTGATTGTAGGGTCCAATGTGAGATGAATTTGGCTGATCAGTCCAATTCTTAGTGGGCAGAAGCCCAACTTGGTCATTTAGCTTGACACTAATTTTCACACTGAGGCCACAGTTTAGGATTTGGAGAATTTTTTTAAAAAGCGTACTTGCGTTGAGATTGAAGCATATTGCTAGAGGGGAGTAAAGGGAGTTTTAATCTAAATTTGGCTATGATCTATCTTGCCAAATGATGTTATTGGTGACACTGGATGCCTTGAAATGAAAAGAGTTCCATTACCTCACCATTAAAAAAAAAAAAGTATAAATTAGAAATAACTTGGTTACATTTATCATTTTCTGATGATCAGGTGAAAATTGCCACTCGCCTTCCTTGGCCGTTAAGAATTGGTACTGAGGCAAATGACAGTGACACTGTATTTGCGTTTTAGTCAAGGGGAAATAGTGATGCTTAGTTTCAGATACAGATTCAGATTCACCTGAGGAGGGGGCCGGGCTCCGAAAGCTAGTGTTTGAAACAAACCTGTTGGACTTTAACCTGGTGTTGTAAGACTTCTTACTGTGCTCACCCCAGTCCAATGCCGGCATCTCCACATCATCAGATACAGGTGGTGAGGAAACGAACAAGAGGGAAAGACCTCATCCTCACTAATCTGCCTGCCGCAGATGCATCTGTCCATGACAGTGTCAGTAGGAGTGACCACCACACAGTCCTTGTGGAGATGAAGTCCCGTCTTCACCTTGAGGATACCGTCCATCTTGTGGAGGATACCGTCCATCTTGTGTGGCACTATCATCGTGCTAAATGGGATAGATTCAGAACAGATTAAGCAACTCCAGACTGGGCATCCATGAGGCGTTGTGGGCCATCAGCAGCAGCAGAATTTTACTCAGCCATAATTTGTAACCTCATGGCTCGGCATATCCTCCAATCTACCATTATCACCAAGCCAGGGGATGAACACTGGTTCAATGAAGAGTACAGCAGGGCATGTCGGAAAAGGAGGTATAACCTGGTGAAGCTACAACATAGTACTACTTGCATGCCAAACAACATCAGCAGGAAGTAATAGACAGAGCTAAGGGATCCCACAACCAATGGATCCGATCTAAGCTCTGCGGACCATTCTTTTAAATTTAGAGTACCCAATTCATTTTTTCCAATTAAGGGGCAATTTAGCATGGCCAATCCACCTACCCTGCACATCTTTGGGTTGTGGGGGTGAGACACTGGGAGAATGTGCAAACTCCACACGGACAGTGACCCAGAGCCAGGGTTGAATCTGGGTCCTCAGCTCCATGAGGCAGCAGTGCTAACCTCTGTGCGGCCATGTCGCCCTTAAGCTCTGCAGACCTGCCACATCCTGCCATGAATGGTGGTGGACAATTAACTCACTGGAGGAGAGGGCTCCACAAATATCCCCACCCTCGATGATGGAGGAGCTGAGCACATCTGTGTAAAAAACAAAGCTGAAGCATTCGCAATAATCTTCAGCCAGAAGTGCTGAGATGAATGATCCGTTTCTGTCTTCTCCAGAGGTCCCCAGAATTGCAGGTGCCAGTCTTCAGCCAATTTGATTCGCTCCACATGATATCAAGAGAAGGTTGAAGGCACTGGATACTGCAAAGCCTATGGGCCCTGACAGTATTCCGGTATTGGTAATGAAGACGTCCGCTCCAGAACTTGCTACGCCCCTGGCAAAGCTGTTCCAGTAGAGCTACAACATTGGCACCTACCCGGCAATGTAGAAAATTGCCCAGGTATGCCCTATATGCAAAACGCAGAACAAATCCAACCTGGCCAATTACTGCCCTATCCGTCTACTCTCATTCATCAGTAAAGTGATGGAATGTTCGCTGGTGGTTGCACACTGATGATTGATTGCACAATGTTCAGCACCATTCGTGACTCCTCAGACACTGAAGCAGTCCACGTGCAAATGCAGCAAGACCTGGATAATATCCAAGCTTGGGCTGACGAGTGGCAAGATACGTTCGTGCTTAGCAATGATCATCTCCAATAAGAGAGAATCAAACAATCGTCTCTTGACATTCAATGGCATTACCATCACTCAATCCCCCACTATCGACATCTTAGGACCTACCATTGACCAGAAACTGAATTGGAGTAGCCATATAAATATTGTGGCTACAAGAGCAGATCAGAGGTTAGGAATCCCCTGACTCGGTGAGGGAATTTCCGCTGCTCCCGACACAGGGGATCCAGGATCGAGTGCTTTTGGGGGGGTGGGTCGGGGAGGGCAAAGTGTCCGAAATATACCGGGAGATGAGAGAAGAGGGGGAGGAGCTGGTAGAAGAACTGAAAGGAAAATGGGAAGAGCTCAGGGAGGAGATTGAGGAGGGTTTGTGGGCTGATGCCCTAAGCAGGGTAAATTCCTCTTCCTCGTGTGCCAGGCTTAGTCTGGTCCAATTTGAGGTGCTACATAGAGCACACCTAACGGGAGCGAGGTTGAGCAGGTTCTTCGGAGTGGAGGACAGGTGCGGGAGGTGCGGGGGAAGCCTGGCGAACCACACACACATGTTTTAGTCGTGTCCGGCATTGGAGGGGAGTGGCGGGAGTGATCTCTAAGGTGGTGAAGGTCCGGGTCAATCCAGGTTGGGGGTTAGCTATATTTGGGGTAGCGGATGAGCCGAGAGTGCAGGAGGCGAAAGAGGCCGATTATTGTGGCCTTTGCGTCCCTAGTAGCCCGGCGAAGGATTTTACTCATGTGGAAGGAAGCGAAACCCCCCCGGCGTGGAGGCCTGGATAAACGACATGGCAAGGTTCATAAAACTGGAGCGGATGAAGTTTGCGCTGAGAGGATTGGCTCAGGGGTTCTCCAGGCGGTGGCAACCGTTCCTCGACTATCTAGCGGAACATTAGGGGGAAAATAGATAGCCAGCAGCAGCAGCCCAGAGGGGGGGGGGGTAAATTGTTTTTGTTCTAGAGTGGGTGAAGGGGCGGGGGGGGGACCACTATTTTGTGTTATTTTGTTAGATACATTGTTTAAATAAAATAGTGAACTATCAGTTATCATGTTACCGTTTTTGTTGATTTGTAAGGGGGAAAAATTGTGTTTGAAAACTTTAATAAAATATATTTTTTTAAAAAGAAAGGAATCCCCTGACTCCCAAAGCCTGACCACAAGGCACAAGCCAGGAGTGAGATGGAATACTCTCCACTTGCCTGGATGAGTGCAGCTCCAACAACACAAAAAGCTTGACGCCATCCAGGACAAAGCAACTCGCTTGATTGGCACCCCTTCCACAAGTATTTACTCTCTCCACCACCGATGCACAGAAGCAGCCATGTGTACCATCTGAAAGATGTACTGCAGGAACTCACCACATGGACTGCAGCGGTTCAAGAAGACAGCTCACCACCACCTTCTCAAGGGCAATTAGGGATGGACAACAAATGCTGGCCTCGGCAGCGAAGCCCACATCCCGTAAAAATGAATTTTGAGAAGCTGCTGCCTCTAAAAGTGTTTTTCTCTTTTAATAATCAGGCCAAACTGAAGAAAATGAAAGAAAAATATAAAGATCAAGATGAAGAAGATCGTGAATTAATGATGAAATTACTTGGGGTAGGAATAAATTTGCATTAAACAGATAATATTTAAAAATGCTTTAGTGATTGGATTTTAATGTGTATTACCTGAATACAGTCAGCAGGTCCAAGTAAAGAGGAAAAGGTTAAGAAAGGAAAAAAGGGCAAAACAAACCAACCTGCTAAAAAACAGCAGGTAAAGCAGCAGTCTTTGATCAGAGCGACTATTGTTGAAAACAAAGAACAAGATCTTGACCTTGTGACACATCATGTAGCAGACGTCACTATAGAGGGGACTGCTCCAGAAGCTCACCAAGAAGTAAGGCATTGAAGCATGTTTTTAAGCATTGATGCTATGAAAACTTTTATTCAATCAATTAACAAAAATGGCAGAGTATACTTTAGTGAGAAATTGATGTCCTTTAATATTTGTATTATTTTGTTAATGTTTAGGACCAGGAAGACGCTGAGCAAGACCTGCAGGCAGCTGAGGTTGGTTGGTTATTAATAAGTAAACGCTTCCAAATAATTATCAGTATTTATTAACTGCCTTCCTCTATAAGTTGCCAGTGTGTTTCAGTACGCAACACACCGTAGGGGTGAGTTGAGAATAGATTCTGTTGAAACTAGATGGAACTGAAGAATGACTAGCATAATAAGCGCAAAAGGCAATTAATTTACCATCCTGTGGTGGGGAAAAATGTATATATTTAATTAAAGATGAAATTACTAAATATCTAGATGAGGATAAAATAATTATAAGCAACTAATATGGATTTCAGAATGGGAAGTTGTGCTTGCCAATCTGTTAAAACCTCTTTTACAAAGTGATGGATATAGTAGGTAAGGGAAATGCAGTGGATGAAAGCCATGGACAAGGTAACAGTTGCCGAAGACGATTAACAGTTATGACATTAGGGAAAGGGGACAAATTGGATTAAGAGCTCTTAATACAGGAAGAAGCAGTATGAGTCGAGAGCAGTTGCTCAAATGGTTGGAGGCAGGCAATGGTGGCCATGTTCCAGGACTGCTTCTGTTTGATATACAGCAGTAATTTGGAGCTGGCAGGAGTGGTGTCCACTTGCACATAGTATTAAAACAAAAAAGTATAGTAAATAATTCCAAGGGCCAAAATAAATTGGATGGGGTATTGATAAAGGGTGAAAATGTGGCAGGCACATGCTTTAGCGTGATTTCTTGTATGGAGGATAAATCACAAAATGAACTGGTTGGGCTAAATAGGCCATTTCTGTTTTGTCACATTATGTAAATCCAAGAATATAGTCACTGTTTTGGCATGTAATGGTATATCATATTGCTCTGATCTGATCCACAACTATAGCCCAGTCTTTTAATTTTAAATTGGCCTTGTAGACAGTTTTCAGCCACTCAGTCTTTTTTAAAGTTACTGAAACCTGTGAAATGGTCTGTTTAGGAATTTAAAAGCTATAATGAGACTTTATAAAGAATTGTAATGTTAACAAAAAGGAAAAATTAAATTAAAAAAAATACAGTTTAGAAAAATTGGGAAACAAAAATAATAGTTGAATTATAGTGATTTAAATTTTGATCCAAATTGTTACTAAATGTTAAAACATTACATTTATACAGTTACCTGATCTCAAATTGAATGCTGCGGTGATACAGTGGATCTCTCGGCGTTTTAGATGTGTGGATGAGAATAATTAGCCAAGATTGCCATTCCTGATCACTGTACAGTGACCCTTATGGAAAATGCACATTTGTGGAAGTCGAGCGAGGATAGGTTTTGGCTTGGCTGTGATGCGCTTAATTGTTTCAAAACCCACTGACACCCACTGTCAAAGGTCAAATACAGAGAATGGGCACTTGTGAAGGTGGAAATCCGTGCAACACTTTCAGTTCACTTGCTCTTCTTTCACTGTGATGTACTTTACCCGTCTCTCAATCCTGTTCACATACAATTAGGTGGTTTATTTGAATAGGATAGAGAAACTTGCTCTCCTTGTAAGGATGTGGCTCCCAGGTGGATTAATTATGCATTACATTTTACTATGACTCCAACAAACACCTATAAAACTTCACATTAATTATGAAGCGCTGAGCATTAATAAAATCAGTACTTTTTTTCCCTCCAGTTCACTACACTAAATGCAAGAAATTGGGACAACAATGATAACATGAATATTTATACAGTGCTTGTAATGCTGAATAACATACCAAGGCATTTTACAGAAGCAAATTGACCCTGTGACAAAGGACGAGTTAATTGGTGGGGTGACAGAAATTGTAGCCAAAGAGGTTTTTAAAAATAAATTTAGTGTACCCAATTAATTTTTTTCCAATTAAGAGGCAATTTAGTGTGTTCAATCCACCTACCTTGCACATCTTTGGGTTGTGGGGGTGAAACCCTCTCAAACACTGGGAGAATGAGCAAACTCCACACAGACAGTGACCCAGAGCTGGGATCGAACCTGGGACCTCAGCGCCGTGAGGCAGCAGGCCTAACCCGCTGCGCCAGTGTGCTGCCCTCCAAAGAGATAGTTTTAAGGAGGAGAGAGAAGATGAGAGGCAGAATGATCTAGGGAAGGAATGAGCGACTGTTCTGGATGACTGATGGCAAGGCTAACAATGCTGGGGCAAAGAGAGTGAGGATGTGCAGGAGATCAGAGTTGGAGAAATCTAGAATTGTTGAAGGGTTGAGGAAGAAATTAAGTCAAGTATTCTTGATTTTGCTGTTCGTAATAATCTTCCAGAATTACAAATAAAAGTAGCTGTTTAATAATTCAGTAGCCGGAGGAAATTGCTTATCATAATTGCATTTGAGTAGAACAAGAGTGTATTTTGAAAACTTATAATTGACAATTGAAGCAATTAAGTTTAATAAATCTTTACGTTTTACTTCAGGAGAGTGAGAAGTTGCTGAACTCACTAACTGGTCAGCCTCACCCAGATGATGTGCTGCTGTTCGCTGTACCTTTCTGTGCTCCATACACGGCCATGACTAACTATAAGTAAGTTTTATTACAAACTGTTGTCAATTTACTTGAGTTATTTAAGGTTCAAGAGGAAGATATAGGAATGCATAAGTGAGTACAGGTGCAGTATCTCAAATTTGGCTTTCAAAAACTGGGATTGTCCAAAAGATGAACATTTTCCCCTTGGATGCTGCTCCTGGAGTAGGATAAGCATGGGAATGAAGAGGCCATTCTTGGGCTGATCCCAGAGGATGGAATCAATGAGAGTTGTATACTCACAGGATTGAGTCAATGGCAGAATTTAAAATCTTTTCCCCGCCCCCGGCCTTCCCTATTCTCTGCACACAAAGCTGCCTGTTCCACTGGCGAGAACATTTGGATTGCAACATTCCCAGCCGCTTTCAGGTGAAATGATTTGAAATCAGCTGTTTCTCTCTCTCCCCATTATTGCAGTCCACGTGAATGCTTTTTTTCTGCAAGAATCACCCCATTGTAAGAATAATAGATTTTTGAAAATTAGCTCTTTTAAATTTTCACTGTTTCTTCCCATTATCGTTATCAGAACTTGCAGTATTCAAGCATTCCATCCTGTGATCTACAGTCTTGTTATTTTATGACATTAGTGATCAATACAGAGTGTGCTACAGAGACAACCTATGTGAAGTGTTGATCTCAAAATCCTGGAAAATCTAAATTCTCACCCGGTCTTGGCCTTAAGGGTGCTGGATTTGGAACACTCTACCTGTAATTAATCAAATTCACTTTTAAGGTTCTCTCCTTTATTCGTTCTCATCCGAATGAGAAAATTGTGGCTTCAAGCCCCATTTCAGAGAGTGCATAATCTAGGTTGACAATTCGGTATGGTACTGAGGCATTCCAGCATTGTCGGACGTGCCTTCATTAAGATGGCGCACGTTTATCAAAGGTCTCTTTTTCAAGCAGTGGGGAGTCCCCTGACGACTTGGCCAACATTAATCCCTAAACCAACATCAGCAAAAAAACATACAGTCACTCGTGATATCATTAGGTTTAGAGTAGCTATGGGAAAAGGAAAACAATTAAATCTGAAAATATTCAATTGTAGGAGGACTAATTTCTGTAAATTGAAAAAGGATTGGACCCAAGTCAATTGAATTAAAGTTTGGCAGGTAAGACTGTCAATGAGCACTGAAATCTTTCAAAGAGGGGGTAGTTTGAATAAAGACTAGAGACATTTCTACAAGTGAGAAAAGAAGGCTATCCAAAGATAGAGCTCTCTGAATGATTAAAGATGTAGCAATTAAGATTAAACTGGAAAGGGAGGCTTTTGATAAATGTAAGGTTCACAGTGCAGTGAAGAATCTAGCTGAAACCATAAAGTACAGATATAACAGGAAATTAATGGACAAGAGAGTGTATGAGAATAGATCGGTAGGTAACACAACCCCCTCCCCCCCCCAAGTGTCTTTTTATATACGTATAAATAGGAAAAGTGCACTCAGAGAAAAACTGGGGCCAATTAGGGACCAAAAAGAAGATAATCTTGCAGATGTAGCAAGCATGGCGAAGAATGAGTACTTTGCACCTGTCTTCACTAAACAAGAATTTGCTGCCAAAATCACAGTAAAGGAGGTAGTGGAGAAATTAGATAGGATAAAAATAAAGATGAGATACTTGTATTCGTACATTAGAAGGGAGAGAAATCCAAAGGAAACGTTTCACTTGTTGCTTTTGTACTCTTGTAATGATCCAAGAAAAGTTTTGTCAAAGATCTGAGAATAACTTTCCCTTGATTAGAATTAGCACTTGGTAGTGGAAGGAAGAAGAACAAAGTGGAAGGATTACATAGTGCTGTTACTAGGGGGGGGTGGGGGGAATGATCTGCTGGCGAGGTGGGGACTGTTGATGTGGGACAGAAAGGAGGTCAGGGGCGGAGGCTGCTTGGGGGCGGGCTGCAGACTGGCCCAAGAAAGGTGATGGCTGATCGGCGGTGGGGGGGGGGAAGAGAATGAGCCCTCCAACTAGGCTGGTCACCTGGAATGTAAGAGGACTAAATGGGCCGGTTAAGAGGGTATGCGTGTTCGCGCATCTGAGGGGACTGAAGGTGGACGTGGTAATGTTACAGGAGACTCACCTTAGAGTCGCTGATCAGATCAGATTAAGGAAGGGATGGGTCGGACAGGTTTTTCACTTGGGGCTGGGCTCAAAGACTAGAGGGTTTGTGATCCTGATTAATAAATGAGTGGTGTTTGAGGCGAGAAGAATAGTTACGGATGTGGGAGGCCGGTACATTATGGTCAGTGGGAAACTGGAGGGTGTGCAGGTGGTACTAGTAAATGTGTATACGCCAAATTGGGATGATGTGGAGTTTATAAAGAGGATGCTGGGGAAGATCCCGGACCTAGATTCGCATAAGTTGGTCATGGGAAGGGACTTCAACACAGTTATTGACCCTGGTTTAGACCAGTCGAGCTCAAAGACTGGCAGGGTGCCAGCAATGGCAAAGGAGCTAAAGGGGTTCATGGAGCAGATGTGGGGGGTGGACCCATGGAGATTTGGGCAGCCGAGAGTGAAGGAGTTTTCCTTCTACTCACACGTGCATAAAGTGTACTCCCGGATTGATTTTTTTAATTTTGAACAGGGCTCTACTGACGGGGGTGATGGACACGGGGTATTCGGCGATCACAATCTCAGATCATGCCCCGCACTGGGTTGACCTACGGGTTAGCAAGGAGAGTAGCCAGCGCCCACTGGCTTTGAAAGCAGATCAAAGCAGGCCAGCAGCACAGTTCAATTCCCATATCAGCCTCCCCGAACAGGAGTCGGAATGTGGCGACTAGGGGCTTTTCACAGTAACTTCATTTGAAGCCTACTTGTGACAATAAGCGATTTTCATTCATTTCATTTTTCACTGGAGGCTGGACGTGGGACTTTTAGCTGACAAAGAGGTGTGCGGACAGCTGAGGAAATGTATTCAGAGCTACCTGGAAGTCAACGATACAAAGAAAATTACAACACAGGAACAGGCCCTTCGGCCCTCCCAGCCTGTGCCGATCCAGATCCTTTACCTAAACCTGTCACCTATTTTCCAAGGACCTACTTCCCTTTGTTCCCCGCCCGCTCATACATCTGTCTAGATGCATCTTAAATGATGCTATCGTGCCCGCCTCTACCACCTCCGCTGGCAAAGCGTTCCAGGCACCCTCTGCGTAAAAAACTTTCCACGCACACCTCCCTTAAACTTTCCCCTCTCTCCTTGAAATCGTGGCCCCTTGTAATTGACACCACCACTCTTGGAAAAAGCTTGTTGCTATCCACCCTGTCCATAACTCTCATAATTTTGTCGACCTCAATCAGGTCCCCCCTTAACCTCCGTCTTTCCAACGTAAACAATCCTAATCTACTCAACCTTTCTTCATAGCTAGCACCCTCCATACCAGGCAACATCCTGGTGAACCTCCTCTGCACCCTCTCTAAAACATCCACATCCTTCTGGTAATGTGGCGACCAGAACTGCACGCAGTATTCCAAATGTGGCCTAACCAAAGTCCTATACAACTGTAACATGACCTGCCAACTCTTGTACTCAATAACCCGTCCGAAGAAGGCAAGCATGCTGTATGCCTTCTTGGCCATTCTAGCGACCTGCGTTGCCACCTTCAGGGTACAATGGACCTGAACTCCCAGATCTCTCTGTACATCAATTTTCCCCAGGACTCTTCCATTGACCGTATAGTCCGCTCTTGAATTAGATCTTCCAAAATGTATCACCTCGCATTTGCCTGGATTGAACTCCATCTGCCATTTCTCTGCCCAACTCTCCAATCTATCTATATTTTGCTGTATTAGCTTGACAGTCCTCCTCGCTATCTGCAACTCCACCAATCTTAGTATCATCTGCAAACTTGCTAATCAGGCCACCTATGCCTTCGTCCAGATCATTTATGTATATCACAAACAACAGTGGTCTGAGCACGGATCCCTGTGGAACACCTTTCTCCATTTTGAGACACTCCCTTCCACCACTACTCTCTGCCTCCTGTTGCCCAGGCAGCGGTGGTCTGGGAGGCATTGAAGGTGGTGGTTAGAAGGGAGCTGATCTCGATATGGGCCCACAGGGAGAAGGTAGACAGCAGAGATGGACTGACTGATAAAGGGGATAATGCAGGTCGACAGGAGGTATGCGGAGACCCCAGAGGCAGGGCTTTTAAGAGAACAATGGAGGCTACAAGCGGAGGTTGGCTTGTTAACTACAGGGAGGGCAGTAGAACAGCTGAGGAAGGCGAGGGGGGGGACGATCTATGAGCATGGGGACAAGGCCAGCAGAATGCTTGCACAGCAGCTTAGAAAGAGTGAGGTAGCCAGGGAGATAGGGAAAGTAAAGGATGGGGACGGGAGCCTGGTTTGGAGACGCAGCAGGGGTGAATAAGGCGTTCAAGGAGTTTTACAGTCGGCTGTATGGGTTGGAACCCCCAGCGGGGTTGGAGGAGATGAGGCACTTCTTAGGGGGGCTGAATTTCCCGAAGGTGGATGGGGGGTTGGTAGAAGGGCTGGGGGCCCCGATCAAGTTGGAGGAGATAGCGGAGGGTCTGAAGGCTATGCTGGTGGGTAAAGCCCTGAGGCCAGACGGGTACCCAGTGGAGTTCTATAAAATGTTCTCTATGATATTGGGGCCGCTGTTGATGACGACATTCGATGAGGCAAGGGAGTGTGGGGTGTTTCCCCGACGATGTCACAGGCCACGATCTCGTTGATCCTGAAGCGGCACAAGAACCCGGAGCTATGTGGGTCCTATAGGCCGATATCCCTATTGAATGTGAACGCCAAACTGCTGGCCAAAATCTTGTCCTCTAGGATTGAGGATTGTGTTCCAGATGTTATTGGGGAGGACGAGATGTTTGTTAAGGGAAGGCAATTGGTGGCCAGTGTAAGAAAGTTGTTAAATGTGATCATGATGCCCCTGGAAGGTAGGGAGGTGGAGGTAGTGGTTGCAATGGACGCAGCGAAGGTAGAATGGGAATATCTGTGGGAGGTACTGGGACGGTTTGGATTTGGGCGGGGCTGTGGAACACAGTCTCGCTTTACGCAGACGACCTGCTCCTGTATGTATCGGACCTAGTAGAGAGGCTGCAAGAAATTGAGGATTCTGGGGGAATTCGGCCAGTTTTCGGGGTATAAACTAAATATGGGAAAAGTGAGATGTTTGCAGTCCAAGCAAGGGGACAGGAGAGGCGATTGGGAGAACTGCCGTTTAGCGTGGTAGGGGGAAGCTTTTGTTACCTAGGCATCCAGGTGGCACGGGAATGGGAACGGCTGCACAAGCTAAATCTGGCCCGACTAGTAGGACCAAATGATGGACGATTTTCGGAGATGGGACACCCTCCCATTGCCACTATCTGAGAGGGTGCAGACGGTGAAAATGACGGTCCTCCTGTGATTCCTGTTTGTTTCAGTGTTTCCCCATCTTTATTCCGCGGTCCTTTTTTAAACGGGTCAATAAGATAATCACTGGTTTAGTCTGGGCGGGCAAGACCCCACGATTTAAAAAGGGGATGCTTGAGCGGAGCCGGGGGGATGGCGGGCTAGCGATGCCGAACTTCAGTAATTACTAATGAGCGGCGAAGTTTCCCATGATCAGGAAGTGGGTGGTGGGGGATGGGGTTGGTCTGGGAGCGTGTGGAGGTGGCGTCATGCAAGGGCACCAGCTTGGGGGCGTTGATAACAGTGCCTCTGCCGTTCCCGCCGGCACGGTACTCCACCAGCCCCGTGGTGGTGGTGGCCCTGAGGGCCTGGGGGCAATGGAGGAGGCATGTGGGAGCGGAGGGAGCATCAGTGTGGTCTCCAATCTTTAATAATCACCGGTTTGCTCTGGGAAGGATGGATGGAGGGCTTCGGAGATGGCAGAGAGCAGGGATTGAGAGGATGGGGGATATGTTTGTAGAGGGGAGCTTTTCTAGCCTGAGGGAGCTGGGGGAGAAATTTGGATTGGCGAAGGGAAACAAATTTAAGTACCTGCAGGTGCGGCACTTCCGACGCAGGCAAGTTTCAACCTTCCCGCTCCTACCACCAAGGGGGATACAGGACAGGGTAGCTTCTAGAGTGTGGGTGGGAGAAGGGAGGGTCTCTAACATTTACAAGGAACTCATGGGGTTAGAGGAGACGCAGACTGAGGAGCTGAAGCGCAAGTGGGAAGAGGAGTTGGGAGGAGAGTTAGAGGATGGTCTCTGGGCGGACGCGCTGAGTAGAGTCTACGCATCCACAACATGTGCCAGGCTCAGCCTGATACAATTCAAGGTCGTTCACCGGGCTCACATGACAGTGGCCCGGATGAGCAGGTTCTTTGGGGTAGAAGATAGGTGTGCGGGAGGGCCAGCGAACCATGTCCACATGTTCTGGACATGGCCAAAGCGGAGGGGATTCTGGCAGGGGTTTGCGGATGTCATGTCCACAGTGTTAAAAACAAGGGTGGCGCTGAGTCCGGAGGTGGCGATTTTCGGAGAACAAAGAACGAAGAAAATTACAGCACAGGAACAGGCCCTTCGGCCCTCCTAGCTTGTGCCGATCCAGATCCTTTATCTAAACGTGTCTTCTATTTTCCAAGGATCTACTTCCCTCTGTTCCCTGCCCGTTCATATATCTGTCTAGATGCATCTTAAATGATGCTATCGTGCCCGCCTCTACCACCACCGCTGGCAAAGCGTTCCAGGCACCCACCACCCTCTAACTAGGAACTTAACAGGACTTAACACGCACATCTCTCTTAAACTTTCCCCCTCTCACCTTGCAATTGTGTTGGAAGATCCAGGAGGAGAAAGAGGCAGACGTTCTGGCCTTTGCTTCCCTGGTAGTTCTCTGTCTGGAGAAAATCAAGTTCGCCTTGAGAGGGTCAATGTTAGGGTTCGCCTTGAAGTGGCAACCGTTCATCGTCTTCTTTGTGGAAAATTAACTGTCAGCAGAAGAGGGAGGGGGGGGGGGCTGGGGGTTAGCTTAGTTTAGAGTAGGGGGTGAGTAAAGGTGGGACCTGTAAGGGAGGAAGACGGCTTTTGCACTATGTTTATAAATTCATGTACATTGTTTCTTTTGTTGTTGTAAAACCATAAATACCTCCATAAAAATGTTTATTAAAAAAACAAAGTGGAAGGAAAGATTTAATATTTGCAAGTTAATTAGAAACAGAAGTAATTGAGAGGAAAAATCAAAGACACAGATAGAAATTTGCTTTACATAAGCCAGCTGTTCTTCAAATCTGAATTTTAAAAAATTACAGTCAATTTACTACCACTGGCTGTGGTATTTGCAATTTCTTTCTATTCTTTCATGGGATGTGGGTGTGGCTGGCTTGGCCAGCATTTATTGCCCATCCGTAATTGCCCTTCATCTGATGGTGATTCGCCCTCTTGAATCACTACAGTCCATATGATGTAGGTACACCCAGTGATGTTAGTGAGTTCCAAGGACTTTGACAGTGAAAGAATGGTGATTATAATTCCAAGTCAGGATGGTGTGTATCTTGGATGGAAGCTTGCAGGTGATAGTTTTCCCTTGCATTTGCAACTTTGTTTTGTTTGCTACTGTTGTCTGTCTTGGTAGAGGTCGCAGGTTTGGAAGATACTATCGAAGGAGCCTTGGTGAGTTGCTCCAGTGCAACTTAATAGATGATACACTGTGACCACTGTGTCGCTGGTGGAGGAAGTGGATGTTTAAGGTGGTGGATGGGGTACCAGTCAAGCAGCTGCTTTGTCCTGGTAGGCGTTGAACTTTTCAAATGCTGTTAGAACTGCACTTGTCCAGGCAAAAGGAGAATATTCCATCACACTCTTGACTTGTGCCTTGTAGATCTTTGGGGAGTCGAGACGTGAGTTAGTCACTGCAGAATTCCCACTCTCTGACCTGCTCTTGTAGCCACAGTATTTATATGGCTAGTCCTGTTAAGTTCCTAGTCAATGGTAGCTCCCAGGATGATGATAGTGGGGGATTTAACTATGGGAACACTGTTGAATGTCATGGGGAAATGGTTGGATTCTGTCTTGTTGGAGTGAATGTTACTTGCCTTGCCACTTATCAGTCCAAACCTGAACGTTGCCCAGGTCTTGCTGCGTTTGGACATGGACTGCTTCAATTTCTGAGGTGCAGAGCATTGTGAAATCATGAACAAACATTTCCACTTCTGACCTTATGATGCACTGGAACAGCTTGGCTAGGTATGCAGCTAGTTGTGAGCAAAAGTCTTCATTCAGTACTATTGCCAGAATGTTGTCAGGACCCAAACCATTGCAGTATCCAGTGCCTTCAGCCGTTCTTGAAATCAAATGATGTGAATCAAAAATGGGTACTTTCACAAGCGAATGCAATCTCTGCTATTTTAGTACAGAATATGTTTTTTTTTAATATAAAGATTTTTTTCTGAAGTGGAAATACTGAAAGTTACTGAAGAGGTAAATATATTTGACACACATGAATCAAACTACTTAATTGGTAATGTTTTATTTTAGGTACAAGGTGAAACTCACTCCGGGCATACAGAAGAAAGGAAAGGGTATGTAAAATCTTTGGCACTGTATCTTCACAATTTTGTTTCAAATTGGCCTTGTGCAATGGGTTTTTTGCTTTTTGTTTTTTAGCGGCTAAAACAGCCTTGCACAATTTCATGCATTCTAAAGAGGCTATGCTACGGGAAAAAGATTTATTACGCAGTGTGAAGGTAAATATGTTTTAAAAGTTTTGCACAATGGAACTTTAGATAACAATGGCCCAAATTATTCAGTCTCCAGTTTATTGGAGATCATATGTTCGAGGGAAGATCCTGTGGAAATCTTGATGTGGACCTATGTGGGAATTGCCTGGGAAGTTTTCTTTTGTGTTATGATCTCCGTAGAGACTGATAACTGGAAGTTTGAATTATTAAAAGCTATTAGCTTTAAAAAAGATCGAACAAAATTTGCATTTTAAAATTTTTATTGTAACAAGACTAAAAAAATTGGCTAAACACTATTGTTAGAGGTGAAAATATTCACACGAAGGTCTGAGTATAAGTTTTTAAAAAAAGCAGTTTATTATATCAGAATTCTGGTAGAAAAGGCTGAGGCTCCGCAGCCTATTGACAGCAGCCTTTCTCACTTGAGCCAAGGTGCACATGGCTTAATATACAGATTCAAGGGGTGGAATTAGTTGTATTCTCATTTACATACAATCAATCAACTATATTCACGTCACACTTCATTACATGCAGTCAATCAATTTTCCTAGCATCCCAGTTATCACATATATGGTTAAAGTGGGTGTTGTCGTACCCGTCCCTAACTTCATACAGAAGTCATTCAAAACTAACAAGGATATGTCCTGTCTGCAGCTGTGGACCTTGAGTTTACTAATGATACATTGCATTCCTTGTTCTATGAAGCAGTTATCAGCGGCTGTTAAAATACTCCCTATACATATCCACGCCTGGTTCTCATGAGGTAGTTTACACAGTTTGTAACTTATTGTTCAGGAATGTGGCTAGTTTGGCCATTTTGTGTCTTTAGTATTGCTTTAATAGCTAACAGCCATTTTGTGTCTTTTTCTGATATTAACAAGCATTGTGTATACGTTATCTATTTCTACAAATCGCTTCTTCTAAACAGGCATCTAAGCCAATGAGCACCTTTTGTCTCATCAGAACTATTCAAAAGTAATATAGGAGCATAAATGTAGTTACAGGGCCACCTATAATTTATATCATAGTCCAGTATCACAAAATGACCTCCAACAACTATTTTCCTTTTGTGGGCAACTTACTCCTAAGTTTAAGAAAGTGAGATTCCCCTTATATGACATCCACAGAATTACAGTTCTCTTAGTAATTCCACAATTGTTTATCCCAGCTTCGAATGAGTTTCCATATCCCCGTTTCACCGAGTTTCTTAGATCCATTGCCAGCAGTTAAGCCTATCCCGATGATTATTCTTCCTCCTGGTCATGCCAGAACAAATCATAGAATTTACAGTGCAGAAGGATCTCCCAAGATCCGTGGAAGGCTGCAGAATGAAGCCCTCCAGTCTTTTGCATTGATTGGGCTGTGGTAGTTCGTGAACTCAAGTAGCCTTTTCTCTATGCTGACCACATAAGATAAACTGCTGTGATAGTCACTGTTTTGTAGGGAGGCCTGTAACCTGATCCAATGGCTTCCTCTGTACTCTCTCCTTCTCCCTCCCTCGGTAACGGGAACCAAATTAGCTTCATGTCTAAATAGAAATTCTAATGAGTTATCCTTGATCCTAACTTCCTTTTGTTTTAGAAGTAAATGGATAGTGTCCACCACAACTGTTTCCAACTCAATACTTAAAATATCTTTCTGGGAGTTTCGGAGACTTGCTCATGGTGTACACCAGGACTGTGGCCATTGACTCCAAGTGTAAATAACTTGCACCACCTCAGTAAAACAGTGAATCTTCCTTTGATCTCTAACAATCAAACATGGTTGACACATGACCTCAATTTACTCTAAATTTAAAGCTACGTTATAATCTTAAACCAAACGTGTAACTGTTGCAGTTGAAGCAATTAAAAGTTCACTTTGACTATCTAATCTCAAATTTCAAGATCGTGTTTCCCTGATCACCACAGAATCCATCAGAAATTTTGGAAAAGGAATTGGAGTTTATGTTCTGTGATAGTGTGGACTCGGTGCATTTTTTCTCTCTCTCTCTCGTTTAGGATACTGACTTGTCAAGAAACATACCTGGCAAGGTGAAGGTTTCAGCACCTAATTTATTGGCTAAGAAACGGAAATAACTACACAGGATATACTTTGGTCGAATAACGTCAAGGACTGTCTAATGACGAAAACCCTTTATAAAGAGCTTTAAGAATGTTTTTAACAATGAGAAGTGATAACATATGTGTCTATTCTTCTCAAAGCTTGGAAATAAAAGTGACTGTTGAACATTCACATACAACACCCCAGATAATTAACTGAGTTGGCCAAAATATTTTTTGATGCTTGATAAAACCACCCATTCTATATTCTGTTGTCAGTGACATCTGTTATTGCTTGCATTTATTTTCTTGATATTAGTATCAAAACTGAGGCTTCCATTAATTTCAGTAATTTAATTCAAAACATGTCCAATATCCCCTTATTAGACCATAAGACATAGGAGTAGAATTCGGCCCATCGAGTCTGCTCTGCCATTCAATCACTGATACGTTTCTCATTCCTATAACACCAATCATGGCCACAAACATCACAAATCATTCCTCTACTGAAAGCTGAAATTGAACAGTAATGATGATGAAGGTGCAATAACAGCTAATTTGAAGATTTCCTTTGGAATAGCGAGTTTATCCCCTTGCCTTCATTACAACCCTCTTCTCCACAGTAGTATACATACTGGTATAGTTACTAGACATCCTGCAATGCCTTTCCCAAAAAAACATTCTTTATCACTGAGCACGGAATATAAATGTTGGTTGTTCAGTCTCATATCACATGTCAAATTGCAGCTGCTAATGAAGTGAGAAAATATTGCTGTTTGAAAATGATAAATACATGCACAAAAGTCTCATTTCTGGGACCACATCAATGCCAAACTTTCACTTACAGTGCATAACAAAGAATGTGATCCACCACAATATGCTTAATTGTAAAGCTGCTGCCAAATTAAAAATGTTTATCAAGCAGTTAAATTACAGGCTCACGTCTTGTGACAATTCATAAAAATGTGATGAACGATAGCACTCCATTGTGTATTTATTGAAATGTTACCCGAGTGAAAAGAAATTATGGCCAAGCTGACTTTAGGAAACATGAGAATCAATTATTGATGATATATTTGGCCATGGATATTGCCTGATGCAGATTTACTTTAAATGGACACCTTGACTGAAATGCAGAAAGCAAATAAATCAGCAGCACCAAGCATGGAATAGGGATTCCTGAACTGAAAAGCAGGAATAATCTGGAACAGTTGACTAAACAAAGTCTAAAGCACTTTGTGTGGGTGTAGATCGCAACGGTAGATGGTTGATCACAGCTGGCAAATGATGGAAGTGCAAAAACTGCAACAGAATGCAAGGTTGAATGGAAAAAATGTTTGTTCATTCATGGGATGTGGATGTCACTGGCAATGCCAGCATTTAGCACTTTTAGTGCATTGATCATAAGACATAGGAACAGAATTAGGCCACTCGGCCCATCGTGTCTGCACCGCCAGTCAATCATGGCTGATATTTTTCTCATCCCCATTCTCCTGCCTTCTCCCCATAACCCCTGATCCCTTTATTAATCAAGAACCTATCTATCTCTGTCTTAAAGACACAAGTGATTTGGCCTCCACAGCCTTCTGCGGCAAAGAGCTCCACAGATTCATCACCCTCTGGCTGAAGAAATTCCTCCTCATCTCTGTTTTAAAGGATCATCCCTTTAGTGTGAGATGGTGTTGACAAATGTTGAATTCTTTACCCGTCAGTCTGGCCTCAATAAAACTCGAGATGGATTTGTAGGCATAGTATTATTTATTTTTAACCAACTTGCAAGTCTGACTTGCTTCTCAGGGACACAGAACCAGTCTCCTGGACCCGTTGGAAACGAATGAGGTCCGAGACAAAGGGATCTCTGCAAATACATTCAAATGGCATCAAGTTTCACATACAGATTCCCATAGGTCATCCTATACCCCTCCTGACCTGGCCATACATCCTAATTGGCTCACTTCTCATTCCTTAACCCTGGGCCTCTTATTACCCAGCATCCTTTTCCCCTCCTCTACCAGACACCCCTCCCTTACCATGCTTACTGAATTCCTTTGTGCTTTGTCTTTTGTGAACTCACTAGAATTAAACTGGCCTACAACATTACTGTAACTAATATTTAACTAATTATTTTATATCACATTCGTCATGCCCTCATCATTTCATGATAACCTATCTATTCAATCCGTAGCTACGGCCCCTCATCTAAGATTCGTCGCTGCATTTCAAATTCCTGTTGCAGCCCCCCTTCATCCGCTGCACCCTCGTGGATCCTAACAGCCAAGATTCTAGGGGTGTCTATCTGCTCCAGTGCACCCCACATTCTACCCATCACGCATTTAAGGATGGCCAGGCCCACAAAGATGCAGCTGAGTGCCACTGCTAAATACATGGCCATATTTATCAACCAGTCCTTCCAACCTCCAAATCCCCAGTTACCCCAAGAGCCAGGGTCCTGCATTCCGTCCAGGTGATCCTGTATGCGATCCATAAATTTAGTGATGTTAGCGGTTAGGTGTTGAACTCCCATGATACACTTGCCCTGCACTATGGCACATACCCCACCCTCACGGGCCAGAAGATAGTCAAGAGCATACCGGTTCTGCATTGCAAACAACCGCAGCTGAGACAATTCCTTGGTTATTGCCCCGAGGGCTCCCAAGGTTTCGTTTCCCAGGATGGTAAGGCCACAAATACAATAATTCCTATCGCTAACCGCCAAGGAACCCCCCACACCTCCCAGTTTACCCAGCTTTGGAACACCCATTCGGGCCTCCCAACAGTGATATGAGAGACATTCGCCCAGCCACAAAGGAGTTGGAGGCCGGCGTTCAATGGAACGCAGGTGGTGGTGTAACAAACGCATTGGCCAGACGCCCGAGTGATATGACACCTCCTGTCCGTACAGGTGGGGAACAGACATGTTATATTCGTTCCCACCTCTACCAGCAAACAGCCGTGCCAGCCACTGCCGAAACAATTCTCATACGACCGGGAGTCTATTGGGAGTGAAGTGGCTAGGTATATACGCCCTCCACCGTTGCAGCCTATCATACTGTGAGTGGGGATTATCCAGAGGAAGGGGAAGGCAATTAGCTGGTGGTACGGAACCCAGATCATAAGGAAGAGTGACTTGCTCAGGCAGTGGCTCGGAACGCTGACAATGAACCACCATTTGGGGAGTGCCCCAAAATGGTGAAACAGAAATAACCTAGACACCACTGCGGGGTTCGGGTAGCAGACAACCCGTCCCTGGCCATACAAGCGGTGGTAAATCTGGTAGAAGAGATTCATACTACCCGGGTTTTCCTCAGTCTGGGTCCTAAAAAATTAAGTATCTCCTGATAACCTACGTTCTAGTTGTACTCCCCTCCTTACACGCCCCATCCTCTCTCTAGTCCCCCTCCCTCACAACCTCTTCCTACCCTCTCCTGATGGTCTGATTTTACCTTTATGGCACCAAACTTAACGCATCCAAAATCAAATTTACATGTACTCCAAAATCAAGGCAATGTCTTTTTAAAAAATATATATTTATTAAGATTTTTAACACAATTTTTCACCCTTACAAACCCCCCCCCCCCTAACAAATAGAAAGAAACCGCACATAGCAAGACATAAACATGGTAAAACGATATGTTACAGAACTTTGTACATTGGATTCCTCCCGTACGTCAGGTTTCCAGATCCTTCGTGTATTTCTTGCTCAAATACCCCCCAGACAGTTCCCCCCCTCCTTCCTCCTCCCCCCTCCCCCTCCCCCCTCTTCCTTCCCTCCCCCCTCTTCCTTCCCTCCCCCCTCTTCCTTCCCTCCCCCTCCCCCCTCTTCCTCCCCTCCCCCTCCCCTCTCTTCCTCCCCTCCCCCCTCCCCTCCCCCCCTCCCCCCTTCCTTCCCCCCCCCATCCCCCCCCTTCCTTCCCCCCCATCCCCCCTTCCTTTCTCCCCCCCTCCCCCTTCCTTTCTTCCCCCCTCCCCCTTCCTTTCCCCCCCCCTCCCTCTTCCTTTCCCCCCCCTCCCCTCCCCCCCCCCTTCCTTTCCCCCCCTCCCCCCTCCCTGCCACTATCTCCACCGATGGCACCATTATCACGTTTAGGAGCCTCTGCACATTGGTGTTTAGCGGCCTGCCCTTTACAAATCCCGCCCTCCCTTGCCTCATTAAAAGTCCTCACGAGCAGCGGGGCCAACAGGTCTACGTACTTCCTAGAGAACTCAACCGGGAACCCGTCCGGTCCCTTCCCCACCTGCATGCTCCCCAAACCCTTGCTCAGCTCCTCAAACCCAATTGGTGCCCCCAAACCAGCCACCTCCTGCTCCTCCACCCTCGGGAATCTCAGTTGGTCCAAGAATCGTCTCATCCCCTCTTCCCCCACTGGGGTCTGGGATTTGTACAGCTCCTCATAGAAGGCCTTGAATGCCTCATTTACTTTCGTCACACTCCGCACCGTGGCTCCCCTTCCATCCTTGACTCCACCTATTTCCCTCGCTGCCATCCTCTTACGGAGCTGGTGTGCCAGCATCCGACTCGCCTTCTCCCCATACTCATACGTCGCCCCCTGCGCTTTCCTCCACTGTGCCTCTGCCTTCCCTGTGGTCAACAGGTCAAACCCCGTCTGGAGACGTCACCTTTCCCTCAGTAATCCCTCTTCAGGGGTCTCTGCGTATCTCCTGTCCACGCTTAAAATCTCCCCCACTAACCTCTCCCTTTCCATGCCCTCCATCTTCTTCCTATGAGCCCTGATGGTAATTAGCTCTCCCCTGATCACCGCTTCCCATACCACCTGCACCTCCCCATTGTCGTTGGCCTCCAAGTACCTTTCGATACACCCCCTCACTCTCCCACACACCGCCTCATTTGCCAGCAGTCCCACATCCAACCGCCACAACAGGCGTTGGTCCCTCTCCTCTCCCAACTCCAGTTCCACCCAGTGCGGGGCGTGGTCTGAAATGGCTATGGCCGAATACCCCGTTCCCTCCACTTTCGGGATCAGCGCCCTGTCCAGAACAAAAAAATCTATCCGGGAGTAGGCTTTGTGCACGTGGGAGAAAAAAGAAAATTCTCTGGCCTGCGGCCTGGCAAACCTCCACGGCTCCACTCCCCCCATCTGGTCCATAAACCCCCTAAGCACCTTGGCCGCAGCTGGCCTCTTTCCGGTCCTAGATCTGGAGCAATCCAGTACTGGGTCCAACACAGTATTAAAATCCCCACCCATTATCAAGCTTCCTACCTCCAGGTCCCGGAATGCGCCCCAACATGCGCTTCATAAATCCGGCATCATCCCAGTTCGGGGCGTATACATTTACCAATACCACCCATGTCCCCTGCAACTTACAGCTCACCATCACGTATCGACCTCCATTGTCCACTACGATATTCTTGGCCTCAAACGACACCCGCTTCCCCACCAATATTGCCACCCCTCTGTTCTTCGCATCCAGCCCCGAATGGAATACCTGTCCTACCCATCCCTTTCTTAACCTGACCTGATCCGCCACCTTCAAATGTGTCTCCTGGAGCATGACCACGTCTGCCTTCAGTCCCTTTAAGTGCGCGAACACTCGGGCCCTCTTTAACGATCCATTCAGGCCCCTCATATTCCTCCCCCCCGCCGACTAGCCATCTCCTTTTCTAGGCCAGTCCCGTGCCCGCGTCGCCCTCACCCTCCAGTTCCCCAGACGGGAGACCACCGCCCCGACCACCTCTTCTGTGTCCCATTCCCCTTCGGCCAGTGCAGCAGCAACCCTATTCCCCCCCGCTAGACACGCGTCTAGCTCTTTTGCTCCCCCCATAGCACTCCCGCAAGTCAGCTGACTCCTGCTGACCCCGGCTTCCCCCGCCGTCCCATTGACCCCCCCCCCATATGGGAACCTCCCAATAAGTATGCGTCCTCCATACCCCCCGCCCCCCCCCCTCCGTTCTTCCCTCGCGTGGGAAAAAGCCCGCGCTTTCCTAAGCCTGCCCCGCCCCCTCTGGCGCAGCTCCTGTCGCGGCCTTGTCTCATTTCCCCCATCCCTGAGCCTCCTCTCCCTCCAGCACCAGCGCCCACCGTCTCGTACGGTCTTCTCACCCGGTCCCCGTCCCCATCCATCCCCCAGCCCGTGGAACATTTCCTGTGCATGATTAACACCCTATGTACAACAAACATCCAACATCCCCCCCCACCCTCACAAACCCTCAGTTTGAGTCCAACTTTTCAGTTTGAATAAACGTCCAAGCCTCCTCAGGCGTTTCAAAATAGTGATGTTGATCCCTGAATGTGACCCACAATCACGCTGGCTGCAGCATTCCGAATCTCACTCCTTTCCGATGCAGCACCGCCTTAGCCCGGTTGAAACCCGCTCTCCTCTTTGCTACCTCCGTGCTCCAGTCCGGGTAGATTCGGATCTCCGCATTCTCCCAGCTGCTGCTCCGCTCTTTCTTGGCCCATTTCAAGACCCTCTCTCTGTCCGTGAAACGGTGAAACCTCACCACAATCGCCCTTGGCGGCTCATTGGCCTTGGGCCTCCTCGCCCGCACCCGATGTGCCCCATCCAGCTCCAGAGGCCTCGGAGGGGCCTCCGCACCCATCAGCGACTCGAGCATCGTGCTCGCGTATGCCCCGGCATCGGCCCCCTCCACTCCTTCAGGGAGACCCAGGATCCGAAGATTCTTTCTCCTCAACCTGTTCTCCAGGTCTTTGAATCTTCCCGCCCAACTCTTGTGCAGCGCCTCGTGCGCCTCCACCCTCACCGCCAGGCCCAAGATCTCGTTCTCATCAACTTTTTTCTGCACCTCCTGGATCTTTACCTCGTGGGCCTTCTGGGTCATCCCGAGTCCTTCAATCGCCGACAGTATAGGCGCCAGCGTCTCTTTCCGCAGCTCCTCAAAACAGCGCTTAATGAACTCTTGCAGCTCCGGCCCACATTCCACTTTATCTCCGGCCGCCGCCATTTTGTTTTTCTTCCCTCGCTTCTCCCGCTGCTCCAACGCAGCTTTTTTGGCCGTTTCGCTTCTTGTCCGATCCATAAACGGTGAAGGGGGACCTCACTCTCCCCTTCTCACACAGAACGTCTTCAAAAAATTCCCGTTGGGGCTCTTCTTGAGAGCCCGAAAGTCCGTGGTCGCGGGAGCTGCCGAATCGTGCGGCTTAGCTCCACATTGCCGCAACCGGAAGTCGTCAAAACAAGGCAATGTCCATGTAATGTTTCCTTCCCATCGCCGGGACCGGTGCAATTGCTTCATGAGTCCTGCATTGTCCGTTAACCTGATGACCTTCCATGAGTCGATACCATGTCCTCGTATATAGGGGCAGCGAAGAACATCACCTCTGCATAAACAAAATGTCCTTGCCGTTTGGTTGGGGTTACAGATGTAGATGATATTTCCCTTTTCCATGTCCGTCGCCGATGTCACTCCAAGCGAGGAGAGGCCGAAGATTACACAGGCGTTGTGCAGCCACCCCATCATGCTCCACACCTGTAAAACAGTGCTGGGGAAGGGAGGCAGGTTAGTAACCGACCTTTTTACAGCGGTAGAGGTGGACCCAATTTACAGTGGTGGAGGTGGACCCAAGCACTCCGCCCCTCCACTTTAACTGCCGTGGGGGTGGTAAGGAGAACTTGGAAGGGCCCCTCCCATCGTGGCTCCGACCCTTTCCGAATCCAATTTTTGACCATGACATAACTACCTGGCTGCACTGAAAGTGAGCTAGGTAATGGGGGCGGTGGCGGGTGAGCCGCGCGGACCTGGCCATGGAGCTCTTTGAGGACTTTAGTGAGGGTTAGAACATAGGTGGTCATTTCTTCAGACATATGGTGAAACTGAACCAGTCTGGGAACATGCAGGTTCCAGGGAATTCTAAGGGGCCTGCCATAAAGGATCTCGGCAGGAGAGAGCCGGGCCGGTCCCGCAGGTGTAACCTGCAGCTGGAAGAGGGCAACGGGGAGCAACTTAAGCCATGTCAGTCCCGTGTCTGCTCTTAATTTAGCTAATTTAGTTTGGAGGGTCTTATTGTGTCTCAACCAACCCGGCCGCCTGCAGTCTGTACGCACAGTGTAACTGCTGGCGTATGCCCAACTGGGAGCAAAACTCCTTGTTAATTTGTCCAATAAAATGAGGCCCGTTATCAGAACTTAACTGAGCTGGTATACCGTATCGGAGAATGATTTCCCGCATCAGAACTTTAACCACAGTAGCAGCTTTATTATTGGTAGTCGGATACGCCTCAACACATCTGCTGAACACATCCACAATGACCAAAACACATTTATAACATTGACACCTTTCCAACTCAATGTAATCCATTTGCAGCATCTCAAAGGGACCACTGGGCAACGGGGTTTGCCTCATACCACAAGGGATACCTTTGCCGGTGTTATATTGCTGACAGATCAAACACCGATTACTGATACTCTGGGCCAACCACTGCATTTTAGGGTGCCACCAAGTGTCCAGCAACAAATCACTAGTCCCCCGAGCCCCACAATGAGTTGCAAACTGTACACATTCGATGACCCATAAAGCCAGTACATCAGACATACAAGTCTGATGTGCTGGCGTGGTCCATAAAGAGGAAACAGAATCATATGTACAACCTAACCGTTTCCACATTTGTTTATCACTCTCAGGAACGTCCTCCTGTAACCTTATGACGTCTTGGATGGTTGGCATTGGCTTGTCAGAGGCAGACCTATTTATAGCAGATCGTTTAGTCTGACTTAACATTTTAGGCACCATCACTTGCTGAATTTGCACGGCTGCCCGCGCTGCACAATCTGCTTGTTCATTACCAACGTCAACTGGGGTCGGAAATCTGCGCGGGCATAAGGAGGGCCTGCAGTAGGTCATTAACTAAACCCCGGTGGGATATTTCCGTGCCGGCCAAGATAAGGAATCCCCTATTCTTCCAGAGCTGTGGGTTGGCTAGAGTGTTAATCGTTTCAGGGACCTCAAAATATTTTATGGCAGTGCCGCCTGGCGTGACTTGAAGTGCGTACTCTGTTGGATCTGAATGATCCACTGCCCTCCTTACCATAGGCCCCAGATCCTTGGCATGGTGCTGGTCGTGGACCTGACGTGTAATATGAGGGCCCACAGAAGCGGACTGTGGCCATAAATGTGGTGGTATTGTACCAAAATCGGCTGTACCTTCTTTTCCCGGGACTGTGGCTGTAACCTTGACTGGCCATTCGGTCCCAATTAACGGCCGGTATTTGTCCTCCAACTCCCTGTTTTGTCCGGTTCTGTCATAGGCCAGGGTAACGTGGTGCAGTGAATGTTCAATGTCTAACGCCCACCACTGGGGAGTGATAGAAATATAGCGCTGTTGTCTCATCCTCCATGATTGAACCGTTACCCCTTTGTCTCCGCACTCTAGCTGTAGCTGGAAGATACACAGTAAATCTCGGGCCAACAAGTTACAGTCCAATCCTGTAGTCACCACAAACTGATGATCCGCAGACTTATTCTCGTAAGTGACTGTCACAGGTTCAGAAATAGGATACTCAAACACCTGTCCTTGGAACCCCGACAAATGCTGGGTGTGGTCGGATAGTGGTAGTCGAAGTTCTGATTGCACCGAAGACATGGCTGCTCCAGTGTCGATTACAAATGGGCAGTGTTGATCTCCTATCTGCAGAGAAATAATAGGTTCCCTGTCCGATTGGAGAGTCCTTATGACTAAATTAGCTAGTCAATCCTGTGTTGGGAAAGGGTTTGCCTGGGAGAAGTCAGTGTATCTCGTCTGTCCTCCCCTTGGTGGGTACCCCCTCCTTTGGGTCAGGTAGTCTCCTTCTGCTGCCCGTCTTTTAAAGGGGCATTCCTGTTGCCAGTGATCTGCACGGCCGCAATTAAAACATGTATTGTTCCCTCCATATCTGCCCCGTCCTCTTTTCCCAGTAGACCAATGGCCCCTCAGAGGGGGCGGCAGTTGTGAAGCTGTTGGTGCATACGGTGGGCCATAAAGAGGAGCTGAGGGTCCATTTGGGTGGGTTTGATATCCTACCCCATGTTGATCCACCCACCCAAGGTCACAATATTGGGGTTCCAGCTGGTAAGCCACCGTATCTGCCGCTGGTTGGGGTCTCAGATCATCCTTTTTCATTACACACAGTCTTAATCTTTGTAACTGAGCCTCCTTCCTGGCCCACACCTTCTTTCCAATAAAATCTGACTGCCCTAGCCATCTGAGAAGGGTCGCCCTCTGTCCAATTCATGTTATTACATTTCATGGCAGTAGCCACGGAAGGTGGTAGGCAATGCATTAACATAGCACAATATTGAGGGAATTCTGGCCATTTTGGTATGGCAAGTCGCCTGACTGCCCACGGTAGATTTCATGAAAATGTTCCAGAAATTCCTCTGGCCCGTCAGTCTTTTTAGGTTTGAGGTCTAAGATAGCAGAAATGTTTATGGGCTTTTGAAATGTGACATTCAATGCATTCAGGATTTGTGCCCGTCTACCATCGCCTAAAGCATGGGCTTGCTGAAGTGCGGCGTGGCTAGCATAATTCAAGTGATTAAGATAATTGCGGTACTCTGCTGGGGTTAAAACCTGCTGGACTAGGGCCCAGAGGTCCCTTGAATCAGCTTGATAAACTGAGATGGTAGTTCTCAGATAATCCACGAAAGCAGCAGGAGATTTCTTCCTGTCTGGGATTGCAGCCAGAATAGCCATCATCTCACTGGGTCTCCATGGGAAATAAATGTCTATCATGGGCTGGGCGGCCACCTTTACAGCATCGGGGTTTGGTATTTTCCTAATCGGCAACTGTCTCAGAGTCTCACTAGGGGACGCTCTAGCGGATTCCTCTGGCTCTTCAAAGACTTTGACGTCCTTCCCTTCCACTAGGGGGAGCTCCAGCTCCTCAGAACCATTCCCATCCTCTTTCTTTGTTCTCATACTTTTCTGTCCGACCATTTCTGGATAAGATCAGGCCCCTCTCTCATTGTCCGAGATAGGGTCCTAGAGCTAACTGGGCTTGTTGAACGGAGCTCCCCTTCTCTAACAGACGGTGAAGATGCTGAAATAGGACTCAAGCTATCAACCGAAGGGGCTGGAGAGGCTGGCATGATTTGAATCTGGGGAGCAGTGGCTGGATATAAATTATGATACCCTGGTGGTTCCGGAAGTGCAGACAATGCTACTGGTGCAGTCGGGACTCTACCCGACATGGTCCAATTCTCTAGGTCCTCATCTCCTTCTAACAATGCAAGGCCAGCCATTGAACTACGTAGCTCTTTTTTTTAAAAACTGGAGTCCACCCTCTCTCGTGCAGTTTTTGAATGCACACTCCTTTTTCAAGATCTCCAGAGTTTTCTGGTTCCCCCTTTCACTAATTGGAATCCCCATTTTAAGGGCATTTTCTTGCCAACTTAATAACATGATCTTATCCCTCTCATGTTGACAATATTGTCTCCATAATCTAATTAACTCTTTAACTTTCATACTTTGGCTCTCTTTTTTTATTTATTTGCCTATTTATAACCAATGGCAATTTTTGCTACTTGGCAAAATTATTTGAAAGGTTTTAACAGTGTTCTTTTAAAACTCCAAATTGAATTACTGCAACCTTAGCTCTGATCTCAACTCAGAACTGAATTTACGATTTGCTTAACACAAACTTTTACAACTTAATTAATTCTTTATCTTAACAATTTTTCTTTTAACAAGTTTTTCTTACATTCACAAAAATGTTCGCTGCTATCAATGAGGGAGCAGTTAGCTGCGGTGATTTATACCGGAGCAAAGTCAACTGTCATCTCCAGATTTACACTTTTTAAAATGGTGTCAGTGAGTTTCTTTAAGTTTCTATTAATTCACAAATAAAATGAAATAAACATTTCAATTGATTCAAACTTAAGATTCTGGCAATTTCAATCAATTGCTTGCTAAAATAATTAACTTTTATCAAAGTGGTGGAGAAATCCAGGTTTCCTTTAATTAATTCAAAACGTAAGTTTGCTGGAGTTTGACTGACTCGAAAGAAAGGTATCCGATTACACCACAGGCTGCTGCTGTTATCTCAAGGCCCTGTCTGTAGTCTTTAACTTTGGGTGCTGTTAACCCTTTGAGAGACTTCTGCTTTAACTAACATGCAGCATCCAGTTCTATGGATGTTCTTTTGTTTTGAAATTTATCCAAACATTTCCCCATAATCTCCAACTAGTCCTCAAGACTGCGTTTCTTGCCACTACAGTCCAAGGATACAATTTTAGCTTAATCAACTATAGATTTAAAAACACTCATGGAACTGAACCCTCCTTTCTGAGGTCCCATCAGTTCATCAAAAACACTCACACATGGAATTAAACCATCAAGTCGATGTCCCATCAATCCCAAAACTACACAAATATGGAATTAAACCATCAATTCGATGTCCCATCAATTCCAAAATTAACCCAAAACCAAACTATCAATTTATGATATCCTATCGGTTAAATTTTCTAATCCCCAGACTGACCTTTGATTTCGTCGAGACGATCTTTCCTTACCAACCGCGAGTGACCAGACCAATCAGACCATGAGAAGAGGGGAAAACCAGTGTGTGTCATTTTCCAGCTACACACATTCTGGGCCCGTTTCCACTTTCCGTGTGCAAAATTAGTCTAATTCTGATTTTGCAGTTGGTCGGTAACCGTCTGGTGGAGAAATCACGGGTTTCCGGTACCAAATGACATGTTGAATTCTTTACCCGTCAGTCTGGCCTCAATAAAACTCGAGATGGATTTGTAGGCACAGTATTATTTATTTTTAACCAACTTGCAAGTCTGACTCGCTTCTCAGGGATACAGAACCAGTCTCCTGGGCCCCTTGGAAATGAATGAGGTCTGAGACAAAGGGATCTCAGCAAATACATTCAAATGGCATCAAGTTTCACATACAGATTCCCATAGGTCATCCTATACCCCTCCTGACCTGGCCATACATCCTAATTGGCTCACTTCTCATTCCTTAACCTTGGGCCTCTTATTACCCAGCATCCTTTTCCTCTCATCTACCAGACACCCCTCCCCCTTCCTTGCCATGCTTGCTGAATTCCTTTGTGCTTTGTCTTTTGTGAACTCACTAGAATTAAACTGGCCTACATCTACATTACTGTAACTAATATTTAACTAACTATTTTATATCACATTCGTCAGTGTCCTCTGGTTCTAGTTTTTCCTACAAGTGGAAACATCCTCTCCACATCCACTCTCTCCAGGCCTTGCAGTATCTTGTAAGTTTCAAAGATCAGCTCAATACTTTGCATGGGTCTTCTTCAAGGAAGATGATGCTGCCAGTCATTTAATACCCTCAGTGATGCCCTCTGCTTTGAGGCATGAATTACTTTTTGGTCCCTAAACTATGCCTCCTCCTCCTACTTACTCGTTTACAAGATGTATATAGAAGATTTTTGGATTCCCCTTGATATTAATTACCAGTTTCTTCTCAAAATTCTTTGCCCCTCAGATTTCAGTTTTCACTTCTTTTTGTAGTTTCTATAGTCAGTCTAGTTCTGTTCTATTATCAGCCTGACATACACTCGCTTCACATTTATCTTTTTTATCCAGTGAATGGCACCCAGGATGGTGAGCAGTGTTGACTTTCATCCCTTGAGTGAAGGAGATGTAATTACCTGGCACTTGTGTGGTGTGAATGTTACTTTACATCTGAAATATAGATCCTGAAATGATGTAAACCATGAAATAAGGATTTCCTGAGATTCTATCCCATTTTGGTATAAGAGCTGAATGAGTGGGAAATAAACTACATCAGCTAGATGAGGTTCAACATGAAATGTTTGCACTCAAACATACAAATTAGCAGGAGTAAGCCATTTGGTCCCTTGATCCTGCTTTGTCACAACTCCACTTTCCTCTCTATCCACTAGATCCTTTGATTCCATTGTCAATCAAGAATTAGCCTTAGAAATATTCAAAAAACCTAACTGCAATGCTCTCTGGGAACTAAATTCCACAGACCAATGACCCTCAAAATAATTTTCTCTCCATCTCATGGACCCCTTATTTTTAAACTGTCCCAGTTATAGTCGTTCCCATCCTCTCAGCATCCATTTGGTCAAGTCCCCTCAGGATTTTCTGTTTCACTAAGATCACCTCATTATTCTTAACTCCAATGGATACAGGCCCACTTTGTTCAACCTTTCTTCATAAGATAACCCCCTTCAGTCACGTGAACCTTCTCTGAATTGCTTCTCAAGTAAGGAGACAAAGTCTGTACCCTTGCTGCAGTCTCACCAATGTCCTGTACAGTTGTAACAAGACTTCCCTACTTTTATTACCAGGGGAATAGAAAATAAACATTCTATTTGCCTTCCTAATCACTTGCAGTACCTGCAGACTAACCTTGCGTTTCATGTAAGAGGACGCCCAAATCCCACTGTTTTACAAGTTTTACTATCTTTCTCCATTTAAATAATATACTGCTTTCTGCCAAAGTGGACAAGTTCACATGCTCCATCTGCTACTTCTTTGCCCATTCACTTAACCTATCCAAATCTCTTTGTAGACTCTATCTCTTCACAATTTACATTTTACCTATCTCGGTGTCAACAGCAAGTTTAGAAGTTCTACATCGCTCCCTTTATGCAAGTCATTGATACAGATTGTAAATAGTCGAGGTCCCAGCACTGAAACCTTTGGCACTTCACAGTTGAGAGAACACAAATGTTCAGAGTAAACCAGTTTTCTTTTGCTTCACATTTATTCAGAACAATCTAATATTCCCATACATACAAGCTTATTAACTTAATGTTTAAAAGAAAAGTGGATTTAACAAAAGATTAACTGCCTGCAAAAATGCAGGTACCAATAAAAATCAAAAGTCATGCTTCTCTGCCCCTCGAGCATTCCCAACTGCTAGAACAAAGAATAACTAAATCACACTATTATCATTGAAACTGTAATTGTACTGGCAGAATTCATGATCCAGATGTGTTACTGCTCCCAGCTCGTTGCTTAATACTAAGAAGCAGATGCTTTGGAAGACAGTCCCAAATATTGGCCAACATTTCTTTATAGTGAATCACTGCTTCTAGGCAAAGTCTAAGGGATAAAAAGAAAATTGAAACTAAGCACACTTTTATGGTATAGCAAATTATTTAAGATAGTTTGTCTCTCTTTAAACTCATGTTCAAAGCATATACAATTCAACAACTTAATTAGCACACATGCTACTTTGAAAAAGTGAGATATCAAATTCATCTTTATAACTGCTTCAACTAATTTATTAAATGTTATTATTTGGTATAAAAGCCTGAAACTGTTTTCTATAATGCTAAAGAGACACATGGTATGCTGTTTGGGGTAGGGTGGGGTTTTCTAGTTGGCCTATCTTCATTCACACAAACTGGGCAGCAGCACTCCCCATTAGTGTTCTCTGAACCTCAGTACTACAGCAAGACATGGAACAGCGAGTTTTACAAATGCTGAGCAGATATTTGTTCATATCCACATCGTTAGTGATAGAACATGTAAACCAGCTTGAGGCAATTCCTGAAAGCATTCAAACTACCCTTATGATGCAGTTCTCAATCAGGAGATTGCTTTCTTGGGAACAAAGTGGTCCACAAAGATCAGTGATCTGACCCAGAATGGTGCTGCCACCTGGTGGCTCTCTGGGAACTACAGCAATAATATATCTCCGCAACTTCAGCCTCTGGCTTATTCATTTCAAGAGTCCCGAGTGTTTCCTGCTCTGAGCTGTACTGGGAGAGAATTTCAAAAAGAATCTTATTAAGGGGCAATTTAGCGTGGCCAATCCACCTAACTCTGCACATCTTTTGGGTGGTGGAGTGAGACCCACGTAGACACGGTGAGAATACCAAGCTCCACTTGGACAGTGAGCACTGGGAGAGAAATAATCTGCAGATAATTCCCTCCCGACTCAATGGGCCGAATGGCCTCCTTCTGCACTTTAAATTCTATGATTCTATGTTAGGGCCTTTATATTTGGGTCTGGCAAGCAAGGATAACAGATTAAAGTATAGGTCTGGACTGTCTAGTTACATACTTTTGCGATGTCACATGGATACTTTCTGCCTCTACTACAAATTGCTCACAATAGGACATTGGGATTAACGGTCACAGGATGATGAAAATATAGTTCACACTATTTTATCTCCCAAATATAAAGAATGCATAATGAATTTTAAAATAGTGAGTTATGTAGAGGAACAGACGTTAGAGTGCATGGCCAGATTACTGAAAAGGGAAGGTTAATCATAAAATCAAAAATGTACAGCATGGCTATTTGACCCATCGTGTCAGTACCAGCCACAAAAACCATCCCAATGTCACTTTCTAGCTCCTGGTCGGATACTCAGTCACCTCTGTTCCACAGAAAATAATGCCAACCTATCCAAAATGTTCTCAAGATAAAATTCTCCATTCCTGGCAACATCTTGGGAAACCTCCTTTATGCCTTCTCTACTGCAATCATATCCTTGTGATGCAATGACCAGAATTTATTCATTACTCTGTGGCTTAACTAGTATTTTATACAGTGCCAGCATAGCTTCCTGCTCTTGTATTTTATGCCTCAGTTGTGAAGGTAAATTTGTGTGGGATTTGCACATTCTCCCCTTCTTTGCGCGGGTTTCACCTCCACAACCCAAAAGATGTGCAGGGTAGGTGAATTGCGTACTCCAACTTTATTTTTTTTAAAGCTATCAAGGTAAATATCACGTATGCCTTCTTAACTACCTCATCTACCCATCTTGTTCCCTTCAGGGATCTGTAGACATAAACTACAAATTCATTCTGTTGGGAGAGAAAAGAGCTAATGGGTCATCTGGACTTCAAACGTTAGCTCTTTTCAGTCCTTACAGATGCTGCTGGACCTGCTAAGATTTTCCAGCATTTTCTCTTTGGTTTCAGATTCCAGCATCCGCAGTAATTTGCTTTTATCCAAATTCATTCTGTTCCTCTACACTTCTCAGAATCCTACCATTCATTGTGTATTTCCTTACCATGTTATATCTATCCAAATGCATTACCTCAAACTTCTCGGGATTGATCTTTTTGTTCATTCATGGGATGTAGGCATAGATGACAAGGCCAGCATTTATTGCCCATTCTGAACTGTCCTTGGGAAGAGCCACCTTCTTGAATCACTGCAGTCTGTGTGCTGTTGGGGAGGCAACTTCAGGATTTAACCCAGCCAGTGAAGGAATGGTGATATAGTTCCTAGTCAGGATTGTGTTTGACTTTGAGGGGAGTTTGCAAATAGTGTTCACACATGCCTGCTGCTATTGTCCTAGCTGGTAGAGATCATGGGTTTGAAAGGTGCTGCCAAACAAGCCTTCGCAAGTTGCTGCAGTGCATTTTGCAGATGGTACACACTGCACCAACAGTTGAAGGAGTAAAGATTTCAGGTGATGGATGGAGTACCAATCAAGCAATCAAGGTAATGTGACAGATTCTGTCCTGGATAGTGTTAAGATACTCAAGTGTTGCTACAGCTGCACTTATCAAAGCAAGTGAGGGTGGTATTTGCTTATATGCCTAACAAGTATGTGTGTGGGGGGAGGGGGGTATTTGCTCACACACCTGACAAGTGGGGGGGGGCATTTGTTCACACGCCTGACATGTCCTGACAGGGGGGGGCTCACACTCCTGACCTGTCTTTGGACTCTGGAATGGTTCTTACAGATTGGAAGGTAGCTAATATAACAATTCAAAAAGAGAAATAGGAAACAGAGAACTACTAGTAGGGAAGTTGCCTGTTATCAAGTATTTCATAGCGCAACATTTGGAAAGCAGGGGTATAATCAGA
The DNA here is from genome assembly GCF_047496885.1 of Scyliorhinus torazame. Classification (NCBI taxonomy): domain Eukaryota; kingdom Metazoa; phylum Chordata; class Chondrichthyes; order Carcharhiniformes; family Scyliorhinidae; genus Scyliorhinus; species Scyliorhinus torazame. The sequence goes on from NC_092708.1 coordinate 345,149,718, forward strand.
CAAAGTCAGCATGGATTTATGAAGGATATTCTTGCTATGGAGGTAGTGCAACAAGGGTATACCAGGCTGATTCCTGGGATGACAGGACTGTCAGATGAGGAGAGACTAAGTCGGTTAGGATTATATTCATTGGAGTTCAGAAGAGTGAGAGGGGATCTCATAGAAACTTATAACAGGATTAGATAGGGTAGATTCAGAAAGAATGTTCTCAATGGTGTGGGAGTCCAGAACTAGTGGTCATAGTTTGAGAATAAGGGGTATACATTTTAGGACTGAAATGAGGAGAAATTTCTTCACCCAGAAAGTGTTGCATCTGTGAAATTCACTACCGCAGAAAGTAGTAGAGGCCAAAACATTGTGTAATTTCAAGGAGGAATTAGATATAGTCCTTGGGGCTCAAGGTATATGGGGATATGGGGGGAAAGAGGCGGGATCAGGATATTGAACTTGATGATCAGACCTGATCATAATGAATAGCGGAGCAGGCTTAAAGAGCCAAATGGCCTCCTCCGTCTATTTTCTATGTATGTTTCTAGGTTTGTGCCTTGTAGATGTTGGACAGGCTTTAGGGAGTCAGGTGGTGAGTTAATTGCCACAGATTTCCCAGCCTCTAACCTGATCTTGTAACCACAGCATTTGCGTGGTTAGGATTCCAGCCAATTTTAACCCCTGGGTGTTGATGTGAGGGGTAGTAGCGGATTCAGCAATGGTAATGTCATTGAACATCAAGGTGAGATGGATAGATTCTCTCGTTAAGGACGGCACGGTGGCGCATTGGTTAGCACGGCTGCCTCATGGTGCCGAGAACCCAGGTTCAATCCCGGCCCCGGGTCACTGTCCGTGTGGAGTTTGCGCATTCTCCTCGTGTCTGCATGGGTCTCATCCCCACAACACAAAAAGATGTGCAACGTAGGTGGATTGGCCACGCTAAATTGCCCCTTAATTGGAAAAAAATAATTGGGTACTCGAAATTGTTTTTAAAAGATTCTTTCTTATTGGAGATGAGTTTCCTCTGGGTGCTCCGGTTTCCTCCCTCAGTCCAAAGACATGCAGATTAGGTGATTTGGCCATCCTAAATTGTCCTTAGTGTCCAAAAAAGGTTCGGAGGGGTTATTGGGTTACGGGGATAGGGTGGAAGTGAGAGCTTAAGTGGGTCGGTGCAGACTCAATGGCCGAATGGCCTCCTTCTGCACTGTATGTTCTATGATCCTTGCCCGCCACTTCTGTGATATATTGGCACTTATCAGTCAAAGAATGAATGCTGGTAGGATCTTGTTTCATGGGAGCACGAGAGGTTTCATTATCTGAGGAGCTATGAATGGGATTGAACACTGCAATCATCAGCGAACATACCCATTATCTCACCATAGAAAATCGATCATTGATGACACAGCTGAAGATGATAAGGCCTATGAACGTTAGGATCCTAGGTGCTTTTACTTTTCTGATAAGCCTTCCTGTGGGACATTGTTAAAAAGCTTGCTAAAATCCATGTAAATTACATTAATTTGCGACTCGCAGCAACCCTCTTCCTTACTTCCTCAAAAAATATAACCAGTTTTGTCAGTCATAATCCTCCCAGGGTTCCTCGCCAGACCGGACAGTTCCAACGAGGCTGGCTTCACCAGAAACCAGCCTCTGATTGGACATTCCGGTACCAGCACTAAACTTAAATTGCATTGATCAGGATCAGTGCAGACAGGGAGCAAAGGGAGAGCAGGGCATGCGAGGGGATGAGTGCGTGTGAGAGAGGGAGAGTATGAGGGGATGAGTGCGTGTGAGAGAGGGAGAGTATGAGGGGATGAGTGCGTGTGAGAGAGGGAGAGTATGAGGGGATGAGTGCGTGAGAGAGAGGCAGGCTGAGTGTGTGTGAGAGAGGGAGGATGAGTGTGTGAGAGAGAGGGAGGATGTGTGTGTGAGAGAGAGGGAGGATGAGTGTGTGAGAGAGGGGGAGGATGAGTGTGTGAGAGAGGGAGGATGAGTGTGTGTGTGCGTGTGTGTGTGAGAGAGGGGATGAGTGTGTGTGAGAGGGAGGATAAGTATGTGTGCGTGTGAGAGAGAGGGGAGAGGATGTGTGAGAGAGGATGACGTGTTAACGTTCGAGACATGTGCGAGGGATGTGTGTGAGGGTGAGAGAGAAAGGATGATGTATGAAAGAACGGGGATGTGGATGTGTGAGACAGGATGGCGCGTTAACAAGAGGGATGAGTGTGGGTATGAGAGAGGATGCGTGTGTGGGAGAGAGAGAGAGAGAGGAGACGAGAGAGAAAGGATGTGTGGGGGGGCGGGGGGGGAAGAGAGAGAGAGAGAGAGAGAGGAGACGATGAGAGAGGGAGGATGATGTGTTAACATGTGTGAGACGTGAGGGGGATGAGTGTGGGTGTGAGAGAGAGGATGCGTGTGGGAGAGAGAGACAGATGATGACGTGTTAACATATGAGAGAGACGGGAGAGGGATGAGTGTGTGGGTGTGAGAGAGAGAATAAGTGTGTGTGAGAGAGGGGATGAGTGTGTGTGAGAGAGGATGAGTCTGTGTGAGAGAGGGGGGATATGTGTGAGAGAGAGGAAGGGTGCGTGTGTGGGAGAGAGGATGGCGTGCTAACATGTGTGAGGGGAGTGTGTGAGTGTGAGAGAGAATAAGTGTGTGAGAGAGAGTGAGATGAGTTTGTGTGTGAGAGAGAGGGTATGAGTTTTTGTGTGAGAGAGAGAGAGAGAGAAAGGGGATGAGCTGGTGTGCGAGATAGAAAGGGGTCAAATTTGTCTGGTTGAGAGGGGATGAATGTGTGTGTGAGAGAGGGGAGGAGTGTGTGAGAGAGAGTGGATGAGTTTGTGTGAGAAGAGAGAGAGAGAGGGGGGCTGAGTTTGTGTGTGAGAGAGGGATGTTCGTGAGAGGGAAAGGATGAGTGTGAGAGAGGGAAAGGATGAGTGTGAGAGAGGGAAAGGATGAGTGTGAGAGAGGGAAAGGATGAGTGTGAGAGAGGGAAAGGATGAGTGTGAGAGAGGGAAAGGATGAGTATGAGAGAGGGAAAAGATGAGTGTGAGAGAGGGAAAGGATGAGTGTGAGAGAGGGAAAGGATGAGATTGTGTCTGTCTGAGAGAGGATGTGAGTAAGTGTGTGTAGTGTGAGAGAGGGTGTGTGTATAGTTTGTGAGAGAGGGATGAGTGTGAGAGAGAGTCCAGCATTCCATCAGCACTTTTCCCATTTGAACTAAAGGAGCCACAACACACCTCCGATTTAAAATGACAGAAAGGTTAAGGGCCAGTACGTATTAATGTTATTTTAATTATAGTAAATGTACACAGATAAGAAATAGAAAAGACTTCCATAGATTTGTTTGTCTGCACCTATTGAGCGAAAATAATTATTTTTTGTGAGTTGGCATTTTCAACACAATATGTTTCTCAGGGGTTCCTCCTGGAAAGTTTGGGAAAACCTGGTCTAAATAAACTTGATCTGGACAAGAATCTCAATCACCTCAGTCTCTTGCGTCCAAACCTTGCCAATCGAGGCTTACTTTTGGTTAAGACAGCATACGTTCCTTTATTAGCTAAAACTGTAAAAAAAAAGTAGTTTGCCCATTCCTAGATTCTAATCACTGCTCCTTAAATATGCAGATTTAGATTTTCATTATCTTTCTTTTTTTTTAAAAAGGGTAGAGGCGCAGATAAATTATATCACCTATGGTTTAATTAGCTCAAGTTCCTCATTTTCCATCCTAAGATCTAGCTAAGATCAGTTTATTTTGCTTCCTTTCAGTCAAGTATGTTGATCTGGACAAATGTTTACATAGTGCTAGCAATAAAAACTCCCAAATGAAAAATGGCGCAGGTCAGCTAAGGAACAAAGCTCCCTGTAATTGCCCTTATTGCTTCAGCTTCAAACTGGGGATGCACCAGTTACTGCATAGCAGCCAAGCAACCGGTACCTTCTTCAAGTTAGGTTGCTAATTATTCCTGAATTACACACAGTTTGATACTTCGGATTCATGTCCACCAGTATAGAATTCAGATTGTCAAACCTATTTAACACAGGCTCTTTACAGCCTGGACGGGATTTGAACTAGTCAAATAAAAAGAGTATTCTAATTCACTGTGAATGTGTACAACTGGCAGATGTTTATCTCGGCAAAATCATGTCCTTACCTGACGAGGGACTTCGGCTGTACGGAGAAAATAAGGATGTCATTACTGTGAGCCTGCAGAAAAAAAAAACAGCAATTTACATGTATAAAACAAAGAGTTTTGATTAATGTTTTAAAACTAAATTGATTGGCTGAGGAGGCATTGTTTATATTACTAACCAATCCTAATATTATTTATGCTTAGGAAACTTCCAAATAAATCTAAAGATTTACTATCTATAAAATACAATGCCCATTTAATTCATTAATTTTAAAAAAGAAACCAAATAATTGCTGAAAACAATTATAGTTTTTTTTTAAAAAATGCACAGCATTCTTTTTCATTTTCTGGATTATTTTCAACTTAACATTCTGAAATGTTATGGTAAATTAATATCAGCTCCTCCATTGCCATTCAGCTGGTCCTGCTTAAACATATTCTGCAGATAAAATGGTTCGGGGACCGGGAGGTTGCCTGGTTATGGATGAAGTTGGGATCAGGTAAGGGGTCGAGTCTGGAGGCATTGAACAAAGAACAGGTGTGGCCTAACCAACGTTCTATATAACTGTAACATAATTTGCGAGCTTTTATACTCGATACCCCGTCCTATGAAGGCAAGCATGCCATATGTTTTCTTTACCACCATTGCCACCTGTGCTGCCACTTTTAAGGATCTGTGGACCTGCACGCCCAGATCTTTGTGTCTGTGCTCCTGATGGTTCTGCCATTTATTTTATAGCTCTCACCTGAATTGGATCTACCAAAATGCATCACCTCGCATTTGCCCGGGTCAAATTCCATCTGCCATTTCTCCACTGAATTTTGCAGCCTATCTAGTTCCTGCTGCATTCTCTGACAATCTTCATCACTATCCGCAACTCCCGCAATCTTAGTATCATCCGCAAACTTGCTAATCAGACCAGCTAAGTTTTCTTCCAAGTCATTTATAAATATTAAAAACAGCAGAGGTCCCAGTACTGATCCCTGCGGAATACCACTAGTTACAGACCTCCATTCGGAAAAATACCCTTCCATTGCTAACCTCTTGTCTTCTATGGCCAAGCCAGTCCTGATTCCATCTAGCTAGTTCACCCCTGACCCAGTGTGATTTAACTTTTGCATCAGCCTGCCATGAGGGACCTTGCCAAATGCTTTACTAAAGTCCAAGTAGACAACATCCACAGCCCTTCCCTCATCAATCATTTTGGTCACCTCCTCAAAAAACTCAAATCAATTAGTGAGACATGACCTCCCTCGTACAAAACCATGCTGTCTGTCGCTAATAAGACCATTCACTTCCAAATATGCATAGATCCTATCTCCGAGAATCTTTTCCAACAATTTCACTATCACTGACATCATGCTCACTGGCCTATAATTATCCGGGTTATCCTTGCTACCCTTCTTAATTAATGGTACAAAATTGGCTATCCACCAAACCTCTGGGATCCCACCTGTGGCCAACGAGTAAACAAAGATTTCTGTTAAAGGCCCAGCGATTTCATCTCGTCTCCCTCAGTAATCTGAGATAGATGCTATCTGGCCCTGGGGATTTGTCCATCTTAATGCTTTTTAACACACCTAACACTTCCTCCCTCGTAATAACGACCTGTTGTAAAGTGTTTACATATCCCTCTGAGACACCACTAATCAACGTGTCCCTCTCCTTTGTGAATACCGATGCAAAATACTCATTAAGGATCTCACCTACTTCCTTTGGTTCTATGCATAATTTCCCTCCTTTGTCCTAGAGTGGACCAACTTTCTCTAGCTACCCTCTTGTTCCTAATATACGTATAAAAAGCTTTGGGATTCTCCTTAATCCCGTCTGCCAAAGACATTTTGTGACCCCTTTTTGCCCTTCTAACTCCCTACTTGAGCTCTTTTCTACTTTCTTAATATGGTTCAAGTGCTTTATCTGAATTTAGTTGCCTAGACCTCATGTATGCATCTTTTTTCTTTTTGACTAGACTCTCGATTTCCCTGGTCATCCATGGTTCCTGAATCCTGTCTTTCCCTTTCATTGGCACATGCCTGTCCTATACTCCCATCAACTGCTCCTTGAAAGACTTCCAAATGTGTATTTTCCCTCAAATAGCCTCTTCCAAACAAGAGCCTCCAAATCCTGCCTAATCTGGTTGTAGTTAGCCTTCCCCCAATTTAGCACCTTAACCCTAGGACACTCGTCCTTTCCCGTGAGTATCCGAAAGTTTACGGAATTGTGGTCACTGTTCGTCACATTTTCCCCCACTGCCACTTTGGTGACCTGGCTGGGACCGTTCCCTAGTACTAGGTCCAGTATTGCCTCCTCTCTAGTCGGACTATCCACATATTGTTCCAAAAAACTTTCCTGGTTAACAAATTCCTCACCCCCAGCCCTAAAGGATTTCCAGTCAATATGAGGAAAATTAAAATCTCCCACTACAACAACCCTATTATTTCTACATCTAACCAGAATCTGCTTACATATCTGTTCTGTGGGCTGTTGGTGACGGTTTCTCTACCCTATTCGACGAATCCGGTGGTCATTTCCACGTTAACGATATGGCGGCAGCTCTGCCAGCTTTTCAAAATGGGGAGGGGTGGGGGTTGTCAAGGTGGTCCCCTATTTGAGGGAATTATTTGTTCCAACCGGGGAAACTGGATGCCACGTTTGGGGGGTGAAAAGGTAAGGGGCTGGAGAGGGCAAAAAGTACTTATTTTTGGAGGGGCGGTTTGCTGACTGGGAGGCACTGAAGGAGAAAGCAGGGGAGGCAGTGGTTATAATTGTTGGGTGTTCTGTTTTTCCATATATGTTTTCTGTGGTTTTTGATACATGTTTGATTGATTGATTGTTGTTTACATATAAAATGTTAAAAGTCTAATAAAAAGAATTCCCACAAAAATGGTCATATATAACTAACCAACTAACAGAGTTGACTGAACTGAACTCTTATCCAGTGTGCAATAATCGCTGGACTAATCCAGAGGCCCAGAGTCATGCTCTGGAGATCTGGGTTCAAATCCCGTCATGGCAGATGGTGAAATTTGAATTCAATAAAGATCTGGAAATAAAAGGCTAATGGTGAACACAAAATCATTGTCGATTGTCGTTTAAAGAAAACCATCTGGTTCATCTATGTCCTTTAGGGGAAGGAAATCCGCCGTCCTTATCTGGTCTGGCCTATGTGTGACTCCAGACCAACAGCAATGTGGTTGACTTTTAAATGCCCCCTCAAGGGCAATTAGGGATGGAAAATAAATACTGGCACAGCCTGCAATGCCCATGTCCCGTAAATGAATTTATAAAAATAAAAAATAAATGCGACTGGGTCTGGCGAGCTCTCTCAACATTCCCAGCTTGCTGGAAAGGATTCTCTCCTGTGCAGGGTCGGAGGGGGGCAGTACGTCCAGGATATATTATCGGATGATGAGGGAAGAGCAGGTTTCAATGGCGAGGTGAAGGCCAGTTGGGAGGACGAGCTGGATCCCATTTAGGAGGAGGTGCAGGTTTCTCCGCAGGGTGAATGCCATGTCATCCTACGCAAGGTGTTAAATTTGATACAACTCAAATTTGCGTTCATGACACATCTCACCAAGGCCAGGATGAGTCGTTTTTTGAGGGGGTTGAAGGCAAGTGTGAGCAATGCTTGAGAGGTCCTGCGAACCATATGCACATGTTCTGGTCCTGCCCCAAGTAGATGGGTTTCTGGGGCCTTTTTTAACAACACCATATCAGCAATGTTACATGTGGATCTGGAGCCCTGCCCATTAGTTGTGATATTTGAGTATCGGACCAGCCCAATTTGAGGACGGGTGCGATGGTGGATGCTCGGGCTTTTGCCTTGTTGGCTCAGCGATGGATTCTAATGAGTTTTTAAAATAAATTTAATGTACCCAATTCTTTTTTTTTCAATTAAGGGGTAATTTAGAGTAGCTACGCCACTTACCCTGCACATCTTTGGGTTGTGGGGGTGAGACCCACACAGACACTGTGAGAATGTGCAAACTCCCCACAGAGTGACCCAGGGCCGGGATTGAACCAGGGTCCTCGACACTGAGGCAGCAGTGCTAACCACTGCGCCACCATGCCGTCCTAGGATGCTGGTGAGTTGGAGGCAGGCGCCGCAGCGTAACTGGTGATTTGTTGGAGTTTTTGCACCTTGAGAAGGTTATGTAATCATAATAGTAATCTTTAGTAGTGTCACATTAACACTGCAATGAAGTTACCATTCACAGTGAGGGAGCGATTGACGGGTTCTACCATGGATAGCATCCATCTATATCACGTTTCAAGGATTTCGTCACTGGGGGGGCTATAATTGTTGGGTTTCTTTTTTAATTTATCTGTTTGCTGTGGTTTTTGATACATGTCTTATTGTTTGATTGTTGTTTATGAATAAAATGTTAAAAGTCTAATAAAAAAATTCCAAAATAAAAAAGTCAAATATAATCTAACCAGCTGACAAGAGCTGGCACAACTGAATTGAACACTGTATATTTGAATATCAGCCAGCACTACCACAATATTTTTAAATTTAATCAATAATTTGTATAGAAATAAAAGCAAACATGATGTTACATGCAAAAGAACAATGGTGAAGAAAATGGCTGCTGTAATGTACTGGTAGATGACGTTTCATAGTGCACATTTCAGGATGCAGTCGTCATTCTGAAAATATCATTCACAACGTTCTAGATTTCTTTAGGATACTTCAAATTTGAGGTTAAAGTAGTATCAAGTTTGGTTTTTAAGTAAAGGTTTAAATTTCTGCCCTCCAAATACCTACCCCTCAATGTAGAGTTGCAGCAGTGCTTCACTGGTGCTGAAGAGTCTTATGTATTATAACCTTTACTAAATTTCCATCTCAGCATACCATTAAGTTCTAAGGAAGAGTATTAACAGTAAAATCACGGTATTGTTTATAGTAATGTGAAAAAACACCTACTGCTTGTTGACGAGCCAAGAGATTATTAGCACATCCACCAAAAACGATCACTTCCGCCTCATCACTTGTACAAGCAGAATGCCAAAGCCTGAAGATAAATAATGGCATTAGTATGTTATATTGCCTGCTTATGTTGTTTGAAAGGATGTGCCTATAAATTAATTTTTCTTTTGCTTCGATTGGAAGGAGTAATCCCCACTACATGGTCACCGTATCTTTTCCCAGAGTTGTACAAGGTCTTTTTAAACCATCCAAGAGTAGCAGCAGCATCCTTGTGTGAAAATGTGAGCAAAATGACAAAATATTCACCTCAATAACTTGAAGTAGCACCAGTTGGGGAGAGAATTAAAGGTAGTTTCAAAAAAGATATATAGTGTCTGTCCATCAACAACAATCAGGTATACTCAGTTTCTTCCTACTATTGCTAGGTTCTGCATGAAACCTGTACCTCCTCTGATTAGAGCATGACCATTGTTGATGCCCAGTTTATCCATCTAAGAATGTATGGTAGCAAGTTGGCGAGTGTTCTGACCAATTTTCCTCTTTCATCGGAAAGCCACTAATATGCTTGACCCGATTCAGATACAGGCCGGTGTCCTTTCAACTCAATGATATCAATGCCTCATGACAATAGACTACCTTGAAATTTTTTGATGCGGAGGTTGAATGCATTTGAATATTCTTCAACCTGCCAAAGGGGAATCTGGAAACCAAAATGCTCCTCGGAGGACATAGCACAAAAACTCTCATCTACAACACGGCCAGATCAACACATCAAGGTTTGGTGAAATTAGCCAAGTTACTTCAGGAATTGACAAAATGTATTGAGGGAAACCCATTGTAATCGTGCTGAAATATCAGCAAGTGCAAGTAGAACGGATCAAATTTTTGGGTCGTCCTTGCTCCTTCAGAAAAACACATCATGTTCAGAGTTCCGACAAAGCCATCTCACAATGGAGATTCTCAAAAATATTCTTTTTTATATAAAGAGACTGACTGACCAGCTATGTATTTCCAGCAATTGTTTAATTCAGATTTCCAGGGTTTTTTCCCCCCTTAAGAATGTATATAGTCATTGGAGGCGATTAAAGCGAAGTGTGAGGGTCTGGAGGAAGGGCTGTGGTATGAGGTGCTTCGGAGGGTGAATGCCTCAACCTCATGCACGAGACTGGGGCTGGTACAGTTGAAGGTATATAGGGCGCACCTCACGAAGGCAAGGATGAGCCAACTCTTTGAGGGAGTGGAGGATGTTTGTGAGCGCTGTGGGAGGAGCCCCACAAACCATGTTCACATGTTTTGGTCCTGTCCCAAATTGGAGGGAGGTCTTTAAGGTCATCTCGGGGGTGGTGCATGTGATGTTCGAACCAGGGCCGCTAGAAGCCATATTCGGGGTGTCGGATCAGCTTGGGCTGCAGGTGGGTGCAGGGGCAGATGTCTTAGCCTTCACCTCCCTGATTGCCTGAAGGTGGGTCATGCCGGCTGGAGGCCAGCTTCTCAGCCCTGTGCCTTGGCATGGCGGGGAGACCCGCTGGAATTTTTGACGCTCAAGAAGGGGAAGTTTGAGTTGAGGGGGAGGATGGAAAGGTTCTACAATTCATGGGCATTGTTTATCCTGCACTTTCAAGAATTGAATGGCATTGAACATTAGTGGGGAGGGGTTAAGTGTATGGCTTATTGTTTACCATATATGGGATGACCGTGGATTCTTGTTTTGTATTTGGGATATAGGGGTGATGTTTGGGTTTGTATGGTGAAGGGGCTGCTGGTTGGGGGATTGCTATTTTATTTGTTGTTGTTGGTCATCTTTTGTTGGTTGTGTATTTGATGAAAAAGTGGAAAATGCGGAGAATACATGTATTTTTTAAAAAATGTATTTAGTAGGCTTTGTTCTTGGAGAAGTTTAAGGCTTTATGCTCATAATGAAGACCATCATATTCTCCTTCAATTAAAGATATAATTTTGAAACTTGAAAATTTCTGGCAGAAATAACATATGTGGTCTAATAAACAATTCCACTTCATTCTAATGAAGATCCTGTGCACCTTCCACCAAAGCATGCTGCTCACTAAAGTTTCTGAAATTCCCTCTACATCAAACCACCCATACTAAATTGCTACAATCAGCTTACAGTTAATCACACTGGTCTGTGAACTGAAAATATGGTATAACAGACAACGGCAGAAAACACAGGACCAATGCAATTTTTAGGGACTGGTTTAGCACAGTGGGCTAAACAGCTGCCATTTAATGCTGAACAATGCCAGCAGCGTGGGTTCAATTCCCGTACCGGCCTCCCCGAACAGGCGCCGGAATGTGGCGACTAGGGGCTTTTTTCAGTAACTTCATTGAAGCCTACTTGTGACAATAAACAATTATTATTAGAAATCCTTTGTCAATGGATTACTAAAAACAAGAAACGCTGGAATTATCTGGCAGATTAGGCAGCATCTGTGGTGATTCCTTCCCAAAGCCTATGCTCTTTCTTCCCTTTCCAAATCTCTGCACCTAAAATATATTCCATCCAGTTGAGGAAGGGCCATCAAGCTGAAACAATGGGCAGAATTGTCTTGGCCCAGTGGAGGCAGGTTCTGGAATGTGCAAGGGTTGGGTGGGGGAAGCTGTCACTCAGGCTTTCCCCAGGAAGGGCTGCACGTTCAGCGGGGAGTTCCTGTAGGTATGGTAGAAAAGCACTGTGGTGGGTTAACAAGGCAATTAAGAGTCAGGGCCATGAGACAAGTGCATACAGGGAGGAGCTTTGTCAGTGAAATTAACAGGCTTTGCAAAGGCTTCAATCAATAAAGAGCTTCAGCCATGGCCATTGAGAGACTGCTGTTCAAAGCACTTCTGCTTTGACTGCTCGGCAGGTGATTACCAACTTCTCAGAAGGCACTTGTCTTGTCAAGCACTAAATACACAATGATAGGTTTTTTTTAAACTTATAAATAAGACCAGAATTCTGGAACATTAACTGAGCAGCTAATACAAGTTATGAGTGCAAATAACATCCCAAGATTGCAAAATTCAGAAGGAAACTAATCTAATGCTGGTTTTCAATTTATGCTGTTTACCTTGGTCTGTCTGCATAACTGTGCTCTACTTTTAACCACTCATTCTTGCTCACACTGTATATCCAAGCATCACCTGAAAAACAAAATTATCTTAATGTACGATTAATCACAAAAACATTGTGTTGAGATAATTTGTTTAGTTAATTTCTCAATTCACACAAAGGGTACGAATACCTCGATAGCTCTTGCCATCAAGGTGACTTTTTCACTAAAAGCTGGGCTTGCATGATATGAAGAGTCGGACAATGTTTTTTCCATATAGAAGTGCAGTATCTTAAGACGAGTAATTTGGGCACAAAAGCTGAATGCAGATTTATATTTAAATATTTACGGCAAATAATTTACAGGATTTTTAAAAATGCATACATTTAATATGTAATAGCACAAGCACAAATAGAGCAGGGTACACAATGGAAAGCTCAAAGCCACCTTGACCATAATGCACAAAGGCAGACTCAACTAACTACAGTCTCCAAAAATTCTTTGCGATAGTAAATTATTTATGCAACAAGAGTTGAAACATACTTAACGGTTGTTTGTCAGTCGTGAAACCTCCAAAAAGGAAGAGATGGTCATTTGAGATTGTAGTGAGTGAGTGCCAAGAACGGCCAACAGGGATCTGATCAGGAGATTGTACCCTAGCAAATAAAAGTTTTGAGTGATAGACAATGTTCCCAATGGAAGTGCATTGATTCATGGATAGTCTTAACACTCAATTCCCGTATACAACACTGCATACACCAAACCTCAACTACATAAAGAATAAATGAAATGAGCACCCCTGGTGCAGCATACTGTCTTAATGTTTCACTGATGTCAAAAATGGGGAAAGATTGGAAAAATTATATTTATGATCAGCAATGGTGATGTAAGCATATATTTATGAAGATATTTCTATTTAAAATTTAGAGATAAAAAGAAAAACTGGAATTCTGAAATAAAGCTTAAAATACACAGGTTCATTAAGATCTGAATAAAGACAGGTCAACACGAAGCGTTCAGTTTGATACATTAACTTGTACCTTCTCTTTTCAGATATTGGGGCATGTTATATGTTTCCCATATATTAATAAAAATAATACATTTTTAAGCCGGGAGTTATTTTTATTCTTAATCACGTGGCACATGCCAAGTCTAACATTCCACAACTTGGTCAGACTATAACTGAGCCGCTTTGTTAAGCATGGGGGCTTCACAAAAGGATAAAATTACTAAAGGAAAGTAACATTTATTGCAGTGCAATGTCATGCACCTTTGGACAAATGGCCATAAACCAACACTGATAGAAGTCTAGGAGCTGCTCACCTGCTTATTCATGCAGTGAGGAAAGTGGTTTTTTTTTTAAATAAGAAATATATTTAATGGACAGTAGTTTGACAATATCCTTTCGACCAAAACCAATAAATCTTAAATCACTGAAAACTAATTTGTTGTCCCGGTGATAGTTCAGCAAGTTTATAGAGTAGCTAAACCATACATATAAAAGGAAATTCCAGGTTTAATCCTCATTGGTGCTGTTGGCTTGACTTATCGTAGTGCTAGCAGCAGCCGTACAACTGGCCCCACTGCCCCAGGGGAAATTCAACTAGGATTCATACTCTGTTGCATTACGAAACGCCCTGCCAGAAACAGAATAATCAGGCTTGGCTGAGATGTTCTAGAGGGGTGAATAGCCTGTTGACACTTATTGCCAAGATTTATAAATTATAAAATAAAAATAGTCACTTGGCAAATCACTGAAGAACATTCAATGCATTTGGAACCATAGCCCATCAAGAAATGAATGGCCTGGAATTTCCTTGGAGCTGCTCTGCTGATCTAACTTCGCGAATGGCAGTCGAATCCCCATTTATGTTTAGCACCAAAGTAATTCCTGGCAAATATATTGAGGAGGTTGAAAGAAGGGTATAGGAAGTGGCAGTTCTTAATTCAGCAACCCACAATCATGTAATACAAATGAAACTGTAACATACACTTCATTCCATTCCCAAGTATCCAAATCAAGGTAATGGAGGTCATTGGTCCTGGCATCCTTTGGTTAAAAAAGTGAAAAAACAAAGTACATAAATGAATATTGATTTGTAACAGACAGGTATTACAAGGTTAATTGTTGAAGGCATTTAGTTTTCTGAGGGGAATGCCTCTAACATTGTTACACAAATGATCTTTAAATGGAAAGATTTGAATTTCATTAAATCGGTGTTAATTCTAACATTCACGCTAGTTTTTGTAACTTCCTTCTTTGCAGAACAGGTCTTTTTCTTCCGTTGGGTAAAGGTGAAAATAAAAGACTGGCCACAAGACCAAACAGTTAGGGAAATTATATTTTTCTCTGATACAATAATGCAACACATTTGGCAGTGGAGGGAGCTTTACTCTGTATTTGGTCCATTTAATACCATACCTGACTGTAGTGTGTTTTACTGTGCCCCACGACACATTTCTAGTTTTCATCACTCAAAATGCCCCGTCTCTGAATAGTTACAATAGTCATTTAAGCAAAGGTCACAGCAACACACTGTTCAAATGACTATCAAGATGGTCCTAAGATTTCAATTTGTTTTTATATTCCATGCATCATTACAAAAAAATAACTGTACTCCCGAAGCAATAAAGCATTTTAAAGATTAATTCATTGGAAATAGAACTGTTCTCCCTTAATGTAAATGAATTAATGAGATCTCTGGTTAAAACTGCATAATGTCTTTTAAGAAATACTTTTACGCTTTCACCAAATGCAACATTTCTGATGTTACAGAATTAGTGGAACAAAACTTTTATTGTATAGTGAATAAAATAGCATACCTGATACCTTCCTCCAAACACATAGCCTCGGTTTCCAACTGTAGCACAAGCATGAGCTGCTCTAGGCGAAGGGGGTTTTCCCTATTGGTTAGAACAACACATCATCAACTCATTACTAAAAAGGTTAGGATTCCGTTATTTCGGAGGGGTACTGGGTTCTGGTAAAATGATCCAAATCAAAACTAAACACAAGAAAAACAGTTGTCACACCAGTGAAAAGTGCTGCAACCTAGAAAACGCAAAGCAATTCTTCAGCAGCGCTATACAACAGGCCTGGTACCTTTGTAATGGGCTGGTTCCACATAAAAGTTTCAAGGTCAATAAAGTGGACATGGTTGTTCCAGCCTCTCGGATGACTTGCATTCTGGGGGGAAAAAAATAACAAAGGTTTCATTCCCATTATCTTCTTTTGCAAAGGGAGACATTCTGAAGCAATATGCTGAATTACTTACCCAAAATGAAGATTCATCAAATTCAAAACATCCGTGATGTTGCTCTCTAGGTTGGTAACCATAGCCACCAAAGAAAATCAACCTGGAGTAAAACGAAAGAAAAGTAGTAATAATAATTAGTGGCTGCGAAAGAAAGAAATTTGTAATGAAATTTTTTAAAATGTAAATGGACTTTAATTGAATTAATTCGTAAAATATTGTACTTTATCTCATGTTCTCTTCATAAACAAAAAATGTTAAACCAAATACAGTGTAAGTATGTAGATTTTTAAGGTTATCAAAATCTACCTACAGCCTTCCATGAACACAATGGAATAACAGGTGTCACCTTTCTCCCACCTCTGCAGTTACTGGAAATGCATTTTTATTTGTTAAAATAGATGCATTTTAAAAATTCTAATAGTAAGCTAAAATCAACAATAATACAAACATTAGGAAATGCAATTTCCTTTCATTTAAGTCATTTTAAAAAGTTAAACCCTACCCAAGGTCCACACCTCCACCCTATCCCCATAACCCAGTAACCCCACCCAACACTAAGGGCAAGTTTGGGCACAAGGGCAATTTATCATGGCCAATCCACCTAACCTGCACATCTTTGGACAGTGGGAGGAAACCGAAGCACTCGGAGGAAACCCACGCACACACGGGGAGAATGTGAAGACTCCGCACCCACGGGGAGAATGTGCAGACTCCACACAGACAGTAACCCAAGCCGGGAATCGAACCTGGAGCTGTGAAGCAATTGTGCTAACCACAATTCTACCATGCGCCCTATTATTGTGTAACAAGACTATTGAGAAATAACTGAAAATAGTTCAAACATTTCTAAATTTTTTCTTCTTGTATTAATACTTGATTACATACATGAAAAGCAAAGAAGTACAGTAAAGTTGGATCTGACCACGCTAAAACAGCAGCTATAAACTTATGTAGACAGACTATCTGCACAAATGCCTGGAAGAGCCTATTTTAATATCTGCTGTTCATTAAGTAATATTGTTAAAGATAATTATGTACTCACTTGTTCTTGTACACCCAACATCCAAGTTTGTCTTTGGGCGTTGGTGGTACCCCCTTGAAATCTTTTATACTCTCCCAATGCAGTATTTTGTCTTTGGCTCTCAGGTTTAGAATGTAGAACTGCAGCGAGATAGAAGGGAATTAACTCTAAAGTTTACATTTTCTTTTTACAAGTTTGATCTCTAATTAGTTTTCTCTATTATATTATAGGATGCGAGCACTGCAAGCAAGGCCAGCATTTGTTGCCCATATTTAATTGCCCTGGAGTAGGTGTGGCGAGTTATGGTATGTGGCTTGGCAGGGAACTTGCACGTGGTGGCGTTCCCAAGCAATATTTTAAAGATAGAGATGCTTCCCGGAAGGAGTTTGAAACTGCTGGTTGAAACAGGATCAGAACCTCAGAGAAAGGACCAGTCCCAGTCAAGTGAGAATACAGTGTGCTGGGCCACGCCCTTGACAGGGGTTTTGGTTTATTGCATTTTGTTATTGAATTGGAACAGCTAAGGGGAATCCATTAAGTGTTATATACACAGATTCAAGTAGCTACTGTGTTGTCTTTGATTAAAGCGCCTAGGAAGTCTGATGAATCACACCTCAAGCAAAGGCGTAAGTGCTCATCCTAGCCAACAAAGTTTATAGATCAGGTGAATTTCATATGTTCGGCACGGTGGCGCAGTGGTTAGCACTGCTGCCTCACAGCGGTGTGGACCCGGGTTCGATCCCGGCCTCGGGTCCCTGTCAGTGTGGAGTTTGCGCATCCTCCCCGTGTCTGCATGGGTCTCACCACCACAACCCAAATATATGCAAGGTAGGTGGTTTGGGCACTCTAAATTGCCCCTTAATTGGAAAAAAAGAATTAGGTACTCTAAATTTTAAAAAAATATTATAGTTTACTGTTGGGTGACTGGTAAATAGAAACTATTGCCTCTGATTGGCGAGTACTGGATCAGGGGGCATAACCTTAAAATTTGAGCTAGATTGTTCGGGTGGTTTCAAAACACACGTCTTCAAAAACAAAAGAGTGGAATTCTATCTCCCAAAATGCTGTGGCGGCTAGATTAAGTGTAAATTTCAAAATGATAGATTGTTAGGCCAGGGTATGAACGGCAAAAATATCAAGTTAAGATACAGATCAGCTGTAATCTAATTGAAGGACAAACAGGCTCAAGGGGCTGAATGGCCTGCTTTTGTTTCTATGTCTGTGTGAAACATTTAGGAATTCTATAATCATAATATTTCTAGTTAGGAAATTTGTAACAAGAATAAATTGTTACACCAATGCTGCATAATCGTATGAATTTAGTGATAAAATACATCACTGACTTCTAGCAAAATGGCATGATCTACAGCAGGCAGTGTCAAACTAGGGGGCGCAACCCGCAGGTGGGTTGCGGAGCTATCCGTCACGGCGCACCCGATCGCACAAATTTGCTCGCAACAGCTGCAGCAGCCGGCTGTTAATAACACCGCCTGCAAGCGGCAATATGGGCGCGAACATGTAAAAAAAATGCAGCCGCACTGCGCATGCGTGCCTGATCATCGGCGCGCATGTGCAAAACTATGCACATGCACACATGTGCAGTGCAGCCGATTTTTTTATTTTTTTTTAAACGGTCGCAGCTTTTGGTTTTACAAGTTTGGGGGGGTGGGTTTATTAATTTTATTCATTTATTTTATTCATTTAATTATTTATTTTTTTCATTTATTTTATTCATTTTTTAAAAAAAATGTTTTTTTACAAGTTCGGGGGGGTTTGGACAGATGGAGATTCCATACTTCCCGACACCTGAAGGCTTCACCTTCATCCACCAGGTTCCATTGGAGGAGCATGTACGAGGGCCAGAGGGACCCAAAACCATTTCTCCATTTTTGTCAGCAGCAAACAAGGTAAGAGAAAATGGTGGGTCGCGCAGGTCGGCCAGAGTGGGTCCCGAAGGTTGGCCTGTTGGTAAAAATGGGTCCCCGGAAAAAAAGTTTGAAGAACACGGATCTAAAGAATGCACAACAGCAACTCACCAAGGTTACTCCAACAACATGGTTTTAATATGTGGCCTCTACCATCTAGGAGAACAGGAGCCATGACATACAGGAAACACGATCAAATTTGCCTCCAATCAGACTCCATCCTGAATTGGACATGTTTCATTCATCTCAACAATCTTGAATTCCCCATCTATCACCCGAGGAAGCACCATCCACCATCATAAGCACTGCAGCATTTCAAGGTGAAAGCCCACCACAACCTTCACTGGACAACTTAAGGATGGGCAATAATTGTGCCCTTACCAGCAACAACCACAAACCACGATGTCACAGT
Source organism: Scyliorhinus torazame (assembly GCF_047496885.1). NCBI lineage: Eukaryota > Metazoa > Chordata > Chondrichthyes > Carcharhiniformes > Scyliorhinidae > Scyliorhinus > Scyliorhinus torazame. The sequence goes on from NC_092708.1 coordinate 345,168,432, forward strand.
GGTCAGCACTGTTGTCTCACAGTGCCAGAGAGCTGGGTTCATCTCTGGCCAAGGGTGTGGAGTTTGCACATTCTCCCAGTGTCTGCATGGGTTCCCTCCAGGTGCTCCGGTTTCCTCTCACAGTCTAAAGATATGCAGGTTAGGTGGATTGGCTATGGTATAAAATTGCCCAAAGGGTATCCAAGGATGTGCAGGTTAGGAGGAATTACAGGGATCGGGCGGAGGAGTGGGCCTCGTTTGGATGCTCTTTCAGGAGGCTCAATGGGCCGAATGGCCTTCTTCTGCACTGTAGGGATTCTATGACTTCTAAGATGTTGCTTTACTGGGAGTCAATGGGGGTTAACGAGCACAGGGGTAATAAGGAAACGGACTTGCTGCGAGTTAAGACAAATGTATGAAGCATAGAATGTGAAAGTCCAGTCAGGACGGCAGTGGAATAGTCATGTCCAAGGCATGATTGAAGTTTTCAGTGGCAGATGAACTGAGACGTAGCAATGTTACGGAGGTGGAAACAGACAATCTTAGAGGTAGCATATGAGGCGGGAAGCTCATCTCAGAACCAAATGTGACACCAAGGTTCCAAACAGACCGACTTAAGATTGTTGTCAGGGTGAAGACACTAACCAGAATGTACAATGGCTTCATAAAATATCTGAATTTAAACAATTGACAATGCATCCATCTAGCAGTTTACAGTTAACTACAATGGGATTTCTACTCAACAAGTACAAAGCTACTACCTCATTAGTGTTCCCTCTTACATGATGTCCTCCGAACAAATATAGTACACCATCCACACAAGCAGCACAACTCCCTGACATGGACTGAGGAACATCACCTTCTGTGTACTTCTTTTTCCTGTAAGCAAATAAATGATTGTAATTGCAAAAGACACAGTTGGCTAGTTTTATTCTTAAATAAATATTTCTTAAAATGGAAACAGGCAAATCTTAATCATTTTGATTATTTACTATTTATTGAACAATAAAGGCCATATAGTTTCTCTTCCATTCCTTCTTTTTCCTCTCCTCATGAAGATTTTCATTAATGACTGTTGCTGAGAAATCAGATTGGGCAGCTACAATTGCTCCTCTTCTTCAACCATGAAACAGCACAAAATAAGGGCCAAAAGGGACACTCACCTGATTTTCTTTCCTTTCACATTGATTTTGCCATCATTTTGAAGTGGTCGTTGACCGACAACTGCCCCAGCATTATGTAGGAGAAATTACTGCCTGTTTAACTATTGAGTTTTTCAAAAATTTAGAGTACCCAATTAATTTTTTCCAATTAAGGGGCAATTTAGCGTGGTCAATCTACCTGCCCTGCACATCTTTGGGTTTGCGAGGGAGAGACCCACCCAGACACGGGGAGAATGTGCAAACTCTACACAGACAGTGACTCGGGGCAGCAGTGCTAACCATTGCACCACCATACCGCGCTATTGAGTTAACTGATTTCAGTCAGTGTTTGGGGGAGGGAAGGCTACAACTGGCTTTAGTGTCCTTGAAAAACAAAGTTGTATGGGTGAAAAAATAAACTGCACACATTTTCTCCTACTGGTCATAACTATAGAGATCTGCTGACAATTCATAGAATTTACAGTGCAGAAGGAGGCCATTCGGCCCATCGAGTCTGCACCGGCTCTTGGAAAGAGCACCCTACCCAAGGTCAACACCTCCACCCTATCCTCATAACCCAGTAACCCCACCCAACACTAAGGACAATTTATCATGGCCAATCCACCTAACCTGCACATCTTTGGACTGTGGGGGGAAACCGGAGCACCCGGAGGAAACCCACGCGCACACGGGGAGGATGTGCAGACTCCGCACAGACAGTGACCCAAGCCAGAATCGAACCTGGGACCCTGGAGCTGTGAAGCAATTGTGCTATCCACAATGCTACCGTGCTGCCCATTAAGTGCACATGTGAACTTCAAATGGGGATAAGATTGGGGTTCATTGTGATACATCACACAGCGGAATGATTTTTCACCGTCTAGTCTCACATATAATGAATTGTCCACTTTACAATCCAGAGGGATGCCCTTAATCAGAACTGCCCTTAAATGCTTTGCCATTTGCAATAGAATATTTCTATAAAGTGGGAAGCAGTAACACAAAGTTGGGCTAGTTCATGTTTTCAGCCTAAACCTGGTATGTCTTATAACTAGGGTGAATACAATTGATCTTAACTACCGTAAATCCTGTATGCAAAGCATTAGCTGGAATCAAATAAAGTGTCATAATATACACCAGTATATCATGGTGCAGACACACACTGATGGACACACAGTGGGACCAATCAACATACACAACACCGCAGCCAATCACCAGTGAGAGCACACGCACTATAAAGACAGGGGGCTTCAGAGTTCCCGCTCATTCGAGTAGCAGCTAGCTAGGAGCACAGAGCTCACAGCCTGCAACACAGACATTCGCCATGTGCTGAGTGCATCAACTGGTTAGGACAAGGCAAAGGTCTTTAGTTAAAGCTAGTATCGTATTTACCCACAGTTCAAGTATGTTTAAAAGTTAACCTTTTAATAAAATAGTGTTGCACTACTTCAAGTGTTGGTGACCTGTATGTGATCCAGAACACCCAACACATCAGAAAGCGGATGGAGGGTGCGGGTGGAAGAGGAGGGGTTGAAGAATAGCTAGAGTTGGTTAAATGCAAGCATGCAGGAATATGATTCTGCAACTGGTTGGCTGGACACCATATCCACCAATTTGAAACTGCAATTTCTGTACAGTCAAGTTTCTTTGTGAGACTTTCCATCGATGGAAAAGTAGCATTGCTATTGCAGAAGTCACTACAGCTTTAATACCATCCTCCTGCTGTCTATTGCCTGAATTGTTCTCTTGGACTGCTAGTTACATTTGTATTCTTCATGTAATGAATGCCCTGCCTCCAACACAAATGTAGAAGTGGATTTTGAATTCCCCCACTAGTTCCATTACAAGGGTCATTTGAGGAGAGACTATTTCTACTGCCTGCACGAGACCAATGTTTCTCAATGGCCTGCCCTCTGGCATAAGAGGAGTTAAGTTACCGATTGAAAATTCCACTGCCATTCAGTTACATTCAAAACTCACTTGATGCGGAGGCAATCTGCAGTGTGACCTGAATAATATGGGTGACATTCATGTCCTGTCAGTGCTAGGTAATGCCCATGTCAAACAGGAGAAACCACACTATCTGCCCTCCATCTTCCATGGTCAGAATCTCACAATGCTAACATCATTGTGAAGGTCCATCTTTGTAAAGATTGCAGTAATTCAAGAAGGCAGACTGCTTGCTTGGAGCAGCTGGGAACATGCAATGAATATGACCATACCCTTGCATAGGGAAAAAAAAAAATTAGAAGCATTCTATTTTACTTTTAATGATAATTTATGATCCGCATCATGCTCTCACCATTTGCTGAGGAAGAGAGGATTCCACATTGAATGGCTTCCCATCTTGTACTGAGGTCAGTGGAAGATCCAGCCCATTCACTACAGTGACAACCTCTGATTTTCTAGTTTGCAAAATGCGACCTTGCTGGGGGTGGGAGCATGTATAGAAAGTGACCGAGTTTGGGGGCTGAATAGTGCTGGAAATCACTCCAAAAAGAGTGACATAATCTTGAGTAAAAGACTGTACATCATCTTTACTAACGTGCCCTAAAGCACGAGTCACACCAAACCATTTGCATGACACACGGAGGCTTAGAATTGTCTGCTACCTTTCCAATGTGTAATATGGATAGGATATAAAAACATTTCACATACCATCGTCCAGTTTCCATGTTATAGATCCAAAGTTCTTCTCTTGGCAAGTAGAAATCATGGTAGCCTTGAATTGCAGCATTCTGCAAAACAAAAGTAAAGCAGTTCAGGGAAAGGGACCAAAAAACAACGGCACTTAAAACTCTTCAGTCATCCCTTTTGCAATGATTTTGTGAAGTCCCGATTCAGTTCAATAAGATTACATTGAAATAATTTTATCAAAAAATGCCAAACAAAGTACAATAAACAATACTAACACAGCAGTGGTAAGAAAATTTCCACACACTGCTCCATTATTCAACAGAAGATATTGTGTAATGAACAGGGAAGATGTTCTCTCAGTAATTTGATGTACACTGATTTTTAAACTTATGTAGCCATGGAGATGCCTCTGGGTTAGAGAATTCTAAAGATCCAGAAGCCTTTGAAAGAAGAAATTTCTCCTTATCGAAGTCCTAAATAATCAGCCCCTTATCCAAAGGCCATGCCCACATTCTAGCTTCCCAAGCCAGGGAAACAGCCTTAGTGTCTACCCTGTCAAACCGCTTCAGATTCTTGTATGATTCAATGAGGTCACCTCTCATTCTTCTAATTGCCAGACTATACACTCAAGTTATTCAGTGACCCACAAAGGGTGTATGGACATCCATGATAACTACAGCTGGTAAGATTAACATCAGTGGTGGGTTAGGTTTTAGGAGCAATAACCCGGGAAAACAATTAACCAGGCACTTCGAGAGGTTTGTGTTAATTGAGGAGAGCCACCACAGATTTGTAAACAGCAGATTGTGTTTGACTAATCCAATCCAACAATTTTTGACCAAGTAACAGAAACACAGAAAAAGTTGATGAAGGGAATGCAGTAGGTGTTGTCTGTAGAGCAGATTGAAAATGGGGGAGGACACAGTTGTTGAGTGGGGGTGGAGGTGGGAGATGTTGAGCAGCACCCATTTTGTCCACAAATGTTTTGTAGGCTCTGATGGGGCCTCAGAACGAAGAACCATTCACACACATGTAGTGGTGCCAAGAGCAGAACTGTTCCACCAGTGCCTTCGTTTGACAGTCAGTCGCAATTGCTGCCCTGGAGCTCATGACCTCAGATGATGGCCCCACAACTGAGAGAGGTCACAATCAATGTTTGTGAAGTACCACATAAAAGGCTTATTGACAAAATTGAGGCGGGTCAGTGTCAATTTGGAATAACAAAATTGATGTTAAAGACAGAAAGCAGCAAGTCATGGTAAATGGCTGTTTTTCAAACTGGAGGATAGCAGACAATGGAAGCTTGGTGAGAGAAACTGGGTTCTCCTTGTTGCAAAGGAGATTATGGAGAGATTTGATAGGAGTGTACAAGATTACGACACCCTGAGGCAAGTTGACAAAGAAATGTTCCCACTAGCAGATGTTACATGGACTAATGGACATAGGCCAGAGATACGGGGGATGTGAGAAGAACTTTTTAAAAAAAATTTTAACACAGCAAGTGGCAATGATCTGGAGTTTGCTCTCTATGAGGGTGGTAGAAACAAACGATTAATGGTTCAAAAGAAAATTTCCTTTGAATTTGCGGGAAAAATACTTGCAGGGCCAACAGGAAATAGGGCAAAACAAGCCTGATTGAATTGCTCTACAGAGAGCCCCATGGACACAACTGGCCAAATTACTTCCTTTTGTGCCATATTTACTTTTTAAAAAAAATATTCATTCTTCAGATGTGGGTGTTGCTGGCCAGGCCAGCATATATTGCCCATCCCTTCATTTCCCAATGTCACGTCTGCGCCGGTCAAATCAACCACTTAAGTATTCTAATCCCATTTTCCAGCACTCTGCCCATAGCCTTCATGCCTTGGCATCACAAGTGCACATCTAAATATTTCTTCAATATTATAAGGGTCTCTGACTCGACCATCCTCTCAGGCAGTGAGTTCCAAACTCCCACCACCCTCTGGGTGAAAATGTTTTTCCTCACATCCCCTCTAAACCTCCTGGCCCTTACCTTAAATCTATGCCCCCTGGGCATTGATTCCCTCCGCCAAACAGAAAAATTTCTTCCTGGCTACTGTATCTATGCCCCTCAATATACATCACAATCATGTCCCTCCCCCCCAATAAATATCTTGAATTAAAAGTCTAATGATGACCATAAAATAATTGTCAATTGTCGTAAACAACCCAGCATGTTCACTAATGTTCTTATGGGAAGGAAATCTACAGTCCTCACCTGGCCTACATGTGACTCCAGATCCACAGCAATGTGGTTGACTCCGAAATGTCCGGGCAAGCCACTTAGTTGTATTTAACCGCTACAAAGTCGAACCGCTTGTGCGAATATTGGGAGCGCTGTCTCACAGACTAGTCAAGCAACAGCATGACATAGTCAGACACCACCATCATCATCCCTGGGTATGTTTTGTCCCACGGGCAGGACAGATCCAAAAGAGGTGGCGGCACAATGGTATACAGACAGGAGAGAGTTGTCCTGAAAGTCCTCAACATCGACACCAGACTCAATTACGTCTTATGGCTTCAAGTCAAACATGGGCAAGGAAACCTGCTGCTGATTACCACATACCGTCCACCCTCAGCCGATGAATCAATATTCCTAAATGTTGAACACCACATGGGGGAAGCACAGACAGTGGCAAGCACACAAAATGTACACTGGGTACGGGACTTCAATGTTCATCACCAAGATTGGTTCGGTAGCACCACTACTAACCAAGCTGACCGAGGTCTAAAGGACATAACTGCTAGACTGGGTCAGAGACAGATGGTGAGGGAAACAATAAGAGGGAAAAACATACTAGACCTAACCCTCACCAACCTACCTGCCGCAGGTGCATCTGTCCATGACAGTATTTGTAGGAGTGGCCACTGCACAGTCATTGTGGAGACAAAGTCCCGTCTTCACATTGAGGATACCCTCCATTGTTGTGTGGCACAACCATTGTGCTAAATGGGATAGATTCAGAGCAGATCTAGCAAGTCAAGACTGAGCATCCATGAGGCCTGTGGACCATCAGCAGCAGCAGAATTGCACTCAGCCACAATCTGTAACCTCATGACTCAGCATATCCCCCACTCTACCATTACCACCAATCCAGGGGATCAACCCTGGAAGTGTGCAGGAGGGCATGCCAGGAGCAGCACCAAGCATACCGAAAAATGAGGTGTCAACCCAATGAGACTATAACACAGGACTACTTGCATGCCAAACAACATTAGCAGCAAGTGATAGACAAAGCTAAGTGATCCCATAACCAATTATCAGATCTAAGTTCTGCAGTCCTGCCACATCTAGTCATGAATGGTAGTGGACAATTAAACAACTCACTGGAGAAGGCTCCACAAATATCCCCATCCTCAATGATTGTGGAGTCCAGCACATCTGTGCAAAAGACAAGGCTGAAGCAGTTGCAAAAATCTTCAGCTGAGTGGATGACCATCTCGGTCCCTTCCGATGGGCCCCAGCATCACGGATGCCAGTCTTCAATTCACCCCACATGATATCAGGAAATGGCTGAAGTCTCTGGATACTACAACAGCTATGGGCCCTGACAATATTCCAGCAATAGTACTGAAGACGTGCTCCAGAACTTGCCGTTCCCCTAGCCAAGCTGTTCCAGTACAGCTACAACACTGGCATCTACCCAGCAATGTGGAAAATTGCCCAGGTATGTCCTGTATTCAAAAGCAGGACAAATCCAACCTGGCCAATTATCGCCATATCAGTCTACTCTCAATCATCAGTAAAGTGATGGAAGGGGTCATCAACAGTGCTATTAAGCAACACTGATCATAGAATTTACAGTGCAGAAGGAGGCCATTCAGCCCATCGAGTCAGCACCGGTTCTTGGAAAGAGCACCCTACCCAAGGTCAACACCTCCACCCTATCCCCATAACCCAGTAACCCCATCCAACACTAAGGGCAATATTGGACACTAAGGGCAATTTATCATGGCCAATCCATCTAACCTGCACATCTTTGGACTGTGGGAGGAAACTGGAGCACCCAGAGGAAACCCACGCACACACGGGATGTGCAGACTCCGCACAGACTTATTAGCAATAGCCTGCTCACTGATGTTCAGTTTCGGTTCCGTCAGGGTCACTCAGCTCCTGGCTTCATTACAACCTTGGTTCAAACATGGGCAAAAGAGCGGAATGCCAGAGGTGAGAGTGAGTGCTCTTGACATCAAGGCAGTATTTGACCGAGAATCGCATCAAGGAGTCGGAGCTAAACTGGAGTCAATGGGAATCAGGGGGGAAACTCTCCACTGGTTGGAATCATACCTAGCACAAAGGAAGATGGTTGTGGTGGTTGGAGGTCAGTCATCTCAGTCCCAGGACATCACTGCAAGAGTTCCTCAGGGTAGTGTCCTTGGCCCAATCATCATCAGCTGCTTCATCAATGACCTTCCTTCTAACATTAGGTCAGATATGGGGATGTTCACTGATGATTACACAATGTTCAGCGCCTTTCAGGACTCCTCAGACACTGAAGCAGTCCACATGTAAATGCAGCAAAATATTGTGCAATATCCTAGCTTAGGCTGACAAGTGGAAGTAACATTCGTACCACACAAGTGCCAAGCAATGGCCATCTCCAATAAGAGATAATCAAACAATTGCCCCTTGACATTCAATGGCATTACCATCATTCCTCTGTGAACCCGAACAGGCGCCGGAATGTGGCGACGAGGGGCTTTTCACAGTAACTTCATTGCAGTGTTAATGTAAGCACACTTGTGACAATAAAAAGATTATGAATCCCCCAGTATCAACATCCTGGAGGAAGTTGGTCAAACAGGACTTCCCCTTAATAGAACCATGCTGACTGTTCATGATTAATCCATGCCTCTCCAAAGGTAGATCAATTCTGTCTCTCAAAATTGCTTCCAATAGTTTCCCCACCATTGAGGTTAGATTGATTAACCTGTAGTTTCTTGGTTTATCCTTTCCTCCATTCCTGAATAATGGTACCACATAGACTATTCTCAAGTCCTCCGGCACCTCTCCAGAGAGGTGTTGAAAATTATTGCGTGCCCCTGCTATTTCCTCCCTTGCCTCACTCAGCAGCCTGGGATACATTTCAGCCAGCCCTGGCGATTTATCTACTTTTAAACCTGCTAAGTCTCTCAGAACCTCCTCTTTGTCTGTTAATTTCTTTAATCTTATCATAGTCCTTCTCCCTGATTTCCATAGAACATACAGTGCAGAAGGAGGCCATTTGGCCCATCGAGTCTGCACCGACCCACTTAAGCCCTCACCTCCACCCTATCCCCGTAACCTAATAACCCCTCCTTTTTAAAAAATATTTTTTTTTTATTCTCCTTTTTCACCTTTTCTCCCACATTTACATCCATCAACAATAAACAATAATCAGCAAGATATGTCAGTTCCCATAATAACAACAATCCCATCTACCCACCAACCCCCAAACCTCAACCCGCATGTTTACATAAACAAATGACAAAAAGGAATCAGGGATTACCCATAGTCACCATTAATCTTACACAGCTCCCCCCCCCCCCCCCCCCCCAGGTCTCCAGCTCCTCCCGTCCACTGCCTCTTGTAAAACTCCTCCTCCCAACCTCGGTTCCTTCCCCCCAACTTTCCACCCCGGCTAGACCACTCGGTCCCTGTTCTGCCAGGCTCCGATGGCCGCAGCCCCTCCCCCCACCTCACTCCCGTTCACTGGCCAGCTTAAACCGGCCAGCGTGGAGGCCCCCGCCCGGGTCCCTTTCCCACTTGCCCGGCCCTAGGAAAGCCCAAAGATCCCCTTTGAGCACACAAACCCCACATATCCACCTACACCCCAAAGAACTCTCATTTCGAGTGACAGTCCCGTCCCTTCCCTTGTCCAAATATATACCACATTGGCTCCTTTAATCTCTACACCTGCGTGCAGTGATACAAAAAAGAAGAAAATACAGTCATGAGGTTACATCGGCACATGGCCATTCCTCAATTTGTCAGTTCTGCCAGTCCTTCTGCTTTCGCAAACTCCTCAGCTGCTTCCGCCGTTCCAAAATAAAAGTCCCTGAGCTTGTAAGTCACCCTCAGCTTCGCTGGATATACAATGCCGCACCGCACCTTGCTAATGTACAGTGCCCTCTTCACCCGGTTGAAGGCAGCCCGCCTCCTTGCCAGCTCCACCGTAAAGTCCTGGTATACACGTATACCAGCTCCAGCCCACTGCACCACCCGCTTCTGCTTGGCCCAGCTCAGGACCTTCTCCTTCACCCTGTACCTACGGAAGCACAGAGTCACTGCCCTTGGCGGCTCACTCGCCTTTGGTACAGGCCTCCACGACCGATGAGCCCGATCCAGTTCATATCGGGAGGGATCCTCCCCCTCCCCCAATAGTTTTGCCAGCATCGCGGCAAAATACTCAGTTGGCTTCGGTCCTACAACTCCTTCGGACAGCCCCACAATCCTCAAATTCTGTTGCCTGGATCGGTTTTCCAGGTCTTCCATTTTTCCTCGCAGATCCTTGTTAGTATCCATCACTTTCCGCGTCTCTTTCCCCATCGAGGCAAGTTGATCACCATGCTGCAATAACGTCTCCTCCACTTCCTTCAGCGCCTCCCCTTGCTCTCGCACCTCCGCCACTGCGCTCGCCACCTCCGTCCTCACCGGGGAAACCACCTCCTCCACCAGCACACTCAAAACCTCCCTCATCTCCTTCCTCACCGTCTCCATGCATTTCGCAATCTGTGCCAACTGCTTTTTAAATTCCGCAGCCATCACCTTAGTTATTTCTTCAGCCGTAAGCAGTGCGGCCTTCCCTGGTGCACCAGCCTCCATTTTTCCTGGTGACTCCGCGGTGACCTTTCCACTCCCCGACGGACCTCCAGCTGTTTTTTTTTATTTTTATTTATTTATTTATTTATTTAAATCGGCCGTTTTCTTGCTCACCCTCAACATTTTTCTTTGTTCTTTTTTTCCTCCTGTGTCTTCACTGTGCCTCCACCGTGCCTTCTCCCTGCTTCTGCTGCCTCCACGGACCCTGGGACCGGGCTTAAAGCCCCGAAAATGCCAGTGCCGAACGGGAGCCCTCCATTGTGCGGCCGCCTCCCGCCCGCCGTCGCCGAAAGTCCCTAATAACCCCTCCTAACCGTTTTGGTCACTAAGGGCAATTTATCATGGCCAATCCACCTAATCTGCACGTCTTTGGACTGTGGGAGGAAACCAATATTTCTATATCCACATTGTACCTCTCACTAGTGAACACTGACAAAAGTATTTTTAGAGCCCTACCCATGTCCTCCGGTTCCACAAACAAATTCCCACTGTGGTTCCCCAGTGATCCTTTTACCCATAACATACTTGTGAAACAATTTAGGATTTACATTTTTTTTAAATTAACCTGCCAGCATCACGTCCCCTTTTTGCTCTCCTAACTTCCTTTTTAAGTTCCCTCTTGCACATTCTTTTTTATACATCTCTAGTGCTTCTACGTAGAAATTGGTGCTGGACTTTCATCCCAGGTCTGACCTTATGATGGAGGGAAGATAGTTGGGCCTCAGGCACAACCCTGAGGAACTCTTGCAGCGATGTTCCCCAAGGCTGAGATTATTGCAAATGTGTCCAGGATTCCCTAAAGATACATTTTTCTCTGTCTCACACATACAAAAATTATTTGCTGTATACAGTCATCCAAAATAAATGATCGTATTGAAAATTTAACAAAACTTACATGACAATGTCACAATCTGTATTATCTTACCTTATAGCCACCCAAGATATACATATAACTTCCATGTGCTACAGCTACATGACCACTGCGTTCTTCAGGTACAGAATCATGAAACGTTGGAAGTGGCATCCTATCCTGATGATAATCAAGAGCATTTTCCTCTTCCTCCTCGTCTACAACATGTAGGTCCTCGTTCAAATCTTCATTTTCATTTGCCATGTTTCACAATTTCTAAACAAAAGTAGCCAACATTTGACTGCAATGCGACTTTACTGTGTATGCGTCCCAAATGGCTCTAAATTAGTTTTTGGCAAATGAAAGAAGCTGCAAAATAAGATAAGAGCAAATTACTGCGAATGCTGGAATCGGAAACAAAAACAGAAAATGCTGGACCTCAGCAGGTCTGATAGCATCGGTGTAGGGAGATTAGAGTTCACAATTCGAGTCTGAATGACTCCTAATCAGCTCTCTTCTCTCTCTGCAGATACTGGCAGACCAGCTGAGATTGTCCAACAGTTTCTCTGTTTTCTTCAAAGTAAGCTGTTTATTCAACCAGAGCGGCAGAATATGACATTGTTCCAATTTTAAAACAAGGCATAGAGATAATAGAACTGTACATTAATGCTGCCTTCAACTCGGCAGTTAATGCTTAATTGCAACATGTAAAGTCAGTTGATGATAGGAAGGCCAGAGTCAAACCCCAACCATCGCCCGCAGACTTTCAAACTGACCGAGAGGCTCAGCTCCATCCCCAATGGCCAGCGGCCTTCAGTCGGGGGTTAACCTGGTCGGCACAGACCTCGGTGCCCCCACTGCCCTCTCCCACTGCCTCCTCGCCAGGACCCCCGTACCTCAGTCCACATCCTCGCTCCGGGCCGCTTGTTTACAAACTCCACACAAACCGGAAGTCGCGCGCTGGCGAACTACGCTCAGTCTTCACAGCCGGAAGCTGTTGGTATCACCTGATCGTGGAGCGCCGGGTTACAGGGCCACTGGGTCACGTGACCGCTGGACAAACCCCCGCGCGGCTGCACTTCCGCGTGCCAGGGAAAGAAGCTCGGGCTGGGTTCCTGATTGTCCTTCCAAGGAAGAGCAGACAAACCCAGGAGTTTGTCCGGAAGGTGCAACTTGATCCTGCCTGCAGGCTGAGGAATTCGGGGGGGGGGGGTGGGGGGGTGGATTTGATCAATTTACTGACAAACATGAGACACAACCGACAGAATACCCTTCGGCGTCCAGTACTTTCCCGGAGCGGAGAAACTACGACATCTTCTTCACAGTCTTCAACACGTCATCGATGAAGATGAACATCTTGCCAAGGTCATCCCCACACCCCCACTACTTGCCTTCAAACAACTGCGCAACCTCAAACAAACCATTGTTTGCAGCAAACTACCCAGCCTTCAGAACAGCGACCACGACACCACACAACCCTGCCATGGCAAACTCTGCAAGACGTGCCAGATCATCGACATGGGTACCACCATTATACGTGAGAACACGACCCACCAGGTACGCGGTACATACTCGTGCAACTCGGCCAACGTTGTCTACCTCATACGCTGCAGGAAAGGATGTCCCGAAGCGTGGTACATTGGCGAGACCATGCAGACGCTGCGACAACGAATGAACGGACATCGCGCGACAATCACCAGGCAGGAATGTTCCCTTCCAGTCGGGGAACACTTCAGCAGTCAAGGGCATTCAGCCTCTGATCTCCGGGTAAGCGTTCTCCAAGGCGACCTTCAGGCCAGCAGAAACTTATAGCCAAGTTCCGCACACATGAGTGCGGCCTCAACCGGGACCTGGGATTCATGTCGCATTACATTCACCACCCCCACCATCTGGCCTAGGCTTGCAAAATCCTACCAACTGTCCTGGTTTGAGACAATTCACACCTCTTTAACCTGGGGTTACCCCTATCTCTGGATATGTAAACACTTAATTAACTGCAAATGCTCGCATTCTAAGCATTGTCTTGCATCTTTGAATTTGTCTGTATATATGTTTCTGGAACATACCTCTTCATTCACCTGAGGAAGGAGCAGTGCTCCGAAAGCTAGTGTTTGAAACAAACCTGTTGGACTTTATCCTGGTGTTGTAAGGCTTCTTACTGTGCTCACGCCAGTCCAACGCCAGCATCTCCACAACAATTTACTGACATCAGGCATACTCCAAAGCCAGAAGTTGAGGAGCCAGCAGCTTGTCCAGACAGCTAAAGAAGGACAGCACACTGTACTGTACCACCCGCTAGTATCCTGGTCACAACACATATTCTTGTTGGCTGCCAAAGTAGCAAGATACTGAAGAATCTGTGATATTTTAAAGTCTAAATAAAAGCAACTTACTGCGGATGCTGGAATCTGAAACGAAAGAGAAAAATGCTAGAAAATCTCAGCAGGTCGGGCAGCATCTGTAGGGAGAGAAAAGAGCTAACATTTCGAGTCTGATGACTCTTTATCAAAGCTAACAGACAGAGAAAGTGGGAAATATTTATACTGTGGAGTGAGAATGAAAGATGAGTCATAGCCACAGAAACCCAGGGAAACCGGGTGCTAATGGCCACAGACACCAAGGGAAAAGATTGCTAATGGCAGTCCCCAGAAAGAACAAAAGATGTGAAAGGCCAAATAGCAGAGAAACTAACATCAGAGGATGAACTGCAGATGGGGGAGGGAAAGGGGACAGCAAAGAGGAGAAAGGTTAAGGAAACGTGGATAAGATGGGGGGGGGGGGGGGGTTAAATATATATTAAGAAAGAAAGAAATGGTAAAAGACAGTTAAAATGAAATGGGATGAAAACAAATGGGTCGAGGTGGGGTAGAGCTGATCATCTGAAGTTGTTGAATTCGATGTTGAGACCGGAAGGCTGTAGCGTGCCTAACCGGAAGATGAGATGGTGTTCCTCCAGTTTGCATTGAGTTTCACTGGAACATTGCAGCAGGCCAAGAAGAGACATGTGGGAATGGGAGCAGGGTCTTTTGTTAAAATGGCAAACAACGGGAAGGTCAGGGTCCTGAATGTGCACAGACCAAAGATGCTCAGCAAAGCGATCACCCAGTCTGCGTTTGGTCTCTTCGATATAGAGGAGACCACATTGGGAGCAGCGAATGCAGTAGACTAAATTGGAAGAGATGCAATTGAAAGGCTGCTTAACCTGGAATGTGTGTTTTGGCCCTGGGATGTTAAGCATGGAAGAGGTAAAGGGGCAGGTGTTACACCTGCGATTGCATGGGAAGGTGCCATGGGTGAGGTACTGGGTATGGTGGAGGAGTGGACTAGATTATCTCGGAGGGAACGGTCTTTGCGGAATGCTGACAGAGGGAGTGAAGGGTGGTGGCATCACACTGGAGTTGGTGAAAATGGCGGAGGATTATGCTTTGCATACAGAGGCTGGTGGGATGAAATGTGAGAACGAGGGTGACTCTATCCTTGTTCTGAGAGAGAGGGGAGGGGGTGAGTGTAGTGGCGCAGGAGATGGACCGCACACTGTTGAGGGCCCTGTCAACAACTGTAGTTGGGAAATTACGGTTGAGGAAGAAGGAACACATTTTCAAAGCACCATTTTGGAAAGTGGCACCATCGGAACAAATGCGAAGGAGGCGAAGGAATTGAGAGAAAGGGATGGAGTCCTTACAGGGTGTAAGGTGTGAAGAGCTGTAGTCCAGATAGCTGTGGGAGTCAGTGGGCTTGTAGTGGATATTAGTGGATAGTCTATTGCTGGAAATGGAGACAGAAAGATGAAGGAAGGGAAGGGAAGTGTCTGAGATGGACCAGGTGAAAGTGATGGAGGGGTGGGAACTGGAAGCAAAGTTGATGAATTTTTCCAGGTCTGGATGAGACCATGACGCGGCACCAAAATAGTCATCAATGTATCGGTAAAGGAGTTGTGGGAGGGGGCCCAGTATAGGCCTGGAACAAGGAATCTTCCACATACCCCATAAAAAGACAAAGCTAGGACCCATGCGGGTACCAATTGCTACATCTTTGATTTGGAGAAAGTGGGATGAGTTAAAGGAGAAGTTGTTGAGAGGTAGAACGAGTTCAGCCAGGCGGAGGAGGGTGGTGAAGGATGGGAATTGTCCGGGCCTCTTTTCAAGAAAGAAGCGAAGAGCTCTCAGGCCCTCCTGGTGTGGGATGGAGGTGTAGAGGGATTGCACATTCATGATGGATAGGAGGCGGTTAGGGCCCGCAAACTGGAAGCTGTCAATATGAGGCAGGGCATCAGAGGAATCCCGGGTGTAGGTGGGGAGGGAATGGACCAGAGGAGTGAGGATGGAGTCAAGATAAGAGGAAATAAGTTCGGTGGGGCAGGAGCGTGCTGACACAATGGGCCTGCCGGGACAGTCCTTTTTGTGGATTTTGGGAAGTAGGTAAAAGCGGGCTGTCCGGGGTTGGAAGAATATTAGGTTGGAAGCTGTAGGGGGAAGGCATCCAGAGGAAATGAGGTCGCTAACAGTGTTGGGAGATAATGGCTTGATGTCCAGTGGTCTGGTCATGGTCCATTTTAAAGTCTATTGCATGCCACGGCTTCATGCAACTCTGCATCTCAGATCCCCAGTGATGATGGAGGGCTCTCCCATGTAGAGCTTAAAATTACTTGAGCACGGAATGCAACAGTCTGTGTCTAAGCCAGCAAGTGTATCTTACAGTGTAGCAGATATAAAATGCAGCACAACTACAAAGACTTAAAATGGGATCTCTGATCTGACTATTCCAACAATATTCCACCTTAAACTACAACACATTCAAAACTCCACTGCTCACATATTATCCGGTAAGAAGTCTTAAAACACCAGGTTAAAGTCCAACAGGTTTGTTTCTATGTCACTAGCTTTCGGAGCGCTGCTGGATCTGTAAAGATTTAATCACCTGCTAATGGTCGCATTCCAAGCATTGTCTGGCATCTTTGAATCTGTCTATATATATGTTTCTGGAACATACCTCTTCATTCACCTGAGGAAGGAGCAGCCCTCCGAAAGCTAGTGACATCGAAACAAACCTGTTGGACTTTAACCTGGTGTTGTAAGACTTCTTACTGTGCTCACCCCAGTCCAACGCCGGCATCTCCACATCATATTATCCTGTAGCAGTTTCCACTCCCTTAATACCTTTGCCGTCCACAGTCATATTATAGCTCAGGTTTAAAAAATCAATTCATAGTTTTGATTTGATTTGATTTATTTTTGTCACATGTATTAGTATGCAGTGAAAAGTATTGTTTCTTGCATGCTATACAGACAACACGTGATGGATTGGGCTACATTCACGACCTTTTGTCGTTTCCTGCGGTCTTGAGCAGAGCAGGATCCATACCAAGCTGTGATACAACCGGAAAGAATGCTTTCTATGGTGCATCTGCAAACGTTGGTGAGAGTCTTAACTGACATGCCAAATTTCCTTAGTCTTCTGAGAAAGTAGAGTCGTTGGGTGGGCTTTCTTAACTATAGTGTCGGCAAGGGGGGACCAGGACAGGTTGTTGGTGATCTGGACACCTAAAACTTGAAGCTCTCGACCCTTTCTACTTTGTTCCCATTGATGTAGACAGGAGCATGTTCTCCACTACGCTTCCAGAA
This sequence comes from Scyliorhinus torazame, assembly GCF_047496885.1. NCBI lineage: Eukaryota > Metazoa > Chordata > Chondrichthyes > Carcharhiniformes > Scyliorhinidae > Scyliorhinus > Scyliorhinus torazame. Next base: position 345,185,487 of record NC_092708.1, read on the forward strand.
GTTGATGACAATCTCCTTCGTTTTGTTGGCATTGAGAGATTATTGTCGTTGCACCAGTTCGCGAGATTCTCTATGTCATTCCTATACTCTGTCTCGTTATTGTTTGAGATCGACCCACTATGGTGGTGTCATTAGCAAATTTGAAAATCGAATTGGGGGGAATTTGGCCACACAGTCACAGGTGTATAAAGAGTATAGTACGGGGCTGAGGACACAGCCTTGTGGGACACCGGTGTTGAGGTTGATCGTGGAGGTGGTGTTGTTGCCTATCCTTACTAATTGTGGCCTGTGAGTTAGAAAGTTCAGGATCCAGTCGCAGAGGGAGGTGCAGAGGCCCAGGAGTTTGGAGCTGAGTTTCGTAGGAATAATGGCGTTGAAGGCTCCATAACCTAAGCGCATTACACTTTCATAATCTGTTGGTGCTCCACATACAAGTGCACGCATACCTGATTCTCTTCTTACTGATCCTTGCCGTCACTGTGGAAAAACTAGAACCATTTATAGGTAATACCTCTCCAAGGCATAGCTACTCCACTACTTACGATGTGTAAAATGGGATAACAGTGAATAATTGTTACAGAACTTTAGAAGTTGAGATTTAATATTACAGATAAGTTGCGGGCCAGCTAAATTGTCGATATGTTCACAAATTTGGAAGAAATGGCAATACTCCATTAATGTTTGATATAAAGAGAAATTTAATCTCCATCGTTGTTACATGGCTTTGGAAGAGGTAAACCAAAAGATTGCCTGTTGCAAGGTTGATTGGTGTCCTGCTAAGTGTTCTGGAGACTTGCATGGTTCAACATAAGCCATTTATTGGTAACCCCTCATTAAGATGGGTGTAATCTCCATGATAGATTTTTCCAGATTCAGCTACACATAGGCCACCATCATATCATGGTACCTCAACTGGATTAGTGCACTTGGCTAGACAGCTGGTTTATAATGCAGAGCGGGTTCAATTCCCGTACCGGCTGAGGTTATTCTCAATCTTGCCCCTCACCTGAAGTGTCATGATCCTCAGGTTAAATCACCACTCCCCACTCAAAGGGGAAAGCAGCCTGTGGTCATCTGGGACTATGGCGACTTTATCTTACCTCTCTAGTCCCACATTAATCCTTGCTCTGCCCAAACACCCTTATATTACATTATTCATATAGGACAACATTGAAAGTATCAATCGATTATATATTGTTGCATATTTGGGTTCAAAGACTTTTTAAATGCTTTACACAGCCTCAGAACACCAAGTTCTTCACAGACAATAAAATACTTTAATCACTATTACAATATTGGAAATGCAGTAGTCAACAGCACATATGACCAGATATGTTTTAATGATGTTGGTTGAGGGGTAAATGTTGGCCAGGACAGACATTTGGTATAGATTTGGTGAACTCCCCTACTAGTATATTTTACAATATACATTAATGATCTGGAAGAAGGTACTGAAGGCACTGTTGCTAAGTTTGCAGATGATACAAAGATCTGTAGAGGGACAGGTAGTATTGAGGAAGCAAGGGGGCTGCAGAAGGACTTGGACAAGCTAGGAGAGTGGGCAATGAAGTGGCAAATGAAATACAATGTGGAAAAGTGTGAGGTTATGCACTTTGGAAGGAGGAATCTAGGCATAGGCTATTTTCTAAATGGGGAAATGCTTCGGAAAGCAGAAGCACAAAGGGACTTGGGAGTCCTTGTTCACGATTCTCTTAAGGTTAATGTGCAGGTTCAGTCGGCAGTTAAGAAAGTAAATGCAGACTTCCGGGTGCGGCGATGACCAGCTGAGTCGCACGTTTCGGCAGCTCCCGGTGAAACGGACTTTTGGGCTCTTGATAGGAGCCCCAACGGCAATTTTGACGGCTAAAAACACTGTGCGGTAAACCAGAAGGGAATCCCCCCTGGATACGGATGAAAAAAGGAGGAGAAAGTGGCCGGATTGCAGTGGATCCTTTAGAACAGCGGCAAGGAAGGCAAGCAAAAACCAAGATGGCGTCGGAAGGTGGCAGTTTAACATGGGGCCCTGAACAACAAGAGTTCTTGAAATGCTGTGTGCAAGAGCTCAAAAAGGAAATGAAGAAAGAGCTGTTGGCCCCGATACTACAGGCGATCGAAGGGCTAAAGGAGGAACAAAAGACCCAGGAGCGGGAGCTTCGGGTCGTGAAGGCAAAGGCAGCCGAGAATGAGGACGACATACAGGGCCTGGTGGTGAAGACGGAGATGCATGAGGCACATCAGAAACAATGTGTGGAAAGGTTAGAGGCACTGGAGAACAACGCAAGGAGGAACAACTTGAGGATTCTTGGTCTTCCTGAAGGTGCGGAGGGAGCGGACGTCGGGGCATATGTGAGCACGATGCTGCACTCGTTAATGGGAGCGGAGGCCCCGGCGGGTCCGTTGGAGGTGGAGGGAGCATACCGAGTGATGGCGCGAGGACCGAAAGCAGGAGAAATTCCCAGAGCCATAGTGGTGAGATTCCTCCGTTTTAAGGATAGAGAAATGGTCCTTAGATGGGCAAAGAAAACTCGGAGCAGTAAATGGGAGAACGCGGTGATCCGCGTTTATCAAGACTGGAGTGCGGAGGTGGCGAGAAGGAGGACGAGCTTTAATCGGGCCAAGGCGGTGCTTCATAAAAAGAAGATAAAATTTGGAATGCTGCAACTGGCAAGACTGTGGGTCACATATCGAGGGAGGCACCACTACTTTGAGACGGCGGATGAAGCGTGGACTTTTATTGTGGAAGACTGGAATGAGCGGGTTATTAAAAAGAACGTTTGAACAAAGTGGTGGGGCGAATGTGGGGGGCGAAGAGGGGGGTTAAAAAGGGGGGAAAAGAGGAGTTTTATGTACTAATCCTGCGATGTGGTAACTTTTCTCTCTTCCACAGGTGGTGATGGGGGGAGGAGGGGAGGTGGAGGAGATGGGGCGTTGGCCATTGGGGGCGGGGCCAAGGGAGAAGCACGGGCTTGGTTCCCGCGCTATGATAATCATGGCGGGAATAGAGAAGCAGGAAGGAGGGGGCGTCGCACGGTGCGAGCCGAGGTCACGGGGGGAAGCCGAGGTCGGCCAGAGTTTGCTGACTTCTGGGAGCAACATGGGGGGAGTAATTACGCTAGCGGGGGATCTAGCGGGGGGGGGGGGGTGGGAGGGGGGAATTACTGGGTTGCTGCGGCTGGGGAGAGGGGGGAGCTGGGATGGGAGGGGATGGGCGGGGGGGCACCGCCTGGGGGAGATACAGCTGCGTGGGAACCGGGTGAGGAGCTGGAAAAAGGGGATGGCTAATCGACAAGGTGGGGGGTAGGAAGCCCCCCAACCCGGCTGATCACGTGGAACGTGAGAGGGCTGAACGGGCCGATAAAGAGGGCACGGGTACTCGCACACCTTAAGAAACTTAAGGCAGATGTGGTTATGTTACAGGAAACGCACCTGAAACTGATAGACCAGGTTAGGCTACGCAAAGGATGGGTGGGGCAGGTGTTCCATTCGGGGCTAGATGCGAAAAACAGGGGGGTGGCTATATTAGTGGGGAAGCGGGTAATGTTCGAAGCAAAGACTATAGTGGCGGATAACGGGGGCAGATACGTGATGATGAGTGGCAAACTACAGGGGGAGACGGTGGTTTTGGTAAACATATATGCCCCGAACTGGGATGATGCCAATTTTATGAGGCGGATGCTAGGACGCATTCCGGACCTAGAGATGGGAAAGCTGATAATGGGGGGAGATTTTAATACGGTGTTGGAACCAGGGCTGGATAGGTCGAAGTCCAGGACTGGAAGGAGGCCGGCAGCAGCCAAGGTACTTAAAGATTTTATGGAGCAGATGGGAGGTGTAGACCCGTGGAGATTTAGCAGACCTAGGAGTAAGGAGTTCTCGTTTTTCTCCTATGTCCATAAAGTCTACTCGCGAATAGACTTTTTTGTGCTGGGAAGGGCGTTGATCCCGAAGGTGAGGGGAACGGAGTATACGGCTATAGCCATTTCGGATCACGCTCCACACTGGGTAGACTTGGAGATAGGGGAGGAAACAGGAGGGCGCCCACCCTGGAGAATGGACACGGGACTAATGGCAGATGAGGGGGTGTGTCTAAGGGTGAGGGGGTGCATTGAAAAGTACTTGGAACTCAATGATAATGGGGAGGTCCAGGTGGGAGTGGTCTGGGAGGCGCTGAAGGCGGTGGTTAGAGGGGAGCTGATATCAATAAGGGCGCATAAAGGGAAGCAGGAGAGTAAGGAACGGGAGCGGTTGCTGCAAGAACCTTTGAGGGTGGACAGACAATATGCGGAAGCACCGGAGGAGGGACTGTACAGGGAAAGGCAAAGGCTACATGTAGAATTTGACTTGCTGACTACGGGCACTGCAGAGGCACAATGGAGGAAGGCACAGTACGAATATGGGGAGAAGGCGAGCAGGTTGCTGGCACACCAATTGAGGAAAATGGGAGCAGCGAGGGAAATAGGGGGAGTGAGGGATGAGGAAGGAGAGATGGAGCGGGGAGCGGAGAGAGTGAATGGAGTGTTCAAGACATTTTATAAAAAATTATATGAAGCTCAACCCCCGGATGGGAGGGAGAGAATGATGGGCTTTTTGGATCGGCTGGAATTTCCCAAGGTGGAAGAGCAGGAAAGGGTGGGACTGGGAGCACAGATCGAGGTAGAAGAAGTGGTGAAAGGAATTAGGAGCATGCAGGCGGGAAAGGCCCCAGGACCGGATGGATTCCCAGTCGAATTCTATAGAAAATATGTGGACTTGCTCGCCCCGGTATTGACGAGGACCTTTAATGAGGCAAAGGAAAGGGGACAACTGCCCCCGACTATGTCTGAAGCAACGATATCGCTTCTCTTAAAGAAGGAAAAGGACCCGCTACAATGCGGGTCCTATAGACCTATTTCCCTCCTAAATGTAGATGCCAAGATCCTGGCCAAGGTAATGGCAATGAGAATAGAGGAATGTGTCCCGGGGGTGGTCCACGAGGACCAAACTGGGTTTGTGAAGGGGAGACAGCTGAACACGAATATACGGAGGCTGTTAGGGGTAATGATGATGCCCCCACCAGAGGGGGAAACGGAGATAGTAGTGGCGATGGATGCCGAGAAAGCATTTGATAGAGTGGAGTGGGATTATTTGTGGGAGGTGTTGAGGAGATTTGGTTTTGGAGAGGGGTATGTTAGATGGGTGCAGCTGTTGTATAGGGCCCCGATGGCGAGCGTGGTCACGAATGGACGGGGATCTGCATATTTTCGGCTCCATAGAGGGACAAGGCAGGGATGCCCTCTGTCCCCATTATTGTTTGCACTGGCGATTGAGCCCCTGGCGATAGCGTTGAGGGGTTCCAAGAAGTGGAGGGGAGTACTTAGAGGAGGAGAAGAACACCGGGTATCTTTGTATGCGGACGATTTGTTACTATATGTGGCAGACCCAGCGGAGGGGATGCCAGAAATAATGCGGATACTTGGGGAGTTTGGGGATTTTTCAGGGTATAAATTGAACATGGGGAAAAGTGAGTTGTTTGTGGTGCATCCAGGGGAGCAGAGTAGAGAAATAGAGGACCTACCGTTGAGGAAGGTAACAAGGGACTTTCGTTACCTGGGGATCCAGATAGCCAAGAATTGGGGCACATTGCATAGGTTAAATTTAACGCGGTTGGTGGAACAAATGGAGGAGGATTTCAAGAGATGGGATATGGTATCCCTGTCACTGGCAGGGAGGGTGCAGGCGGTTAAGATGGTGGTCCTCCCGAGATTCCTCTTTGTGTTTCAGTGCCTCCCGGTGGTGATCACGAAGGCTTTTTTTAAAAGGATCGAAAAGAGCATCATGGGTTTTCTGTGGGTCAGGAAGACCCCGAGAGTGAGGAAGGGATTCTTACAGCGTAGCAGGGATAGGGGGGGGCTGGCACTACCGAGCCTAAGTGAGTATTATTGGGCCGCTAATATTTCAATGGTGAGTAAGTGGATGGGAGAGGAGGAGGGAGCGGCGTGGAAGAGATTAGAGAGGGCGTCCTGTAGGGGGACTAGCCTACAGGCTATGGTGACAGCACCATTGCCGTTCTCACCGAGGAACTACACCACAAGCCCGGTGGTGGTGGCTACACTGAAGATTTGGGGACAGTGGAGACGGCATAGGGGAAAGACTGGAGCCTTGGGGGGGGTCTCCGATAAGAAACAACCATAGGTTTGCCCCGGGGGGAATGGATGGGGGATATGGAATGTGGCAAAGAGCAGGAATAACGCAACTGAAAGATCTGTTTGTGGATGGGAAGTTCGCGAGTCTGGGAGCGCTGACCGAGAAATATGGGTTGCCCCAAGGGAATGCATTCAGGTATATGCAACTGAGGGCTTTTGCGAGGCAACAGGTGAGGGAATTCCCGCAGCTCCCGACACGAGGTGCAGGACAGAGTGATCTCAAAGACATGGATGGGGGATGGTAAGGTGTCAGATATATATAGGGAAATGAGGGACGAAGGGGAGACTATGGTAGATGAACTAAAAGGGAAATGGGAAGAAGAGCTGGGGGAGGAGATCGAGGAGGGGCTGTGGGCAGATGCCCTAAGCAGGGTAAACTCCTCGTCCTCGTGTGCCAGGCTAAGCCTGATTCAGTTTAAGGTATTACACAGGGCGCATATGACTGGAGCACGGCTCAGTAAATTTTTTGGGGTGGAGGATAGGTGTGCGAGGTGCTCGGGAAGCCCAGCGAATCATACCCATACGTTTTGGTCATGCCCGGCACTACAGGGGTTTTGGATGGGGGTGACAAAGGTGCTTTCAAAAGTAGTGGGGGTCCGGGTCGAACCAAGCTGGGGGTTGGCTATATTTGGGGTTGCACAAGAGCCGGGAGTGCAGGAGGCGAGAGAGGCCGATGTTTTGGCCTTTGCGTCCCTAGTAGCCCGGCGCAGGATATTGCTAATGTGGAAAGAAGCCAAGCCCCCGGGGGTGGAGACCTGGATAAATGACATGGCAGGGTTTATAAAGCTAGAGCGGATTAAGTTCGTTCTAAGGGGGTCGGCTCAAGGGTTCACCAGGCGGTGGCAACCGTTCGTCGAATACCTCGCAGAAAGATAGATGGAATGGAAAAAAGAAGGCAGCAGCAGCAGCCCAGGATGTGGGGGGGGGGGGGGGGGTGGGGGGGAGGAGGAACCAGAAGGACTCTCAGGGTTGTTAATATATACTGTATAATATGTATAGGTCGTTGCTACAGATAATTATATATTGGACTGTTAAATTATATTTTTGGAGAGTGTTACTTGTGACAAGGCAGTTGCCAATTAGGGCTAGTTTTCATTTTTGTTATTTATTATTTATTCATTTTCTGTTTATAAAATAGGTCATTGTTATTTGTGTTGTTATAATATTGTGTAAAGGGTGCACAATGTACTGTGTTGGTTGACCAAAAATTTTCAATAAAATATTTTATTTAAAAAAAAAGAAAGTAAATGCAATGTTAGCATTCATGTCAAGAGGGCTAGAATGCAAGACCAGAGATGTACTTCTGAGGCTGTATAAGGCTCTGGTCAGACCCCATTTGGATTATTGTAAGCAGTTTTGGGCCCCATATCGAAGAAAGGATGTGCTGGCCTTGGAAAGGGTCCAGAGGAGGTTCACAAGAATGATCCCTGGAATGAAGAACTTGTCGTATGAGGACTGTACTCGTTGGAGTTTAGAAGGATGAGAGGGGATCTTATTTAAACGTTCAAGATACTGCGAGGCCTGGATAGAGTGGACGTGGAGAGGATGTTTCCACTTGTAAGAAAAACTAGAACCAGAGGACACCATCTCAGATTAAAGGGACGATTCTTTAAAACAGAGATGAGGAGGAATGTTTTCGGCCAGAGGGTGGTGAATCTGTGGAACTCTTTGCCGCAGAAGGCTATGGAGGCCAATTCACTGAGTGTCTTTAAGGCAGAGATAGATAGGTTCTTGATTAATAAGGGGATCAGGTGTTATGGGGAGAAGGCAGGAGAATGGGGATGAGAAAAATATCAGCCATGATTGAATGGCGGAGCAGACTCGATGGGCCAAGTGGCCTAATTCTGCTTCTATGTCTTATGGTCTTACGGTCTTATAGTCTTCAAAATGAGAGATTTTCTGTTCACCTTAAAGGTAGTAGTAGATGGGGGCCTTCAGTTTAATGTTTCATCCAAAAGGGGGCAATTCCAACGATGCATCACTCCCTCAGTACCACATTGGAAAGTCAGCTTAGAATTTGTGCTCAGTTCTTGTGGAACTGAACTTTCAACTTTCGAAATCAAAGATTCAATACAATAGTCAAATGAAGCAACAGTATAAATCAGAACAGTTTCTGGTGCTCAAAGATCATTTGAAACCAGCACATTGAAAGGGTGACATATGAAGGACTCCAAAAATAAAATGCATAAATACTAGTTTTGGAAAAAAAAAATCAATTATGAAATCCATAAATGCCATAGGTAATAGGTAGCACAGGTTTTCAATATACCCAGTGTCGTTAGCAGACATCATCCAGTACACAGTACAACTTATCGATTTTCCTTTTGTGTTCAATGATATGCGTTCTTTTTAAATTTAAAGTGCCCAATTCTTTTTTTTTCCAATTAAGGGGCAATTTAACGTGGCCAATCCACCTACCTGCACATCTTTGAGTGGTGGGCTGAGACCCACGCAGACATGAGGAGAATGTGCAAACTCCACACGGACAGAGACCCAGGGCCGGGATCGAGCCCGGGTCGTCAGCACCATGAGGCAGCAGTGCTAACCACTGTGCCACCATGCCACCCTACAAGATGAGTTTCTTTCAGCTTCTTGACCAATGGTGGTTGCTCGTTAGTTCTCCTTATTGCTCATCAATTTCAATTGATCCCAGGCTTCATTCCACAATTTCTCATTTCACCCAAACTTGCTTCTTACCAGAACCTCGCTAATCATCTTTATCCCATAATTTCGTGCTACTAAGTTTCATTAACATGAGCAAAACAGTTTTTCTTGCTACTGGACCATCCTGGTCACAACCATCTTATGATTGATCACCATTAAACTCTGGCCTCCTAAGAGTGTTCCCTGATTGCTATCACACATTCAATCTTTCTTACTACAGTTTATTACCAAAATAATAGGTTCTGTTCCATTCTACAGGTTCTACACTTCACTCAAATTAAACATGCATGAGTGATCATAAGAAATCACAGGTAAACAACACTCAGTACAGAACTGGTGATGACCACCTGAGGTAAATACAATCAGCACAGAAACTGCAGTGGTAAAGCAAGAAGCAGGGAAGTTCAAAATTTAAAACAGCAAATGTCTCAAAAATAAAATTATTTTGTCTCGGTGTATTATTGGGCAAAGGGCACAATAAGATAACCAATAACAACTTCCGTTAGCGGCCATGGTGTGAGTGGTTGCACACAGGGCAGCTCCTGCTTGAAGGCACAGAAAATAACTTTTTATGCGATATTGGGCAGACATTTGATGAAAATGTGTAGGTGAAGGTCAGAGAAGTAGTTTCCCCCGGGAATGGTATATATTCTGGTCAGCAACCCGGCAGAAGACGGTGAGAGACCTGGCTAAAGTGTTGGAGGAAACCTGTGCTGCAGCAGACAGTGTACGTATGGCTGCAGGGGAAGGACTGGTGCAAAGTGAAAGGCCCCAGATGGAGCAGTTGATGGCTTTTATAAAGGAGGAATTCCTTCAGCAGAGGAAAGAAATGTGGGAGGATCACTCGAAAGCCATTGAGGGAGCTGCGGCACCCCTGAAGAGTTCGATGGGACGGGTGAAGTGTTTGGAGGTGCAGCGGTTGCAAATTCGGGAGATCGAAGGAGTGGTCTCGATTCACAGCGATCGTGTGGTGGCTCTGGAGACGGAGGTGGGGCTCCAAGGAGACCTTTGTAAACGTTGAGGGCAAAGGTGGAGGAGCAGGAGAATACCTCAAGAAGGCAGAACCTGCGAATAGTGGGCCTGTCTGAAGGAGTGGAACGTGTGAGTGCCACGGAGTACGTCTCGAAGATGCTGGCAGGGCTGATGGCAAAAGGGGTGCTAGGTAAGGCTCCTGAAGTAGACCAAGTGCATAGGTCCCTGAGGCAGAAACCTAGAGCTGAGGAGCTGCTGTGGGCATTGATCGTGTGACTCCTCAGATTTGTGGAGAAAGAAGATTTTGTGTTGAGCCCAGGCGAAGCGTATCTGCGACTGGGAGGGGAATAAGGTTAGTGAACATCGGAGCCAAGTTGGCAAAGCTGTGGTCAGGGTTCAACAAGGCCAAGGCGGTGCTGTACAGGTGGTGGGTCAGGTTTGGGGTGCTCTACACAGCAAAATTATGGGAACATTAAGAGGCCTGGAGTATTATTCGAGACCCCAGAAGTGGCCGAAGGCTTCATTAAGGAGCATAAACTGGGGGAGAACGGAGTGTACAATGCTTGGGAACAGAGGTGTTGAAACTTCGGAATGGTTGGGAGCATGTTTGAAGTGGGGGTAGGGATTGGAGGATTTTCGTCCCCTCCAGGTTGGAGGGGGTCCTTTATGGGGGTTTGTTGTTTACTGCTGGGATTGTATGGGGTTGTAGGGGTGAAACGTTTATGTGGGGATGGATGTTCCCATCCCCCTCCTGTTTTATGGGACTGTTTGTGTTTAGCATTTGTTTGTTTGCTTTTGGAAGGGGCGGCCTGGAGTTCAGGAGTTCTTTGTTTGGGTGGGAGAGGGCAAGGTCAGCAGGGAGCCTTCTCCCTTGAGCTGGGGGAATGTGGTGAACCACTGTACACCTGTATTAGGGGATGTAAGGTAGGACCTGTACTACAGGTTCGCCGGTAGCCCGCCGGCTGGCTCCGCCCAGTAGGAGGAGTATAAATATGCATTGTCCTCCATTCAGCTGCCATTTCGCCAGCTGCAGCATGAGGCCACGCATCTGACTGCAATAAAACCACAGTTGTACCCAACCTTAGACTTTGTGCAATTGATCGTGCATCAATTTATTGCAGTCAGATTTTCTACAGGATGGACAAACCAGATCTCCGCAATCGACCAACGCCAGAAAATACTTTAATCACTGGCTAGCTTGCTTCGAGGCCAACATTAACTCAGTGACCACCCCACCGACGGAGGCTTAGAAGATACAGGTCCTGTATTCCAGGTTGAGCTCAAGAGTGTTCGCGCTGATCCAGGATGCCCCGACTTACGCGGAAGCCATGGCGCTCCTCAAAGAGAACTACACGCAGAAAGCGAGCACACTCTTCGCCAGGCACGTACTCGCCACTCGCTCTCAATTCCCTGGTGAGTCTATCGAAGACTTCTGGTGGGCTCTAATCCCACTCGTCCGGGACTGTGACTGTCAGGCCGTTACGGCTGCCGAACATTCTAATCTCCTCATGCGCGATGCTTTCGTAACGGGGATTGGGTCGGACCTCATCCGACAACGATTGCTGGAAGGGGCCACACTTGACCTAGCGGAGACAAAAAAATTAGCGCTCTCCATGACGGTCGCCTCCCGTAATGTTCAGGCCCACCCCTCATATCCCTCCTGGACCCCGCAAACGACCGTCCCAGCTGGGGCCCTGCCTAGCCAATACGCCTGTGCCACACGCAAAACCGCGCACCCGGGGGGGTCCTCGATGCTATTTCTGCGGTCAGCAGAAGCACCCCCGCCAACGCTGCGTGGCCCGCGCCGCCATTTGCAAGGCTTCCGGCAAAAAGGGCCACTTCGCCGCAGTGTGCCAGGCCTGCGCAGTCGCCGCTATCGCCCCCTCCCCCCTTCCAAAATGATAAAATCTTGCAGTGGAGAATCGAGCTCTCCACCTATAATTACGAGATTTTGTATCGCCCCGGCAAGCTCAATGAGTCCCCAGGTGCCCTCTCCCGAGGTACATGTGACAGCGCACAAGTGGGCCAACTCCGGGCCCTACACGTCAGCCTTTGTCACCCGGGGGTCACACAACCGTCCCATCTCATCAAGGCTCGCAACCTGCCCTACTCCGTCGAGGAGCTACGGACAGTCACCAGGGACTGCCAGGTCTGTGCTGAGTGCAAGCCGCACTTCTACCGGCCGGACCGTGCGCGCCTGGTGAAAGCCTCCCGCCCCTTTGAACGCCTCAGCGTGGATTTCAAAGGGCCCCTCCCCTCCACCGACCGTAACACGTATATTCTCAGTGTGGTCGATGAGTACTCCAGGTTCTCCCGCCCTCCTCCTCTAACCTAATAACAAGACCCATTGGTGTGAGGTAAGTGCCATATTATATTATTATTTTTTTAAAATATATTTATTAACCAGAACTTGGTTGGAAGTTAGAGGGATGGCAGGGAAGGTAGTGCAATGTTCCTCCTGCAGGATGTTTGAGGTGAGGGATGCCGTTAGTGGCCCTGCTGATTTTACCTGCAGGAAGTGCAGCCATCTCCAGCTCCTCCAAGACCGAGTTAGGGAACTGGAGCTGGAGTTGGATGAACTTCGGATCATTCGGGAGGCAGAGGGGGTCATAGATAGCAGCTTCAGGGAATTAGTTACACCAAAGATTGGAGATAGATGGGTAACTGTAAGAGGGACTGGGAAGAAGCAGTCAGTGCAGGGATCCCCTGCGGTCGTTCCCCTGAGTAACAAGTATACCGCTTTGGATACTTGTGGGGCGGGGGGGGGGGGGGGGGGGGACTTACCAGGGGTAAGCCATGGGGTACAGGCCTCTGGCACGGAGTCTGTCCCTGTTGCTCAGAAGGGAAGGGGGGAGAGGAGCAGAGCATTAGTAATTGGGGACTCGATAGTCAGGGGCACAGATAGGAGATTTTGTGGGAGCGAGAGAGACTCACGTTTGGTATGTTGCCTCCCAGGTGCAAGGGTACGTGATGTCTCGGATCGTGTTTTCCGGGTCCTTAAGGGGGAGGGGGAGCAGCCCCAAGTCGTGGTCCACATTGGCACTAACTACATAGGTAGGAAAGGGGACAAGGATGTCAGGCAGGCTTTCAGGGAGCTAGGATGGAAGCTCAGAACGAGAACAAACAAAGTTGTTATCTCTGGGTTGTTGCCCGTGCCACGTGATAACGAGATGAGGAATAGGGAGAGAGAGCAATTAAACACGTGGCTACAGGGATGGTGCAGGCAGGAGGGATTCAGACTTCTGGATAACTGGGGCTCTTTCTGGGGAAGGTGGGACCTCTACAGACAGGATGATCTACATCTGAACCGGACGGGCACAAATATCCTGGGAGGGAGATTTGTTAGTGCTCTTTGGGGGGGTTTAAACTAATGCAGCAGGGGCATGGGAACCTGGATTGTAGTTTTAGGGTACGGGAGATTGAGAGTATAGAGGTCAGGAGCACAGATTTGACATCGCAGGAGGGGGCCAGTGTTCAGGTAGGTGGTTTGAAGTGTGTCTACTTCAATGCCAGGAGTATACGAAATAAGGTAGGGGAACTGGCAGCATGGGTTGGTACCTGGGACTTCGATGTTGTGGCCATTTCGGAGACATGGATAGAGCAGGGACAGGAATGGTTGTTGCGGGTTCCGGGGTTTAGGTGTTTTAGTAAGCTCAGAGAAGGAGGCAAAAGAGGGGGAGGTGTGGCGCTGCTAGTCAAGAACAGTATTACGGTGGCGGAGAGGATGCTAGATGGGGACTCTTCTTCCGAGGTAGTATGGGCTGAGGTTAGAAACAGGAAAGGAGAGGTCACCCTGTTGGGAGTTTTCTATAGGCCTCCTAATAGTTCTAGGGATGTAGAGGAAAGGATGGCGAAGATGATTCTGGATAAGAGCGAAAGTAACAGGGTAGTTATTATGGGAGACTTTAACTTTCCAAATATTGACTGGAAAAGATATAGTTCGAGTACATTAGATGGGTCGTTTTTTGTACAATGTGTGCAGGAGGGTTTCCTGACACAATATGTTGACAGGCCAACAAGAGGCGAGGCCACATTGGATTTGGTTTTGGGTAATGAACCAGGCCAGGTGTTAGATTTGGAGGTAGGAGAGCACTTTGGGGACAGTGACCACAATTCGTAGTGATGGAAAGGAATAAGTATACGACGCAGGGCAAGAGTTATAGCTGGGGGAAGGGCAATTATGATGCCATTAGACATGACTTGGGAGGGGTAGGTTGGAGAAGTAGGCTGCAAGTGTTGGATACACTGGATATGTGGAGCTTGTTCAAGGAACAGCTACTGTGTGTTCTTGATAAGTACGTACCGGTCAGGCAGGGAGGAAGACGTCGAGCGAGGGAACCGTGGTTTACCAAAGAAGTGGCATCTCTTGTTAAGAGGAAGAAGGAGGCCTATGTGAAGATGAGGTGTGATGTTTCAGTTGGGGCGCTTGATAGTTACAAGGTAGCGAGGAAGGATCTAAAGAGAGAGCTAAGACGAGCAAGAAGGGGACATGAGAAGTATTTGGCAGGTAGGATCAAGGAAATCCCAAAAGCTTTCTATAGGTATGTCAGGAATAAAAGAATGACTAGGGTAAGAGTAGGGCCAGTCAAGGACAGGGATGGGAAGTTGTGTGTGGAGTCTGAAGAGATAGGCGAGATACTAAATGAATATTTTTCGTCAGTATTCACTCAGGAAAAAGAGAATGTTGTGGAGGAGAATGCTGAGACCCAGGCTATTAGAATAGATGGCATTGAGGTACGTAGGGAAGAGGTGTTGGCAATTCTGGACAGGCTGAAAATAGATAAGTCCCCGGGACCTGATGGGATTTATCCTAGGATTCTCTGGGAGGCCAGGGAAGAGATTGCTGGATCTTTGGCTTTGATTTTTATGTCATCATTGGCTACAGGAATAGTGCCAGAGGACTGGAGGACAGCAAATGTGGTCCCTTTGTTCAAGAAGGGGAGTAGAGACAACCCCGGCAACTATAGACCGGTGAGCCTCACGTCTGTTGTGGGTAAAGTCTTGGAGGGGATTATAAGAGACAAGATTTATAATCATCTAGATAGGAATAATATGATTAGGGATAGTCAGCATGGCTTTGTGAAGGGGAGGTCATGCCTCACAAACCTTATCGAGTTCTTTGAGAAGGTGACTGAACAGGTAGACGAGGGTAGAGCAGTTGATGCGGTGTATATGGATTTCAGTAAAGCGTTTGATAAGGTTCCCCACGGTAGGCTATTGCAGAAAATACGGAGGCTGGGGATTGAGGGTGATTTAGAGATGTGGATCAGAAATTGAAAGAAGACAGAGGGTGGTGGTTGATGGGAAATGTTCAGAATGGAGTTCAGTTACAAGTGGCGTACCACAAGGATCTGTTCTGGCGCCGTTGCTGTTTGTCATTTTTATAAATGATCTAGAGGAGGGCGCAGAAGGGTGGGTGAGTAAATTTGCAGACGACACTAAAGTCGGTGGTGTTGTCGACAGTGCGGAAGGATGTTGCAGGTTACAGAGAGACATAGATAAGCTGCAGAGCTGGGCTGAGAGGTGGCAAATGGAGTTTAATGTAGAGAAGTGTGAGGTGATTCACTTTGGAAGGAATAACAGGAATGCGGAATATTTGGCTAATGGTAAAATTCTTGGAAGTGTGGATGAGCAGAGGGATCTCGGTGTCCATGTACATAGATCCCTGAAAGTTGCCACCCACGTTGATAGGGTTGTGAAGAAGGCCTATGGTGTGTTGGCCTTTATTGGTAGAGGGATTGAGTTCCGGAGTCATGAGGTCATGTTGCAGCTGTACAAAACTCTGGTACGGCCGCATTTGGAGTATTGCGTACAGTTCTGGTCACCTCATTATAGGAAGGACGTGGAAGCTTTGGAACGGGTGCAGAGGAGATTTACCAGGATGTTGCCTGGTATGGAGGGAAAATCTTGTGAGGAAAGGCTGATGGAGTAGAGGTTGTTTTCGTTAGAGAGAAGAAGGTTAAGAGGAGACTTAATAGAGGCATACAAAATGATCAGAGGGCTAGACAGGGTGGACAGTGAGAGCCTTCTCCCGCGGATGGAAATGGCTAGCACGAGGGGACATAGCCTTAAACTGAGGGGTAATAGATATAGGACAGAGGTCAGAGGTAGGTTCTTTA
The DNA here is from genome assembly GCF_047496885.1 of Scyliorhinus torazame. Taxonomy (NCBI): domain Eukaryota; kingdom Metazoa; phylum Chordata; class Chondrichthyes; order Carcharhiniformes; family Scyliorhinidae; genus Scyliorhinus; species Scyliorhinus torazame. Next base: position 345,201,424 of record NC_092708.1, read on the forward strand.
CGCAAAGAGTGGTGAGGCCGTGGAATGCCCTACCTGCAACAGTTGTGAACTCGCCAACATTGAGGGCATTTAAAAGTTTATTGGATAAGCATATGGATGATAATGGCATAGTGTAGGTTCGATGGCTTTTGTTTTTTGACTTCCCATGTCGGTGCAACATCGTGGGCCGAAGGGCCTGTACTGAGCAGTATCGTTCTATGTTCTATGTTCCCCTTCGCCATCCCATGCCCGGATATGACGTCCGCCACCGTCATCAAGTCCCTCAACACAATCTTCGCTCTGTTCGGTTTCCCCACCTACATCCACAGTGACAGGGGATCCTCATTCATGAGTGATGAGCTGAGTCAGTTCCTGCTCAACAGGGGTATCGCCTCCAGCAGAACGACCAGCTACAACCCCTGGGGAAACAGGCAGGTAGAGAGGGAGAACGGGACGGTTTGGAGGGCCGTCCAGCTGGCCCTACGGTCCAGGAACCTTCCAGCCTCTCGCTGGCAGGAGGTCCTCCCTGATGCACTGCACTCCATCCGGTCACTACTGTGCACCGCTGCGAATAACACACCCCATGAACATCTTTTTATCTTCCGCAGGAAGGCCATATCCGGGGTATCGCTCTCGACTTGGCTCTCAGCTCCAGCACCGGTCCTGCTCCGTAGGCACGTCCAACTCCACAAGGTGGACCCGTTAGTGGATAGGGTACCCTTGCTCCACGACAACCCCCAGTATGCTTAAGTTGCGTACCCCGAAGGCCGCCAAGATACTGTCTCCCTCAGGGACTTGGCACCGTCAGGTTCCAACCGAACACACTCTCCCGCCCCGGCGCCATCCTCCCCTTCCCAGGCGCTTCTATCATTGTCCCCACCAGGCTCATCCCTCCTTCCCCAGCCCATGCAAGAAGACGACGAAGATTTTGGCATGCTCCTGGAGTCATCTAACAGCAGGCCAGCACCGCCGTCGCCATCACCATTACGCCGCTCCCAGCGGAACGTCAAGGCTCCAGACAGATTGACTTCCGGTTACGGTTATACCTGGGTAGGTCGCAAGTTCGGCAGCTCCCGCCAAAAACAGACTTTTGGGCCCTTTTGAGGAGCCCCAGCGGCACTTGGACGGTGATTCCCGGTGTGGGGAGGCAGCAGTAAGGTTCCCCCAGCATTGTATGGAGTGGACCAGGAGTGGAGCGAGTAAAAAAGTGGTTTTGGAGAAGAGTGGAGAGCGGGTGCGGAAAAGTAAGAGGGTGGCGGGTGGAGACCAGGCAGCGTGGGCGCAATGGCCGCGGGAGCAGCAGGAGTTCCTGAAAAGCTGCTTTGCAGAGCTGAAAGCAGAAATGCTGGCCCCAATGAAGGCGTCGATAGAAAAGCTAGTGGAGAACCAGAAGGCCCAAAAGGGCAGTGATCCAAGAGATTCAGCAGAAAGCCTCTGAAAACGAGGGCGAGATTCTGGGCCTGGCGGTGAAAGTGGAGGCGCACAAGGGGCTGCACAAGAAACGGCAGAAAACGTTTGAGGATCTGGAGAATATGTCGAGTAGGAAGAATCTCCGGATTCTGGGTCTCCCTGAAGGGGTGGAGGGGTCCGACGTTGGGGCATATGAAGCCACAATGCTGAAAACGTTAATGGGCATGGGAGCCTTCCCGCGGCCCTTGGAGCTGGATGGGACTCACAGAGTCCTGGCAAAGAGGCCTAAAGCCAATCAGCCGCCAAGGGCTGTAGTGGTGAGGTTTCACTACTTCATGGACTCAGGGAATGCGCCCTGAGATGGGCGAAGAAGGAACGGAGCAGCTGGTGGGAGAATACGGAGATCCGTATTAATCAAGACTGGAGTGCAGAGCTGGCTAAGAGGAGGGCTGGATTCAACCGGGCCAAGGCAGTGCTCCATCGAAAGGGGGTGAAGTTCGGGCTGTTGCAGCCAGCGCGATTGTGGGTCACGTTTCAAGACCGCCACCACTATGTTGATACACCGGATGAGGCGTGGACCTTTAAACAAAACGAGAAGTTGGACTCGAACTAAGGGTTTGATGTGGGGTTGGGTTTGTTTTTTCGTTTTTGTGTGGGAAAGCTGGGGAGTGAGAGGATGTGATATGTGGGTTTGTGGGCATCGGTACTGTTTTGCAGGGGCCGGTCCCGTGAGCGAAGGGGGCGGGGGGGCAGGAGGCCCTGGGTCGTGGGGAACTGGGGTGAGGTTGTAGGAGAAAGGAACTGCACAATAGGGGGCGGGGCTGGCCCAGGTGGAAAACGCGGGCTTTTTCCCGCGCTGAGGAGGGGAGGGGCGGCGCTGGAGGGTGCTCACATTGGCGTGAAGGGGGGGGATGGGATGGGGATTCCACACGGGGGTCGTTGGCAAAGGCAGGAGCGGCCGGGGTCAGCAGGAGTCAGCTGACTTACGGGAGTGCAATGGGGGAACAAGGGGGCTGGACAGTGGTCTAGCTGGGGGGGGGGGGGGGGGGGGGGGGAACTGGGTTGCTGCTGTACTGACTGAAGGGGAGCTGGAGGTAAAAGGGAGAGTCGGGGCGGGGGTTCGCCGCCTGGGGGACTGGAGTGTGCAGGAGGCGCGGGCACGTGGCTGGCCTGAGAAAGGGGATCGCTAGTCGGCCGGGGGGGGGGGGGGGGGGGGGGGAGTAGCCCCCTGATCCGGCTGATAACATGGAATGTGAGGGGCCTGAATGGACCGGTCAAGAGGGCCCGGGTGTTCACACGCACTTAAAGAGACTGAAGGCAGACGTGGTTATGCTCCAGGAGACGCACTTGAAGGTGGCAGATCAGATCAGGCTGAGAAAGGGATGGATAGGGCAGGTCTTTCATTCAGGCAAGGATGCGAAGAACAGAGGGGTTGCAATACTGGTTGGGAAGCGGGTGTCATTCGAGGCGCTGAGTATAGTGGTGGATAATGGGGGTCGATACATGATGGTGAGTGGTAGGTTGCAGGGGACCCGGGTGGTACTGGTGAATGTGCATGCCCCGAATTGGGACGATGCAGGGTTTATGAAGCGCATGTTGAGTCGTATCCTGGATCTGGAAGCGGGGAGCTTGATAATGGGGGGGGGGGGGAGGGGGGAGACTTTAATGCAGTACTGGATCCAGCATTGGACCGATCCAGGTCAAGAACGGGTAAGAGGCCAGCTGCGGCCAAGGTGCTAAGGGGGTTTATGGACCAGATGGGGAGGGGGGGTGAAGAGTGGATCCGTGGAGGTTTGCCAGGCACGACCAGAGAGTTCTCTTTTTTCTCCCATGTACATAAGGCCTATTCACGGATAGACTTCTTTGTGATGAGGCACTGATCCCAAGAGTGGAGGGAACGGAATATTCAGCTATAGCGATTTCGGACCATGCCCCGCACTGGGTGGAGTTGGAGTTGGGGAGGAGAGGGACCAGTGCCCACTGCGCCTGGATGTGGGACTGTTGGCAGATGAGGTGGTTTGTGGGCGGGTCCGGGGGTTCATTCAGAGATACATAGAGGCCAATGATAATGGGGAGGAGCAGGTGGGTGTGGTTTGGGAGGCTCTGAAGGCGGTGGTTAGGGGAGAGCTCATTTCAATTAAGAGAGAGAGGATGGAGAGGGAGAGATTGGTGGGGGAGATAGTAAGGGTGGACAGGAGCTAGGCAAAGGCCCCCGAATAGGGGCTGCTGAGGGAGCGATGGAACCTCCAAATGGAATTTGATTTATTGACCACGGGGAAGGCAGAGGCTCAGTGGAGGAAAATGCAGGAGGCAGTATACGAGTATGGGGTGAAGGCGAGTCAAATGCTGGCGCATCAGCTACGCAAGAGGGAGGCAGCGAGGGAGATTGGAGGAATCAGGGATAGGGGGGAATACGGTGTGGATTACGGTTAAAATAAATGAGGTATTTAGGGATTTCTATGGGGACCTGTACAAGTCAGAGCCCCCGGAGGCGGGAGAGGGGACGCGGTGGTTCTTAGATCAACTGAGGTTCCTGATGGTGGAGGAGGAGCAGGTGACTGGTCTGGGGGCCCCGATGGGGCTGGAGGAGCTGGTTAAGGGATTGGGGAGTATGCAGGCGGGCAAGGCCCCGGGACTGGATGGGTTCCCGGTTGAAATTTATAGGAAGTATGTGGATCTGTTGGGCACGTTGCTGGTGAGAACCTTCAATAAGGCGAGGGAGGAAGGGACTTTGCCCCCGACAATGTCTCGGGCGCTGATCCCCAAGTGGGACAAGGACCCACTGCAGTGCGGTTCGTATAGGCCGATCTCGCTCCTTAACATAGATGCCAAATTGCTGGCGAAGGTCCTCGCCACCAGGATTGAGGAGTGTGTCCCGGGAGTGATACAGGAGGACCAGACGGGGTTCGTGAAGGGCAGGCAGTTAAATGCGAATGTGCGGAGGTTCCTGAACGTGGTTATGATGGCCTCAGTGGGGGGGGGAAGCGGAGGTGGTGGCGGCTATGGATGCGGAGAAGGTCTCTGATCGGGTGGAATGGGAGTACCTATGGGAAGTGCTTAGCAGGTTTGGGTTCGGGGAAGGGTTCATAGGGTGGGTCAGGTTGTTATACAGGGTCCCGGTGGCGAGCGTGTCTACGAACCAGCGGAGATTGGAATATTTCAGATTGTACCGGGGAACGAGATAGGGGTGTTCCCTTTGCTGTTCGCGCTGGCAATTGAGCCACTGGCCATGGCATTAAGGGAGTCTCGGAACCGGAGGGGGTTGGTCCGTGGAGGGGAGGAATACCGAGTGTCGTTGTATGCTGATGACCTGTTATATATTGCAGATCCAGTGGAGGGGATGGCGGAGGTTATGCAGATCCTTAGGGAGTTTGGGGACTTCACGGGCTACAAGCTCAACATCAGGAAGAGTGAGCTCTTTGTAGTGCATGCTGGGGGCCAGGAAAGGGGGCAAAAGGAGCTGCTGTTGAAGAGGGCGGAGAGGAGCTTTCGATACCTGGGTATCCAGGTAGCTGGGGGGCCCTGCATAAGCTTAACTTGGCACAGTTGGTGGACCAGATGGAGGAGGACTTTAGGAGATGGGATGTGTTGCCACTTTCCCTGGCGGGTAGGGTGCAGTCGATCAAGATGACGGTCCTCCCGAGGTTCTTGTTCGTGTTCCAGTGCCTGCCCATCCTAATCCTCAGGGCGTTTTTCAAGCGGGTAAGCAGGAGTATTATGGGGTTTGTATGGGCGAGCAAGACGCCGAGGGTGAAGAGGGTGTTTCTGGAGCGCCGTCGGGACAGGGGTGGGCTGGCGCTGCCGAATCTGTGTGGTTATTATTGGGCAGCGAATGTGGCGATGATCGGTAAATAGGTAATGGAGGGAGAGGGGGCGGCGTGGAAGAGGCTAGAGGCGGCGTCTTGTGTGGGTACTAGCTTGGGGGCACTGGTGATGGCACCGCTGCCGCTGCCGCGGTACACCATGAGCCCGGTGGTGGCGGTGACATTGAAGATCTGGGGGCAGTGGAGGCGATATAGGGGTGAGGTGGGGGCCTCAGTTTGGTCCCCGATACGGGATAATCATAGGTTTGTGCCGGACAGGATGGATGGGGGGTTCCTAAGTTGGCAGCGGGCAGGAATTAAAAGGAAGGGGGACCTGTTCATAGATGGGACTTTTGCTAGCCTGGGGGCGCTGGAGGAGAAATTTGGGTTGCCTCCCGGAAACGCTTTTAGATATACGCAAGTGAAGGCGTTTGTGAGACGGCAGGTGAGGGAATGTCTGCTACTTCCAGCACAAAGGATTCAGGACAGGGTGATTTTGGGTGTATGGGTTGGAGAAGGCAAGGTCTCGGCGATTTATCTAGAGCTGCAGGAAGCGGAGGAGGCCTCGGTGGAGGAGTTGAAGGGCAAGTGGGAGGAGGAGCTTGGGGAGGAGCTGGATGAGGGTCTGTGGGCTGATGCACTGGGCAGGGTCAATTCCTCCTCCTCTATCACCAGGCTCAGTCTAATACAGTTTAAAGTAGTACATAGGGCACATATGACAGGGGCGAGGATGAGCAGGTTTTTTGGGGTGGAGGACAGATGTTTGAGATGTTCGGGGAGCCCAGCAAATCACGCCCATATGTTCTGGGCGTGCCCGGCGCTGGATGGGTTCTGGAGGGGCTTTGCGAGGGCTATGTCCAAAGTTGTGAACACCCGGGTCAAGCCGAGCTGGGGGATAGCACTATTTGGGGTCTCGGACGAGCCGGGAGTGCAGGAGCCGAAAGAGGCCGGATTGCGTCCCTGGTAGCCCGGGGGAGGATCTTACTAATGTGGAGGGAGGCGAAGCCCCCGAGCGTAGAAGCTTGGATCAATGACATGGCAGGGTTCATTAAGCTGGAGAGGATAAAGTTTGCCTTGCGAGGGTCTGTGCAGGGGTTCTCCAGGCGGTGGCAACCGTTCCTAGACTTTCTCGTGGAACGCTAGGTGGAGATCGAAACCGCAGCAACCCGGGGGGGGGGGTATGTTTTTGTTAAAAGGGGGCGTTTCCCCCACTTTTGTATTTATTTGTTAAATGGGGTTAATGTATCTTTGTTTGATTTCCTATGTACAATTTTGTTTTCGTTTTTCCTTTCTGGAGTGTTTGGTTGAAAATTTTGAATAAACATATTTATTTTTAAAAGGCTCCAGACAGATTGAACCTTTAACTGGACCTTCAAAATGGACATTTATTTCTCTCTCTCTCTCTTCATGTTGTTTCTACGACACTGTAAATAATGTTCAACACTGTATATAGTTCCACACCACCCCCGCCGGACTCATTTTTAATGGGGTTGTTGTGATGTGGCAGGGGTTGAGAGATGACATGGTCATGGGTGGAGAAGGGGAGCAAGTAGATGGTGGAATAAAGAGGGATTGGGGGGGGGGGGGGGGGAAGAGGGGGGGTGGTGTTAAACGGGGAAGATGACGGACGGTAGAGGGGATTGGAGGTGTAAGCCTCTGGTAAGGCTGGTAACGTGAAACGTCCGGTGCCTGAATGGGCCGGTTAACAGGTCGCGGGTGTTCACGCACCTCAGGAGCTTGAAAGCGGGGTGGTCTTCTGCATGAGACGCATGTACATGTGAAGGAACAGGTTAGGTTAAGGAAGGGATGGGTCGGGCAGGTTTTCCACTCAAGATTTGATTTGAAATCGAGGTGAGTGGCGATTTTAATGTGCAACAAAATGGGATTTGAGAGTGCGAGGGAGGTGAGGGATACAGGTGGGAGATATGTGATTGTGAGTGGGGTATTGGAAGGGTCACTGGTGGTGTTGGTGAATGTGTACGCCCCAAATTGGGATTATGTGAGTTTTATGAGGGGGTTGCTGGCAGCGATCCCAGATTTGTCCACGCACCAGTTGATCATGGGAAAAGATTTTAACTGTCCGAGAGCCAAGGGTGGATAGGTGGACCCAGGTCGATGGGTAGAGTACAAAAGGCAAGGGAGTTCGGGGGGTTTATGGAGATAATGGATATGGTGGACCTATGGCACTTTCAGAACCCGGTGCTCCCTCCTACAATGTCGCAGGCCTCGATCTCTCTAATTTTGAAGCAGGATAAGGGTTCGGAGCAATGTGGGTCGTATAGGCCGATCTCACTGTTAAATATGGATGCCAAGTTATTGGCCAAGAGCTTGGCCTCGAGAATTGAAAACTGTGTGCCATGGGGTGATAGAGGAGGACCAGACGAGGTTCGTGAAAGGGAGGCAGCTGGCGGCTAAAATCAGGCTACTAAATGTGATAATGATGCCCTCCAAGGGACGATAGGTGGACGTGGTGGTCGCCATGGACACGGAGAAGGCCTTCGATCAGGTGGAGTGAGACTATTTGTGGGAGGTTTGGGTTTGGGCAGTGTTTTGTGGTTTGCGTCCGGCAGCTGTACCAGGCACCAGTGGCGAATGTGCAGACGAACCAGGTGAGCTCGGATTATTTTAGGCCGTACCGGGGGACGAGGCAGGGATGTCCACTCTACCCACTGCTTTTTGCCTCGACTATTGAGCCATTGGCGCAGTGAGTCGAGGGACTAGCAGAGGACAGTACGGGGGGGGTGGGGAGCACAGTGTCTCGCTTAATGCGGACAATCTGTACTGTACATTTCGGACCCTTTGGGGGGTGAGGGGCGGATTCTGGGGATCCTCGAGGAATTTGGCCGCTTTTCGGGGTGCAAATTTAATGTGGGTAAAAGTGAGGTTTTTCCGATCCAGGTGAGGGGGCGGAAGGGAACTGGGGGAGGTGCCGTTCAAGGTGGTGTTGGGGGGGGTGGGGGGGGACTTTAGAATACTGCATTACAAGTTAAGTCAGTCGGGGGCCTTGACCTTCCTCTGCGATCGCCTCAGTCCTGGTGGTGATGAGGGCGCCGACTTGGTCACCTGCGACTCCGGGAGCGTGTTGTCCTCATCTTCGTCACCCGAGTGGAACCAGTGGGAGGACGGATCCTACTAGGGCGGGGGCTGCGGTGAGGTTCGCTGGAGGGAGGGTGAGTGGCGCAGGGGTGAATGTGGCAACCGGGGGCTGGGGATGGGGGGGTCGGTGTCAGGTCGGGGGTCGTAGGTGGGGATCCAGTGGGTGCCAAGTCCCGGAGGGAGACTGTGTCCTGGCGCCCGTCGGGGAGTGCCACGTAGGCGTACTGGTGGCACTCGCATGTAGGTGGACTTTTTCGACCAAGGGGTCCGACCTATGGGTCCGCACATGCTTCCAAAGGAGGACGGGTCCAGGAACTGTCAGCCATGTTGGGAATGAAACCCCGGAGGTGGACTTCCTGGGGAAGGCAAACACACGTTCGTGAGGGGCTCGTTGGTCGCGGTGCAGAGGAGCGATCGATGGAGTGGAGCTCCTGCCAGCGGGAGACCGGGAGAGTTTTAGACCGCAGGGCCAGCAGGACAGCCTTCCAGACCATCCCGTACTCCCTCTCCACCTGCCCGTTTTCCTAGGGGTTGTAGCTGGTCGTCCTACTCGAGGCAATGCCCTTGCTGAGCAGGAACTGACGCAGCTCATCACTCATAAAAGAGGATCCCTGATCGCTGTGGATGTAGGTGGGGAAACCGAACAGAGTGAAGATGCTGTGGAGGGCTTTAATTACCGTGGCAGAAGTCATATCGGGGCATGGGATGGCGGAAGGGAACCGGGAGTACTCATCAATCACGTTCAGAAAGTAATTGTTGCGGTCGGTGGAGGGGAGGGGCCCATTGAAGTGCATGCTGAGGCGTTCAAAGGGGCGGGAGGCCTTCAGTAGATGCGCTTGATCTGGCCGGTAGGATTGGCGGACTTGGCAGTCTCTGGTGACAGGCCTGACCTCAATGGAGTAGGGCAGGTTGCGGGCCTTAATGAAATGGAAGAATCGGGTGGCAGAGGTCATAGTGAAGAGCCCGGAGTCGGTCCACTTGTGCGCTGGCACAAGTACCGTGGGATAGGGCATCAGGGGGCTCATTGAGCTTCCCCGGGCGATGCAAGATCTCATAGTTATAGGTGGAGAGCTCGATCCTCCCCCTCAGGATCTTGTCATTTTTGATCTTGCCCCGCTGTGTATTATTTAACATAAAGGCAACCGACCATTGGTCAGTGACGAGAGTGAATCTCCTGCCGGCCAGGTAATGCCTCCAATGTCACATAGCTTCCACAATGGTTTGGGCCTCCTTTTCGACAGAGGAGTGCCGAATTTCGGAGGCATGGAGGGTGCGGGAAAAGACCACAGGCCTGCCCGCCTGGTTGAGGGTGGCGGCCAGAGCTACGTCCGATGCATCGCTCTCCACCTGGAAGGGGAGGGACTCGTCGACCGCGTGCATCGTGGCTTTGGCGATGTCTGCCTTGAAGGCCTGGCGGGCCTCAGCTGTCAGGGAAAAAACTGTGGACTGAATGAGTGGGCGGGCCTTGTCCGCATAATTAGGGACCCACTGGGCATAGTAAGTGAAAAACCCAAGGCATCGTTTCAGGGACTTGGGGCAGTGGGAGTTCCATGAGGGGGCGCATGCGGTCGGGGTCGGGCCCTAGGACTCCATTTTCCACGACATCGCCAAGGCTGGCTAAGCGGTTGGTGCGGAACACACATTTCTCCTTATTGTATGTGAGATTCAGGAGTTTGGCAGTCTGGAGGAATTTTTGGAGGTTTGCTGATCGTGGCTGCAGATGGTGACATTATCAAGATACGGGAAGGTGGCCCGCAGTCTGTACCGGTCAACCATTCGGTCCATCTCTCGCTGGAAGACCGAGACCCCATTAGTGACGCCGAAAGGAACCCTAAGGAAGTGATAGAGGCGGCCATCTGCTTCGAACGCAGTGTATTGGCGGTCCTCCGGGTGGATGGGGAGCTGGTGGTAGGCAGACTTCAGTTCCACTGTGGAAAAGACTCGATACTGCGCAATCTGATTGACCATGTCAGATATGCGTGGGAGCGGGCACGCATCGAGCTGCGTGTACCGATTGATGGTCTGACTGAAGTCAATGACCATCCTGTGCTTCTCCTCAGTCTTTACTACTACCACTTGAGCTCTCCAGGGGCTGTTCCTGGCCTCAATGACCCCTTCCTGCAGAAGCCGTTGGACCTCCGACCTGATGAAGGTCCTGTCCTGGGCACTGTGCCATCTGCTCCTAGTGGCGACGGGTTTGCAATCCGGGGTGAGGTTCACAAACAGGGAAGGTGAATCGACCTTAAGGGTCGTGAGGCCGCATATGGTGAGGGGGGTAGGGGTCCACCGAATTTTAAGGTTAGGCTTTGGAGATGGCACTGAAAGTCCAGGCTGAGTAACAGGGCAGTGTAGAGGTGGGGGAGGACGTAGAGCCGGATGTTGCTGAACTCTACGCCCTGGACGGTGAGGGTCGCGATGCAGTACCCCTGGATTTCCACGGAATGGGATCCGGAGACCAGGGAAATTTTCTGGGTGACGGAATGTACCGGGAGGGAGCAGCGCCTTACCGTAGTGGGGTGAATGAAGCTCTCTGTGCTCCCGGAGTCAAAAAGACAGGTCGTCTCGTGCCCATCGATCTTCACCGTTGTCGTCGCGAGGTTGCGGGGCCGGGACTGATCCAGGGTGATAGAGGCGAGCTGCGGCAGATCCCGGGCTTGTCCCCGGTGGTGGAGGTAGCGGCAGGTGATGAACGGCCAGTCGAGCAGGGGTCCTGAGACACCGTCCAAAATGGTGCCGCCCACGGGGCGCACATGGCGGGCAACATCAAAGATGGCAGCGCCCACGGGCCACACGTGGCTTGCGGTGAAGATGGTGGCGCCCACGAGCTGCACGTGGCTTCCAAAGGGGAAAATGGCGGCGCACGTGGGGGGTATAGGAACGCCGGGCCTGGAAACAGCGGCGACCGACCAGGCCTGGCAAACAGAAACAAAGTGTCGCTTCTTCCCACAGCCGTTGCAGGTCACGCTCTGCGCCGGGCAGCGCTGCCTGGGGTGTTTGTTTTGCCCACGAAAATAACACTTGGGGCCCCCCAAAGTTGGCTGGCTGCCGCGCGGCGCAGGCTTGCGGTGAGCTGGAGTCGGCAGCTGGTGGGGCCCACGATGCCGACAGGGTTGCCGTGCGGTCCGGGGCGTAGGACTGGACGTTACGGGAGGCCACTTTTAACGAATTAGCGAGCTGCCTAGTTCCCACAAGATCAAGCATACCCCCTTCCAGTAGCCGCTGGCGGACGTACGCAGACTTCATGCATGTAACGCAAGCGCCTCGAATTAAACGTTCTGTGTGCTGGACTGCCAAAACTGCCTGGCAGTCACAGTTCCTACCTAGGATGTGCAGGGCACGCCAGAAATCGTCCAGAGACTCCCCGGGAGTTGCTGTCTCATGGCCAGGAAGTGCCTGGCATATACTTGATTGATTGGTCGAAAGTAATGTCCCTTCAGGAGCGCCATCGCTTCGTAGAAAGTAGGCACATCCCGGATAAGAGGATGTGGGAGCGGTTGGATGCAGCCTCGTGTAAGGATACGAGCTTAGGGGCACTGCTAATGGCGCCAATGCCGTTCTCGCCAACCAGGTACTCCACAAGACCGGTAGTGGTGGCGGCTTTGAGGGTGCGGGGACAATGGCGGCAGCACATGGGAGCTGGAGAGGGTGCCGGCGTGGGCACCGATATGCAGCAACCATCGGCTTGTTCCGGGGGTCTGGATGGGGGGTTTTGGGGGTGGCAGTGGGCGGGGATCGAGCGGTTTGGGGTTCTGTTTATAGACGGGGGCTTTCCGTGTCCGGAAGAGTTTGAGGAGGAGTTTGAGCTGCCCGGTGGGAATGGGATTTGCTACTTGGGGGTGAGGGACTTTGTGAGGAGGCAGGTATCAACTTTCCCACACCTACCACCCCAGGGGCTGCAGGATAAGGTAGTGTCGAAAGCGAGAGTGCGGGAGGGGAAGGTATCAGAAATATATAGAGCTTATGGATTGGGAGGGAGCCCCGATAGGGAAGGTGAAGCGGAAGTGGGCAGAAGAGTTGGGTGGGGAGTTGGAGGCTGGGTTATAGGAGGACACCCCGAGGAGAGTCAGTGCGTCCTCGTCGTGTGCCAGGCTTAGCCCGGTACAATTTAAAGTGATCCACAGGGCGCACATGACTGTGGCCCGGATGACCAGGTTCTTTGAAGGGGTGGAGGATAGAGGTGAGCGGTGTGCGGGTGGGCCTGCGAATCATGTCCATATGTTTTGCGCATATCCAAAGCTTTGGGGATTCTGGCAAGAGTTTGCTGACGTCATGTCGGAGATACTGACGGTAAGGGTGGTTCCGAGTCCAGAGGTGGCGATTTTTGGTGTGTCAGAAGACCCGGAGTCCAGGAGGTGAGAGAGGCCGCTGTCTTGGCCTTTGCCTCCCTGGTAGCCCCAAGACGGATTTTATTGACATGGAGGGACTCGAAGCCCCCAAAGTCGTCGGTGTGGGTCAGTGACATAGCTGGGTTTCTCCGGCTCGAGAAGACCAAGTTAGCCCTGAGGGGATCGTTGCTAGGGTTTGCACCGAGGTGGCAGCTGTTTATTGACTTTATTTGGGGGGGGGGGGGTAAAAACGGAAGGCAATTGGGCAAGGTGGGGGAAGGTTGGTGGGGAATTGGGGAGTTGTTTATGTAAGTTGTATTAGCTGGGCTTTGTTGGTTGATGTGTGGTTGCTTATTTTGTTAAAATCTATCATACAAGCGGAGGGGGGTTGTTGTTGCCAAACTTATTATTATTGGGCAGTGAATGTGGACAAGGTGCAGCAGTGGTGGAAAGGAGAAGGGGTAGAGTGGGTTTGGATGGAGGAGGAATCTTATAAGGGGTCTACTTTGAGGGCTTTGGTGACGGCAGCATTGCCAATGGCTCAGAGTAGGTATTCAGGGAGCCCAGTGGTGCAGTCCACGGTGTAGATATGGTATCAGCTGAGGGATGTCGGTGCTAACGCCGCTGAGCGAAACTCATGGGTTTGAGCCGGGGGGATGGATAGGTTATATAGGAGGTGGAGGGAAGTGGGGCTGGTCAAAGGGAGGGATTTGTATTTGAGGAAGGGTTTGCCAGTCTGGAAGAGGTAAGGGAGAGGGAAGTGCTGCCGAGGGGTAGTGAGTTCAGGTATTTGCAGGTTCGGGATTTTGCACGAAAGGTTTGGAAGGGCTTCCCTAGGTTGCCGGGATACACCCTGCTGGAGCAACTAGTGTTCCCGGATGTGGAAGGGGAGGGGAAAATTGAGGATATGTATAAGTGGCTGGTTGATCGTCACATTCCGGCGCCTGTTCAGGTACACCGAGGGAGAATTCAGAATACCCAAATTACCCAACAGCACATCCGGAGCACCCGGAGGAAAGCCACGCAGACACGGGGAGAATGTGCACAGTGACCCAAGCCAGGAATCGAACCTGGGACCCTGGCGCTGTGAAGCAACAGTGCTAACCACTGTGCTACCATGCCACCCTATAAAGATAAAGTATGATTTAAGGGGCTCTGCAGGGGGGGTTTGAGAAAAGGTGGGGGATGTTTGTGACCTTGTTTGAGGAGCAGTTAGCCGCAAGGGGGATGGGGGTGAAAAAGGGAAAAAATTTGTAGACTGTATAGTTGATTGCTGGGAAGTATGTTTTGCTTTAACCTGTTTTGATACATGTATGTAATTAAACACATCTTTTAAAAAAGATAACCAATAACGGTTATGACAGCTATCCAGTCTATCACTCTGTTCTGGGAGAATGTGACTTTTCAGAATTGGAAATTGTGCAACTATCTATCTTTTAATGATTTCAAGTGAACTGGTAAACAGATATTTTTCCAAAAGGGGGAAGAAGTGTGAAGCAAGTTTGTTTTTAATGCTCTGGTACTGAACAATGAAAGAAATGAATTTGCTCCTTAATTATCTCAATACACTTCATGCTGAATAAAAGTAAAACCAAAAACAGTAGACAATTAATATAGATTAAATTTAATAGGAACAGATTGAGTCTACATATATCAGGAAATGTAAACTATACAAAATAATGCACAAAACCCAAAGATTAAAATTAAATACTGAAACATGGCTCTTAGGATGGCTGGTAATGTAATTTTTACATTGTTACTCAGTTTACATTAATAAGATATTACTGTCTGTATTTATAATGATTAATCAATTACATATTTAGGACCAATGTAGTAAAGAAAAATATTTCAGAGATAGTCCCAAAGTCATATGTCCATAAGAGAGTGCCAGAAAATAAAACACGAATTCCCAGCAATTCAACATAAATCAATCTTACATCAGTGAGAGTAATCTCAACTTGTGAAAAACAAAAAATGACATGTTGACCATCACCAGTGAATATAAAATTGAATGTTAGTACTTACCTCATATCTTCATTGGTCTTGGAGTAAAATGCAAATTAAGAGATGTCTTGCTTTACCGGTTTATATTTCACTGATGAAAAAACCATCACTACGGGTTTATTACACAAAACATTTTATTTCAGAATCTAGTCTCAGGATGATATAAAATTCATTAGCAGAGTAGATATGTTAATTAGTCTACAAAAATGAATAAAATACAGTACAACAGAACAATCACATTTATATTAACCCAATTTGGGTTTTTACATTTCAAACATTACATTTGCCGATCATAATGATATATATTGTGAAATACATCATTACGAGTTATATGGAAACCTTCTTATATCAAACTTTCAGTTAAAAATACAATTCTCATTTATCTTGGAGTCCAGCTGAAACCCAGAAAGTGATTTTCTTCTGCACTTGAGACAACAACTGACGAGGTAACCATGGAAGCTGATTTTGTAAAATTGTGGAATTTTTGGCAATGCAATCTAAGCACAACCTACAGAGGAAAAAAAGTCCATCAGCCAACATAATCTATATCTTCAAGCCAAAAATATTACCTCGACTCGGATCTCAGGTTAAAGACATTGGGCTGGATTCTCCTCAGCCCCGCGTCAAAATTGCATTTGGCATGGGGATGGATAATCAACTTTCACGCCAAAATCGGGCCCGGCGCCGGACCGGCGGTTCTCCGGGACCCAAGAATCGGTCTGATCACGGAGTACGTGAGGCTGGGGGGCCATTGCCAGAGACCCAGCCAACGATCCTCCCCTCCCAGCTGGCCGGGGTCCCTACGGTGTTGTGGTTGGAACCACCTATTGCCATCCGGGAACCTCGCTGCGGGCTCAGTCTTGGTGGGGGGGGGGGGCGGGGAGGATCAGGCACCAGGACCAGGGGGGGCCTTATAGCCGGCCAGGGCACAGATCGGGCCGGTCGGATGCAAGGGCACGCGGCTGATTGGGGGGAGGGGGGGGCTACATTTCGGAGCTGCCTCCGCGGTCCGAGTCTGCCATGGCCCTCGGCATGGCCGCTGGAAGCAACCCTGTGCGTATGTGCGGACTCGAAACAGGAAGTGCAGGGGCCCATATCCGCACCTAAAGCTGTGGGAATCACTCTGGGTCCCTGCTAGCCCCCTGAAGGTGAGTGCTTTTTTCTTTGAGGTCATGTGTGGGGAGTAGTCAGCTTATGCTGGCATAGGGACGTAGTTCCATTTTGGGAGAATCTAGCCCATTGTCATTAAATATGCTACTTAGTTTGGCACAGATCATTATTTGATTCAATCCTCAATCACCAAGGAGTTGCCCAACCATAGTTTCTTCAAACTAGAATATAAACAGTCATGTTCCTGATTTGTTATCCAATGACAGCTCTGTGAAGAAGAAGATAGAATCTGGCTCACCTGTGATGAAAGTCAAGCAAATAGCACTCACTAACCAAATGTGTGCACAAGGTACATCCACATGAAGTTTCCATGCATTTCATTTTTTTTTTAATAAACAATTTTATTGAGGTATTTTTGGCATATAAAACAGCAACATTATACCGTAGTGTACAAAAAGCAAATAAGACATAATGCAAGCATCGGCTCCCCTCTCGCAAGAACCTGCCTAAGCAACCCCCTACTCTACGCTACCCTAACTCTTCCCCCCCCCCCCCCCCCTGCTGACGATTAATTCTCCGCGAAGTAGTCAACGAATGGCTGTCACCTCTGGCCGAACCCGGACAGCGATCCTCTCAAGGCAAACTTAATTTTCTCCAGCCCAAGAAAGCTCGCTTTGTCCAAAAGCCATACTTCAGACTTCGGGGGCTTTGAGTCCCTCCATACCAACAGTATTCGTCGCCGGGCTACCAGGGAAGCAAAGGCCAAGACGTCGGCCACCTTCTCCTCCTGGACTCCCGGGTCCTCCGAAACCCCAATAATTGCCACCTCAGGACTCATTGCTACACTAGTTTTCAATACACTGGGCATGACGTCCGCGAACCCCTGCCAGTACCCCCTTAGTTTAGGACACGCCCAGAACATGTGTACATGGTTCGCTGGTCCTCCGGCACATCTAGCACATTTGTCCTCCAGCCCAAAGAATTTGCTCATCCGGGACACCGTCATGTGGGCCCGATGTACGACCTTGAACTGGAACAGACTGAGCCTGGCGCATGTTGTGGTCGTGTTTACTCTACTCAAAGTGTCTGCCCATATGCCATCCTCTATCTCCCTCCCGAGCTCCTCCTCCCACTTAAGCTTCAGTTCTTCGGTCTGTGCCTCCTCTGCTCCCATTAGTTCTTTATAAATGTCGGAGACTCTCCCCTCTGGAAACTACCCTGTCCTGGATCCCCCTTGGTGGGAGGCGTGGGAAGGATGGTACCAATCTGCGTACAAAATCCCGCACCTGCAAGTACCTGAAATCATTCCCTCTCGCCAGCCCAAACTTCTCCTCCAACACCCTCATGCCCGGGAAGCTCCCTTCCAGGAACAGATCGCTCATCCTCGTAATCCCCGCCCTCCGCCGTAATTGGGACCCACCGTCCATATTCCCTGGGGCAAATCGGTAGTTACCGCAGATTGGGGACCAAACCGATGCTCTCACTTCCCCTGTATGCCTCCTCCACTGGCCCCAGATCCGTAGAGCCGCCACCACTATAGGGCCGCCACCAAGGCTGCCAAACTGGTGCCCCTGCACGAAGCAGCCTCCATCCGCTCCCAAACCGACCCCGTACCCACCATCCATTTCCTTACCATGGCTATGTTAGCTGCCCAGTAGTAGTTGCTAAAGTTCGGCAACGCCAGTATCCCATCCCCTCGGTTCCTCTCGAGCATCGCCTTCCTCACCCGTGGGAACTTTCCCGCCCAAACAAATCCCAGGATAATTTTATCTAGCCTCTTCAAGGACTGCGGAATGAAAATGGGGAGACACTGAAATATGAATAAGTATCTCGGGAGAATCGACATCTTCACCGTCTGCACTCTCCCCGCCAATGACAGCGGGAGCGCATCCCATCTCCGGAACTCGTCCCTCACTTGCTCCACCAACCGGGACAAGCTTAGCTTATGCAACTTACCCCAGTCTCGCGCTACTTGTATCCCTAAATATCTGAAGCTTTCCCCTACCAGCCTGAACGGCAGCCCCCACATCTCGCTCTTTGCCATGTTCAATTTATATCCTGAGAACCGACCAAATTCCTTCAGGGTTTCCATGATTCCGTCCATCCCTGCCAGTGGGTCTGACACGTATAACAGCAGGTCATCCGCGTATAACGAGACTTTATGTTCCACTCCCCCACGGACCAGCCCTTTCCAGTCCCTTGAAGCTCTGAGCAATTGCCAGCGGCTCTATAGCCAGCGCAAACGGCAGTGGGGAGAGGGGGCATCCCTGTCTAGTCCCGCGGTGCAGTCTAAAGTAGTCAGATGTCGTCCTGTTCGTCCTCACACTAGCCTCTGGGGCCTGATATAGCAGCCTAACCCAGTCAATGAATCCCACCCCGAACCCAAAACGTCCCAGCATAAATAGTCCCACGCAACCCGGTCAAAAGCCTTTTCGGCATCCATTGCTACCACTACCTCTGCCTCCCGGCTCTCCGGGGGCATCATAATCACATTGAGCAGCCTCCTTAGATTGGCCACCAATTGACTGCCCTTTACAAACCCGGTTTGGTCTTCCGCAATCACGTCTGGTACACAGTCCTCAATTCTAGACACCAAGATCTTGGCCAGTAACTTAGCGTCTGCGTTAATCAAAGAGATCGGCCTATAGGGCCCACATGCCTCCGGGTCTTTATCCCGTTTGAGGATAAGCGAGATAGTAGCCTGCGACATCGTCCGGGGTAGGACCCCTGTCTCTTACCTCGTTGAACACCCTGACCAGCAAAGGCCCCACTATCTCTGAGAACTTTTTATAGAACTCCACCGGGTATCCGTCCGGCACCGGGGCTTTACCTGACTGCATGACCTTCAGGTCCCCCAGTACTTCTTTGGTCCTGATCGGGGCCCCCAGCCCGTCTACCAACCCCCCACCTACTCCTGGGAAGGTCAGTCCGTCCAAAAAGCGCCTCATCCCCTCCGGTCCCGTGGGGGGTTCCGAGGTGTACAGCTTGCTATAGAAGTCCCCAAACACCTTGTTCAGTCCTACCGGGTCCCCCACTAGGTTTCCCTCCCCGTTGACTACCTTTCCTATTTCCCTAGCTGCTTCTCTCTTTCTTAGTTGTGCAAGCATTCTGCTGGCCTTCTCCCCATGCTCGTATATTGCGCCCTTTGCCCTTCTAAGCTGCTCTACGGCCTTCCCTGTAGACAACACCCCAAACTCGGTCTGCAGCCTCTGTCGTTTCCAAAGTAACTCTGGCCTCGGGGACTCCTCATAGCTTCTGTCTGTCTGTAAAATTTCCTTAACCAGTCGGTCCGTTTCTGCCCGGTCTGTCCTGTCCCTATGGGCTCGGATTGAAATCAGCTCCCCTCTCACCACTGCCTTCAGCGCCTCCCAGAGCACCGCTGCTGAGACTTCTCCAGTATCATTTACCTGCAGGTAATTATGCATGCATTTCCTCAGCCTCTCACACACCGCCTCGTCCGCCAGCAGCCCAACTTCCAGCCTCCATTGTGGGCGCTGAAAGCTATCTTTGCAAATCTGCAGATCAACCCAGTGCGGAGCATGGTCCGAGATGGTAATTGCCGAATATTCTGCACCCGACATCCCTGTCAGCAAGTCCCTGCTCATGATAAACAAATCGATTCGGGAATACACCTTGTGGACGTGAGAATAGACGAAAACTCCTTCGCCGACGGCCAACTAGATCTCCATGGGTCAGCTGCCCCCATTTGCTTCGTGAACCCTCTCAGTTCCTTTGCCATCGCTGGCACTCTACCCGTTTTTGAAAACGACCGGTCCAGGCCAGGATCAAGAACTGTGTTAAAGTTCCCACCCATGATCAGTTTGCGTGAGTCCAAGTCCGGGATCTTCCCCAGCAACCTCTTAACAAAATCTACGTCATCCCAATTAGGGGCATACACGTTGACCAGGACTACTGTCATCCCTTCGAGCTTACCCCTAACCATAACAAATCTGCCACCCCCGTCCACAACTGTGCCCTCCACCTCAAATTGGACCCGCTTGTTGATTAAGATCGCAAGCCCCCTGGTCTTAGTGTCGAGCCCCGAATGGAAGACCTGACTAATCCAGCCCTTCCTTAATCTGACCTGGTCAGCCACTTTCAGATGAGTCGCCTGTAACATGACGTCTGCCTTCAAAACCCGTAAATGCACGAACACCCGCGCCCTCTTGATTGGCTCGTTTAGCCCTCCAACATTCCAGGTGATCAGCCTGGTAGGGGAGCACCTCGCCCTCAACCTCTCTTCCCCACCCCCTGCCGATCAGCCATCTCCTTTCTTTGGCCAGCCCCCAAGCCATGTGTCGCGCTTCCTCTGGCCCGCCTCCACCCCTGACCTCCCCACTGTTACCATTCCCAATTTTGTCAGCAGACCTACTCCCCCCCCCCCCCCCCCCCCCCCCCCCCCCAGCAACATCACCCATAACCTAACCCCTGACTTAAACTAGCTAAATGAACACCCCCCCCCCCCCACCTGACGTCCGTTGACTAGCCCACCCAGCTAGCTTGGTGGTTCCCAACTCCATCGCCAGCGAGTCTCTCACCTATTGTTCCCTGGCTCCCTTCCCCCCAGCCCACCTACACCACTTCCCCAAATCAGCCCTGCTTGAACAAATACTCTAAACAGGACATAGACAGCCCCAACAGTAGTGCAATTTAAGTCATACAAAACAAAATAGCAGGCACGGTCAACCATTCCTATCTGAATGCAGAAAGAGATCGCAAAAGTTCCTCGAAAAAAAACACCCCTATATCCGAACCATTCTAATTATTCTCTTTTTCTAACAAAACTCAAACACAAGAGCAAAAAAGAGACATGAAGAGAAAAAAACACATAAAAACCAAGATATAAAAGCATGAAAAAACATGCAGGCATCTCTCAGAAACAAGAGAGAAAGAATTAAAAGTTCCAACACAAGTCCAAGAGTCCTCAGCTCAGGACAGCCTTTGCCTCTTTGCAAAGTCCATCGCCTCCTCGCGTTCCTCGAAATAATGGTGCTGGCCCTCGTGCGTAACCCACAGTCGCGCCGGATAGAGCAGCCCAAATTTCACCTGCTTCTTACATAAAATCTCTTTAACTTGCCTGTAGCCTACCCTCCTTCTGGCCACCTCTGCGCTCAGGTCTTGGTAAACGCGCAGGGTGCTATTGCCCCATTTGCAGCTCCGCGTGCTCTTGGCCCATTGAAGAACCTGCTCCTTATCTAAGAACCTGTGAACCGGCCCACCATCACTCGTGAGAGACCACCTCGCCGCAGCTGCCTCACCTGCGCTCTATGTGCCCTGTCCACCTCCAGTGGGCGAGGGAACACCTCGTTCCCCAGCAGCCTCTGGAGCATATCTTGCCACATACACGGCAGCATCCAGCCCCTCGGCCCCCTCCGGGAGGCCAATGATCTTAAATTCTGCCGGCGAGACCTGTTCTCCAGGTCTTCCAGCTTTTCCAGGAACATTTGTTATAGGTCTCTCAACCTTCGAACCTCCATATCCGCCACCGTGTGAAAGTCCGCCTGCTCCTCCACCGTCTTCTCCAGCTCCTGGATCTTCTCAGCCTGGGCATCCAGCCTTTTCTCCATTCGGTCAAACCATTTCTGGAGCGGTTCCAGATTACCACTTTTCAGTGCCAGGAAGCTCTCCTGCATAACCTGCAACAGGTGCTCCATTGTCGGCTGAGCTGGTGGTGCCCTGGTCTGGACATCGGCCATATTGGTTTCACTCACAGCCTCCCCTTTGCCCTTGCTTGTCCACTTCTTCAGCAGTTTGTGATCCTTCCTACTTCTTAGTTCCATACACTTCTGTATGGATTCTGTGCCTGAGTGCTATTACTTTCCAATCCAGCACTTAAAAGCGCAAAAACGTCGGGGGAAAAGATCCAAAAGTCCGACGGAGCGGGAGCCACCAAGTGTGCGACTTACTCCCTCATAGCCGCCACCGGAAGTCAAGTTTCCATGCATTTCAAAGCAAACTGTAGTTTTTACTCTGCATAACAACTTTTGTGGAATGAATAATCCACTCAAGAGATAAAAGCTGCTTTCATGCTCTGAAGTATCCTTCATTTGACCTCATCAGCTGCAGATTTAACCTCCAGCCAGCTGCTTCCCATGTCATTTCCACCTTCCATCCAGTGCACTGTCCTTAAAATTGTTTTCTAAATCTCCTGGGGGGTGTGTCTTACTGTGCTGAAGCTTGCCAGGATGAGATTGAGTGATACGTGTGCTGAGAGATGCATGGGTGCACTTGGGTTACTAGCCTCATTACTCGGTTTCTTCTCCTACACCTGCAGAAATAAAGAGAAACATTTGTTACCAACATGTTGTCATTTCATTTTGATCCCAAGCACTGTGCGTATCGTGACCGTGCTGATTGATTCATAGCATCACTGAGTTCAAAACTCAATCATTAAAGTAAAAACAAATGTGGTACAAACCGACTTGGAGACGAGCCTTTTACATTCCCATCTCATGTCTGATTTTTAACGTCCTGCTCTTGTATTTCGATGGCCTGCCTCTTAAAAATGAGAGATGATGCAGCTTGGTATGTCCACCTCTTCCCCCTTTTCTTTTGAGCTATTTTTTCCTACAAAAGCTGAAGTGTACATCAAATAACAAAAATTGTGACAAATGTTCTGAAACATTTGTAACAAGGCAGTCACACGCTTCATTCATGTACTGTGCACAGAAAGAATTGTCAGGAGTTTGAATATTAACATTCATACTAAATAGTTGATGGTGAGGGAAGAAAATGCTCGGACATTTTCAATGCACCCTAATGGCCAACCATGGGAAGCTAGACAAATAAAGAATGTATGGGTAGAAGGAAAGACATTAATATTTGCTCTACTGTAAAACTATATGGTCATAGTGCAATCTCTAAGCTTGTCACTTCTGGCAATTTCATTGGATGTTTTCTGGCAGATTAAATCAACTTGATTGGCCACTTCTCACAAACGCTTCAGATTCTACAGCCAGTGGGGGAAACAGGATGACATTTGTGCCTGCTGCAATAATCTTTCACCAAGCTTTCCTTTCAAGTGGAATCCCTGCTGCTGAACATTTCCTCCAGCTGCAGTCATTGCCAGAATCTCCATTCAAAATATCGCATGCCCCTTTAAGCTGGCTACTCTTGATAATTGCAATTGTCTGAAATAAGCTGTTATTAGAGAAATTAGCTGAACCCAGAATAATCAGGCTCAGGAGTTCAAATAGGGACCAGCTAACTGTGCACTTTTGGACTTAATTTGGAGCATTTGGACCATGAAAACTGGTTCCTAATAATTTTAGATCAATACAATGCAAGTTTGGATCAGACAGATGAATGCATTCTCCAATCAGTAATGTTTGACCTTTGAGTGCAAAGTGTGTGCTTCAAACATAAAATTAGTGAACATATTATGCCAGATCTCCACTCATTTTGGATTTCAACTCTGATCTGAGTTTTATTAATCTAGGAATTTCACAAGTAAATTATTCCAATACGCCAGCAAGTTAACTTCAATATCATGCTTGTCCAAAAGAAAATTATAAGTTACCCTCCCCTTCAAACAGCTACTCTGAATGTTGTTTTGCCTTGAATAAAGACCACTATTTTACATTTTTCAAATTTCATGTTCACCCGTTTTAATGATAATTTTACTAATAATATATAAAGTCAAAGGAAATTAACAAATTTACCTGAAAAGTGAATAGGGCTGTGTTTGAAAGATCAGCACATCATTACAGTGGCCCTAGTTTTTAAAACAGATAAATAAGATTTGTAGCACACTTTAAATCATGCCCACCTCCACTGAACAGTTCTGAAAACTAGAATTGCCTAATGGTTTGATGAGAACATAAACCAACTCTACGTTTCCATTATCTAAATTCCTTCTAATTTTTCTTGAAGGACTATCCAAGCTGAAAATGCAGTTTGATGCGCTGCATCTGATCAAAACTATTTTTCTGGTCCCAGGAAATAGAAATAAAATCACTTTTAATTTTATTCAGACGTATAATTTTATTCAAAAAGGCAGCAAATGTTTTGAGGAAAAGATATAGGATTACATAATAAAATATGGAAGATAAAAGGCCAGTTTGGTGTTTAAAAAATGTATAAAATTTTGTCATTCACAAAATTTATTTCATAACAACTTTTTCCACAGATTTCCAATTTCCACCTCTACAATTCTTTATTTAACTTGGATAGTAAGATAATCTGCGCTAATCTAACTAACAAGACAGGAATGGTTTTCCATTTCTAGCCATCTAAAAATAAGTTTGCAGGGAACGTTGCTGCATTAATCCATGGTTTGGTTTTCTTGCTGCGTGCTTCTTGCATCCTTCTGCATCTATTAGGAATATAACTTTTTTTTTCACCCTGTCATGATTATTACGGGCCAGGGTTTAGAAAACCCCAAAGTGTTTCATGGAGTTCACCTGACCATAACTTTAAATAGATTTTGGTTATGAGGAGCACAAGGGCCCACTTTACAGGTGTGATGCAACAGAGAACTAAGAGTATTTTTAAACAAAAAAAAAACAATGTTTATTCTATGAAATCCAGTTAACACTTTATAAACCCACAGTAAACATCTCAACAACTATCAACACCAATAATCCCCACAGATACAATATTCTATAAGTAACCCTTAATCTTTCCTTGCAACATCCATAAGACAAGATCAGATTCAAATTCTCTACTGAGAACAGTTATCACTTTGAAATCCTCAAAATGATCTGGAGACAGTCTTTAGATTGCAGAGAGATCCTTATACAGCTCCTTGCTTTGCCTACAGCTATCCAGCTCTGAAAACTAAACTAAAACTCAGACACACGCCAGCTTTTGTTCAAAACAAAAGTAAAAGCAGACAGCCCAGCACCACCCACTTTGACATCATTAGACATTTGACAAACACCCATTTCTTAAAGGTACACCCACTCAGCTATTTGATAAACACCCATTTCTTAAAGGTACTCTCACATGACATGATTAAATCAGTCAGTTATTTTATCAGAATTCAGTCAAGCTACTAGTGCTACTGATGAGATAGCTTATTCAAGCCGTGTTCGATGCTTAAAAAATGTTTTCAAAGATGTTACTGTTGCATCAATTTCCAGACTTCCAATTTCCAAGTTACATGTAATACAAATTCCCACCTTCAGAGTGGGTAGCATCATCACAAGGGCACAGGGAAATACGTGTTTAAATAAGGGAAAAAGGAAAACAGCCACAAATTTCAGTCTGCCTTGAATATTCTCTCAGGTACTGTGTTGCTGGTCGTTTCCATGAGTAGACTGAGTGTTTCTGGATTGAGTGTACCTTCCTACCCAATATCAAAATGTTTAATCATATAACCCAGAAATGTTATAACAGGATGCTGATGTAATGAAAATTGAAATACTGAGCATGTTCCCAATCTTTCTGAAGGTGAATGGAAACAGAGACAAGGCAGCTAGTTTATTTTATAAATATCAAGTCCGTGTACAAAATGTTATCAAGTATCACAGATTCAACTGACTGCCGAACCCTCTCAAAAAGACAATAAAATGCCAAACCTTCACTGACAGACTAATTTAGTTTTCTTGATTCACCTTGATTCCTGACCAGCTCTGGCTTGAAATTAATTTGTTTCCTTCTTCATGGACAAGGCTTTTTCTGCTACTTTGGTTGGTTGTTTAATCTTATGTCATTGCCCTTTTCTCCAGTGCTCCATTGACAGTGGATCTGTCAATAAAACAGTTTGTCCTACTTTGGGGGTGTTGGCCTCAAGCAACCATCTCCTACTTAAAATGAATGACAGGGAATCTGGGGTGAGATATGTTACTCTCATAGTAGACTATGAGTTATAACATTGCATAAACCATCTCATTTAATTTTAATACCCATCGTCAAAGATTAAATTTTTAAAAGGAAATGTGCAATGGCACTTTCCTCAAATCCTGCAATGGTTAAGAAGTTACAAAGCTTTTTCTTCTTGGTAGGCTAGTTTTTAAAATTCCATCTCTTAATCTACGATGGACTTATACTTACAAAGTGATTAAAACATTTTTAAAGTGGAAATACATAATAGGTAAACCAGCATTGTTCATCAGAATGGTAACAGGTAGACATAAAAGGGACATCCAAAACATCATAAGGTGTCATGTCACTACATGCATTGACAGATGTGCATGTACTTCCAAACACTTGTTTTTACTTAAATTTCCAGCATTTTTAGTTTTTCATTTATATTTTATTCAAGTAGTTTGCGAGTGTGGTTCGAATGATTATCAATATTGAAGAGTACCTAGAATTCAAAAGAACCAGATAGGTTTCAAGGCATCTCAAAGGCTGTCGCAGAACTGGATGCCATTTTTCACTAACCAAATGCATATCTTTTCTTCCACTCAGTTCAACCTGTATTTCCTGTATTTTATCAAGTCCAAGGAATTAAGCAAAAATCTGTTATTTCAACATACTTACAGAATCATAGGAAAGTAAGTCATCCTTGCTCCCACCAAACACCATCACTTCATATTCCTTTCCCAGACAGGCTGTATGCCACAACCTGCAGAGTTTTTTAACATTAAATGCATTAGTGTACAATAATTATGTTGTCTTAGCTTTTATTTCATTAATTGGTGTTTCAAGTTAACAACCATGTATAATGTGCTTTATTTCCTGTAAATTATTTTGGACACTTTTAAGAAGGGAGTTGGCAGTGGTGGTGAATATTTCCCCATTTAAACCATAAAGGTTGACTAAAATATAATCAAATGCTGCTTCAATGCATTGCATATTTTCTCAGAAGTATTTAACCTCCCCCTTTCACTTTACCCAAGGATTTTCTCCATTCTCCAAACATTCAATCTGCACCTTGCAGGTATCCCATGAAAAGGTTGAAAAATTTGTACATTGTGCCACCATATCCGTTTCTCACCGTATTAGCATTTAGTATTAAAATCTGACAAAACATTCCCATTTTTGATGTTATAAAACACATGGACATATTGAATATGATCAGGGAAATTCAATCTGAAGAATTAATATAAGTAAATAGGGAGTTACTCACCTATAGGAGTTAGTCATAAAAGGAAGCTATTTGGCATGTACCATAGCTGTATGCCACATGTTTAAAATATTTGCTCCTTGAAAGATTTTTAGCCTGATTGTAAATTAATATTCTCTCTCACGATCTACAAAGGAACAATCTTAATGGCTATCTGCTGTTCTTTCAGCTAAATATAACAAAATTTAGCAGGTAGGTCAAGTGTGGAATATTGAGGAAGTAAACCTCTCTAAGGTCACTATGCTAAAGAGGAAAATCACCAAACGGAGTATCTAATCAGAATTGCGTTATTTAATAATCATTGCAGGTGCATCCTGCAAAAGATAATTATTTGCAGTAAGCATTCAGCCTCAGAAAACAAAGAGTGAAAGCTCATTGCCCAACAAGAACCAGAATTTCGGTTGTTTCCTATGACCAGATCTGGCTTAATGTTTCTTCAATCAAGAATAGGGAAAAGGATATATATAGGAAATCACACTGTTGAAGTACCTTAGCTTCTGAAGCCGTTTGTCAATCACTTCAAATAAGTCCTAAAGTTAAAGACTTCCTTCATGACACAATCATGTTGAAATACCCTCAGTCCTCAAAATTGAATATGTACACAAAAGATCCTCTTCCGTTTCAAAAGGAAGGACAAAACGCTTGAAGAAATTTGTGAATCCCAAATTACATAGGAAAAGGTATGGAAGGAGATCCTCAACTCAGAATTGCAGCAGAATTGAGGAAGGCTAATGGAATAGTACAGTGAGCAAACAGCACCTTGTATTTGGTGTGCAAATTCCATCACTCCCTAGGGGGAATTGCTGGAGCAGTTGCAAAAAACAAGGGAGTACACACAGCTGCATATTTCTGGTCTGCTTTTCTAGGCAACATTCTAGTAAGACACAGGCAGCATGACGGGCCTCATAATTCTCAACAATTTAAGCCTATTCTTGCTGGACTTAGCCACCAAGGAGAAACCTCGTTTCTGCAATATGCAGACTAACACAAGAAGCTACCAAACTATGACGCGGCAGAATTCCTCCCTTAACTAATCTGTCAGTTAGTAAAAAATCTGTGGGACAACATAGTCCGAGAAGGAAATACTCAGCATTCTGGAAAGCATTCTCAGAAGTCCACATTACTAGGCACCTTTGATCCATCCATCCATCCCTCAAGAAAGATCAAGGAAGCCTGCAAATTAAATTAACCCCCCCCCCCCACAATCCACCCGTGCTGCAAAAGAAACAAGGTGCACCATCATGCATGCACGTCCCTTGATCCCTTTCAAGCCAAATCTCAGACTACTGTTAATAAACCAGACATCAACCAGGCGTACAATACATCAATTGTTTAAAAATTCATTCATGGGACTTGGGTATCGCCAGCTGGGTCAGCATTTATAGCCCATCCCTAATTGCCCTTGAGGGGGCAGTTAAGAGTCAAACACATTGGTGTGGGTCTGGAGTCACATGTAGGCCAGGACAGGTAGGATAGCAGATTTTCTTCCCTAAAAGTAGTGAGCCAGGTGGGTTTTTATGACAATCGACAATGATTTCATGGTCATCATTAGACTTTTAATTCCAGATTTTTATTGCATTCAAATGTCACCAGCTGCAGTGGCTGGATTTAAACCCGGGTCCCCAGAGCATTACTCTAGGTCTCTGGTTACGAGTCCAGTGACAATACCACTGCCTCCCATTGTACAAACTAACCACTTCTTAAAACATATCACTGTGGTAGTCTGTGTAGAGGTATTACGGTACCTGGTAATGCTGGAACACCATTGGTAGATATTGTATATTTCCTATTGGTCAAGCTGTATGGTAGCTCCGCCCTGCAAGGCGGGGTATAAGAGCCCATGCCGCCCCAGCAGTCTTCTTTCTGTACCTGAGCCGCTGGGGGAAACATCTAGCTTATTAAAGCCTTCAGTTGGACTACAACTTCACTTCAGTGGTCATTGATCGTGCAGCAATTTAATAAGCTAGATTTAAAAGGATGGAGCTCCGAATCAAGCCGGAGTGTCTGCAACTCAGCCCCCACGCGGCAAACTCAGCAGCAACCTTCAAGCACCGGCTGGTGTGTTTTAAAGGACATCTCGGAACAGCCAAAAACACACCCACGGGAGAACAGAAATTGCAAGTCCTGCACTCGAGGGTGAGCCCAGAAATTTACACCCTCATCGAGGACACGGACGCCTTTGATGCAGCAATGGAGCTGCTAAAAGGACATTATATTCGCCCGGTAAACAAGGTCTACGCCCGACACCTGCTAGCTGCCCGCATGTTTCGCCGAGCGACTACACAGAACTTTTGCTCCGGGTCGCTTTCGTGGCAGGTATGCTGTCCTCCCAAATCCGCCAGCGATTGCTGGAGAAAGACACCCTAGGCCTCAAGGAGGCACGGGCCCTTGCAGGCTCCCTGGGCGTGGCCTCCCGAAACGCCCGCGCTTACGTTCCCGACCGCGCGGCAGCGTGGAACGCCTCCGCAGCCGACCTCGAGACATCTCCCATCCCCTTACAAGCTTGTGCTGCAAGGCGGCTTGGCAACCCCAGGGGGCCCCGCTGCTACTTTTGCGGGCAGGCCAAGCACCCCCGCAGCGCTGCCCGGCTTGCGCATCCACCTGCAAGGGATGCAGTAATAAGGACCACTTCGTGGAGGTATGCCAGGCCCGGGCGGTCGCCGCGGCCTCCGGTGGCGAATGCGGACCGCCACCCTAACCCTTTCCACGGTCCCCGTGCGGCCAGCAAGCGCCGCCGCCTTCCTCCTCCAGGGCCACGTGCTGCCCCCAGGCGCCGCCATCTTGTCCTGCGGACGCCGCGTGCAATGGATAGGCGCCGCCATTTTGTGCACCCCCAGCCATGTGCGACCAATGGGAGCCGCCATCTTGGATGGACTCCCAGGACCCCAGCTCGGCTGACTGCACACTGCCCGAAGAGAAAACTCAAGCTGCTGCCGCGATTAGCCTCAGTGACCCTGGACCAGTCCCGGCCTTGAACACTCAACTGCCACAACAACAGTACTAATCAACGGGCACGAGATGTCCTGCTCAATCGACTCTGCGAGCACAGAGCTTCATACAACCCGACACGTTAAGACGCTGTTCTCCCCCCGTCCACCCTATTAATCAAAAAATCTCCCTGGCCTCCGGTTCCCACTCAGTAGAGATAAAGGGGTTTTGTGTAGCAAACCTCACGGTCCACAGAAGGGAGTTTAAAAATTACCGGCTCTATGTCCTTCCCCACCTCTGTGCGGCCACACTCCTAGGGTTAGACTTCCAGTGCAATCTCCAAAGTCTAACTTTCAAATTCGGCGGCCCTTTACCCCCTCTCACTGTCTGCAGCCTCGCGACCCTCAAGGTCGATCCGCCTTCCCTGTTTGCGAACCTCACCCCGGATTGCAAACCCCTCGCCACCAGGAGCAGACTGTACAGTGCCCTGGATCAGATCTTTATTAGGTCTGAGGTCCAAAGGCTACTGAGGGAAGGAGTCATTGAAGCTAGCAACAGTCCCTGGAGAGCTCAAGTAGTGGTGGTAAAGACCGGGGAGAAGCATAGGATGGTCATAGACTACAGTCAGACCATCAACAGGTTTACGCAGCTGGACGCGTACCCTCTCCCCCGCATATCCGACCTGGTAAACAGGATCGCGCATTACAAGGTCTCCTCCATGGTGGATCTTAATTCCGCCTACCACCAGCTCCCCATCCGCACTAGTGACCGCAAGTACACTGCCTTCAAGGCAGATGAGCGGCTCTACCACTTCTTAAGGGTTCCCTTTGGTGTCACTAACGGGGTCTCGGTCTTCCAGCGCAAGATGGACCGAATGGTTGACCGGTACGGTTTCCGGGTAACATTCCCGTATCTCGATAATGTCACCATCTGCAGCCACGACCAGATGGACCACGACACCAACCTCCGAAAATTCCTCCAGACCGCAAAGATCCTTAACCTTACGTATAACAAGGATAAATGCAAGTTTAGCACCGACCGCCTCGCCATCCTCGGCTATGTAGTGCGAAATGGAGTTATCAGCCACGACCCTGAACGCATGCGCCCCCTTATGGAGTTCCCCCTCCCTCACTGCTCCAAGGCCCTGAAGCGCTGCCTCGGGTTTTTCTCTTACTATGCCCAGTGGGTCCTCAACTATGTGGACAAGGCCCGTCCCCTGATCCAATCCACAGCTTTTCCCCTGTCGATAGTGGCCCGCCAGGCCTTCAGCCGCATCAAAACAGACATTGCAAAGGCCACGATGTACGCCATTGACGAGTCCCTCCCCTTACAGGTCGAGAGCGACGTGTCTTGACGTAGCTCTGGCGACTACCCTCAACCAAGCGGGCAGACCCGTGGCCTTCTTCTCACATACCCTCCATGCTTCCGAAATCCGCCACTCCTCAGTCGAAAAGGAGGCCCAGGCCATAGTAGAAGCTGTGCGACATTGGAGGCATTACCTGGCTGGCAGGAGATTCACTCTCCTCACTGACCAACGGTCAGTTGCTTTCATGTTCGATAATGCACAGCGGGGCAAGATAAAAAACAATAAGATCTTGCGGCGGAGGATCAAACTCTCCACCTACAACTACGAGATCATGTATCGTCCTGGGAAGCTAAACAAGCCTCCTGATGCCCTGTCCCGCGGCACATGTGCCAACGCACAAGTGGACCGCCTCCGAGCCCTCCGCAAGGACCTCTGCCACCCAGGGGTCACTTGCTTCTTCCACTTTATCAAGACCCGCAACCTGCCCTACTCCATCGAGGTCAGGACAGCCACCAGGAATTGCCAAATCTGCGCGGAGTGTAAACCGCACTTCTACAGGCCAGAGAAAGCGCACCTGATAAAGGCTTCCCGTCCCTTTGAACGCCTCAGTATGGACTTCAAAGGCCCCCTCCCCTCCACCGACCGCAACACAGTCGCCATCCCCTGCCCGACATGACCGCAACCACCGTCATCAAGGCCCTCCATAGCATCATTACACTGTTCGGGTTCCCCGCATACATACATAGTGATAGGGGGTCCTCCTTTAGGAGCGACGAACTGCATCAATTCCTGCTCAACAAGGGCATCGCCTCAAGCAGGACGACCAGTTACAATCCCTGGGGTAACGAACAGGTAGAGAGGGAGAACGGAACGGTCTGGAAGACCGTCCTACTGGCCCTACGGTCCAGGAATCTCCCAGTCTGCCGCTGGCAGGAAGCCCTCCCGGATGCCCTCCACTCCATCCGGTCACTGCTTTGTACCACGACCAACCAAACACCTCACGAATGTCTCCTCGTCTTCCCCAGGAAGTCCTCCTCTGGGACCTCGCTCCCGACCTGGCTGGCAGCTCCCGGACCCATCCTGCTCCGAAAACACGTGCGGGTGCACAAGCCGGACCCGTTGGTCGAGAGGGTCCATCTTCTCCACGCTAACTCCCAGTATGCCTACGTGGCGTACCCCGACGGCCGGCAAGATACGGTCTCCCTACGAGACCTGGCGCCCGCCGGATCCCCATGCACACCCCAGCCACCAGTCCCACCCTCCCTCCCACCGGTGCACCTTACAGCCGCCCCCTTCCCAGGAGGATCGGTCCTTCCGCCGGCCCCGTCTAGGCCCCCCCACCCACCGATGCACCCCGCAGACGCTCCCTTCCCAGGTCAACCGATTTCCCCACCAGCGCCGTCTAGGGGTGTCGAAGCTGCCACAGAGATCGAGGCCACGCTCCCGGCGTCACCACCAGAGCTTCGACGATCACAGAGGACGACCAGGGCCCCCAATCGACTGATTGCTTCATTTTAAAGTGTATATAGTTAATTGTGAAATCTGTAAATAGTTACGACAATAAGACAAAAACGCTGTACGGAGGTATTACGGTACCTCCATAACTTTAATTTCTACCACGTTACCGTTTTATAATATCAAGCCACCAACCCGCCGGACTCTTTTTTTAACAGGTTATGAATGTGGTAGTCTGTGTAGAGGTATTACGGTACCTGGTAATGCTGGAACACCATTGATAGATATTGTATGTTTCCTACTGGCCAAGCTGTATGGTAGCTCCGCCCTGCAAGGCGGGGTATAAGAGGCCGTGCCGCCCCAGCAGCCTTCTTTCTGTATCTGAGCTGCTGGGGGAAACATCTAGCTTATTAAAGCCTTCAGTTGGACTACAACCTCACTTTAGTGGTCATTGATCGTGCATCAATCACTAGCACTGCTATCTCAGGCTGGTTTAGCACACTGGGCTAAATCGCTGGCTTTTAAAGCAGACCAAGCAGCACGGTTCAATTCCGTACCAGCCTCCCCGAACAGGTGCCGGAATGTGGCGTCTAGGGGCTTTTCACAGTAAGTTCATTGAAGCCTACTTGTGACAATAAGCGATTTTCATTTCATTTCATTTCACAGAGCCAGGGACCTGGGTTCAATTCCAATCTTGGGTGACTGTGTGGAGTTTGCACTTTCTCCTCATGTCTGCGTGGGTTTCCTCTGGGTTCTCCATTTTCCTCCCACAGTCCAAAGAAGTGCAGGATTAACCATGCTAAATTGCCCCTTAGTGTCCAAAGATGTGCAGGTTAGGTTGGGTTATGAGGTTATAGGGAAGCGGAGTGGGTCTAGGTTAGGTGCTCTTTCAAAGAGTCGGTGCACTCGACGGGCTGAATGGCCTATTGCAATGTTGGATTCTATGGTTTACAAACTTTTTAAAGTTATATAATGTGAATAGTCGAGCCAGCAATCTGAACACCTACTTCAAGACAAAAGAACCAATACTTGGAATCCAGAACAAGCCCAGTACAGCAATGGGATGGAAAGAGGAATGGTGGGATAAGAGATCTGATGTTCAGAAGGACACTCTGACAAAAATAAAAATCTCAATTAATCTTAAAAATAATGCTCCTTGTTTAAAAATCGAATTGCATATTAGATCTTCCACTGGATTTGTCACAAAAAAATCTTTGGACCTTTGTGAAATAATTTTGCTCAAAAACTGCACACCTGATGCAGTGTAAGAAGGTCCATAATGAAGGTCCTGGTTTATGGCACCATTGCCAGGACATAGTTCTTTTTAAAGAAAACAATTTGATCCAAGTTACGAGGCCTGAACTGGTGAGTGGGAATATTTCTACACCAGTTAGCCATCAACTGGCATTTTCTGGTTAGATTACAAAACATCCTATTAATTAGGTCCAGAAATACTGGTATGATTTTTAATTGTTTGGTTGTTTTGAAAGTGGTATCTGTGTTTAACTTGTTTGCTTGCTCCCGTACCAGCCTCCCTGAACAGGCGCCGGAATGTGGCGACTAGGGGCTTTTCACAGTAACTTCATTTGAAGCCTACTTGTGACAATAAGCGATTTTCATTTTCATTTCATTTCATTTTCATTATTGTGATTTGAGTGCATTCAAGCAGATTGTAGAAACAATCGGGTTGCAAAAGGCCTGAATTTTCTAGACCTGACATGCCAGTGGGATCTTGGCCAGTCCCGCCGATGGCAAACCCCTGCCCTGGGCTCCTCAGCAGCGGGAGAGGGCATAGAATGGGAAACTCCATTGACAGCATCGGGAGGGAGGCATGGAAAATCACGCTCTTCGAGTGTGTGGCTTCTTTGGTCTGAAATGGAATTGCAGGCCCCATTGTATTTAGTTTGAACTGATATTCTTTTTCTTCAAGACACATGTTCATGGCATATCAATGTTACCTGCTTGATGAGAGAGATTCTGGGACTTAGTGTTCAGCAGAATCATGAGTTTAAGAGCTGTCTACAAGTTTAATTTCTTGGGCACAACAACTCTGAGCTTCAGCCACAAGTGATGCCACTCTGCATTATCTAGGAAAAATATTTCCCATAGTGTCTGTTGGTAGGCAGCAAATATCTAGAAATGGTGACCATCCATTGGAAGGAAGAGGACTCTCGTATGGGTGCAAGAAACTTCCAGTGCTTTTGACATTGCCTTAAGTGTATATATAAAAGATAATTAAA
This sequence comes from Scyliorhinus torazame, assembly GCF_047496885.1. Lineage (NCBI taxonomy): Eukaryota > Metazoa > Chordata > Chondrichthyes > Carcharhiniformes > Scyliorhinidae > Scyliorhinus > Scyliorhinus torazame. The sequence continues at coordinate 345,236,094 of NC_092708.1, forward strand.
ATTCTGATAAGAACAGTGACGCAGAGAAAGCAATCAAGACAAGCACCATATCAACACAGAGAGTGTCGAGAAAAGGCAACTGGTAATATAAGACTCTATGAATGAAAATAGAGTGAGAGATAAAACCTTTCTTCAGCAGTGACTTAGGGTCCCGAGTGTTCTGTTGGTCCCAAATGTCAAAGGAAAGACACAAGAGTGGGTGGAGAAGATTTTTGAAACGAGGAAGTGCATCCTGAAATCATTTAATACTAAATCCAAATTACAAAGAACAAGATGGCAATTTCCCAAAGAGAGTTTGCGGAAGAACTACTATTTCTAGATCAGTGTTTTTCAAATTGGGGGTCGCAACCCTGGGATGGGTCGTGGGATGTGGAAAATGAGTCGCCGAAAATGATCAATAGCGTGTGTCACTGTTTAGATCAGCCCCACACACAGTTGAATCTCTACGGTTGCAATGCATGTTTCCCTACTCTCCGGGCCTTAACTGATATACTGCACTAACCAAATCTTTCCTGAGCACTATCGCCACTGGCACAACTCCTCCGATTGAACACAGTCACATTCTGCCCAACACTCTGCCTTCCTCATACTCTGTTGTGAAAGCAAAAAGCAGCTCATTGATGAAGGACGATAGGCTCAGATGTTCCTGCTGTTCTCTTTCTTGTCCCCACTCCACCCACAGCCGCATTAAAACACGCAGTGGCTAAATCTGCGGAATTTAAACTCGCCTAGGAAGACTCCCTATTTTGTTGATTATTTTCTCTCTCTCTCTCTCTTCAAAATATCATGTTACATAATTGTGGGTCGCGAGAGCTGGCCATTTGGTTAAAGTGGGTCACAAGAAACATTGTTCTAGATCAACTAAGGAAAACAAATTTGAAAAGCAATACATGGATAGACAGATGATGCTTCGATCCTGTGCAAATCGTTACAAATTTATGTTGTTGTCCATTGGACAACGAAAAAACTTGGTCAGCCAAAGAGGTTTGAATTTTTTCCTGCTCTCTTGGTTGATTACCTTTACTGTTTTCATTGAGCGAATGGAAACACAGAGAAAAAATGTTTGAGAGTTTTTTTTTTTTAGTGTGTAGGTTTGAATGTGTGCAGGTAAATCAGTCCATAAGACTAAAATTAAGGTAAGCTTATTTACAACACAGAATAAACACCTTTGCTTAGCAAGTATAAAACTTTTCAAATTCTCACAGGTACAACACCGCATGTGCTCCAATTGGGTTCAGTACTTGATTAGGGAGGGGAAAGAATTAATCAGCCTGGGTTTCTATTTTTGGTCACTATTTTTTGATTTAGCTTGTGAGAGGTTTGGGAGAAGGCATGATCAAGCTTGCCTAAGTCTGCCGTTGGTGCCTAGGCTCACATAGTCACAAGAATGAAATATCAGAAACAGCTGATAACTTCAGAAGAGAACATTGTGAGAAAAAAGGAAAAAAAGTCGAATAAGGAACTTTTAGCCTGTAACTATAAACCATCTAACATTCAGTGTTTAGTCATGTTTAAAAACAAGATATGATCTGATCATTAAACTGATATAGCTATATTTTGTTCAGTTCTTCTTTGCAAAATAGATGTTCAGCAAAAATAAAGTCTATCTGAACATACTAATTTTCTTCATAGATCACTCAATTACATTTTGCTATGACTGTTCCCATGAGACTGGGGATGAACAACCCCCTCCCCAGGGGCACTTGTGGGGAAATGCAACTTCCATCAAGATGTGAGATCCTAAAAATTACTTTAAAAGGACTATTCCTTTCACCACTGTATATATGGAAGACAACTTGATTGCGGTCCCCTAAATGACCAGGGCCGCCAAATAATAGTGTTAAAGATTGGTACATAAGACCCAACAGAGCAATACCACTCCAGGTTTTTACACCTAATATCAGCTAGTGGACTACGCAATATTGTGAGTCCAGCTGCATTGGTGGGAAGTTCTAGTGGATGATTTCAATAAATTCCTTGTGAGCGTGTGAAGTTGATATAGGACCTGCTTCTCAGAAAAAGCAATCTATGGCAAAACTTCAGACATGATGCAAATACGACAAACAAATTCAGGAAAGGAGGTGGGGTGGTTGCGATTTTGACCTAGTCTAATTTCTGCCATTTTCACATGGATTGAATGCCATTTCTTCAAGCCTGGATGACTTTACAGAGCTGCTAAAGGTCTTGGTTCATTTACATTGCTCAGAATTATAATTAAATTCATAATGCATAATTTTTAAAATTCGGCGCTGCACCGGCGCCGAAAGCTGGCCCACCACCGCCGGTGCGGGTCCGCGCCAGCCCATGGGCAACATTTTAAAAAAATGAATTTAGAGTGCCCAATTCATTTTTTCCAATAAAGGGGCAATTTAGCGTGGTCAATCCACCTACCCTGCACATCTTTGGGTTGTGGGGGCGAAACCCACGCAATACAGGAAGTATGTGCAAACTCCACACGGACAGTGACCCAGAGCCGGGATCGAACATGGGACCTCGGCGCCGTGAGGCAGTAGTGCTAACCACTGTGCCACCGTGCTCCCCTAAATTCATAATGTATAATAATGATAAAGACAATGAAGTAGTATGTTGGGCCGTAACAAACACGTTTTTGTAACAGATTTCAAATTTCAAACCAGATTCATAGTAAGTGCCACCATATAGGAAGAGATATTTGCAAGGGCATGGATAAATGGCTACGCCAGCAGTAAAAACTGATGTAATCACTACAATGCTTCTTTCATAGAAGAGCAACAGCAGCATAAAATGACATGGTTGTCTGAGGGAATACCCTCAAACGTGGGAAGGAAAGTTATGTCAATTTGGTTTAAAAGTTTTAAAAAATGGATGAGCATCTCAAAGTGTTTCCCCATCCACTTGTACGTATTTCATGAAATATAAACAAATTATATAGTTCTACTGAATCAGGCCTTTTTTCCAGTTGTGAAATAAAAGAGAAAATCCAAGTCAATCCAAATCATGTCACATGATTGTCCAACTTTTAACATTCTAAAGCTGAAGTTGATATCCTGAAGATATTTTATATAATTACAGGCTTTGACATTACATATTACTGCCAGAACAGTAGAAATGTTTTTAGCCATATTTTTGATATTTAAATGAATTTTTAAATGAAGGGATCAAAAAGAGCAAGATATACATGACATTCCTTTCTTATTACAAATTAAATCAAGCATATTAAACTTTCTATGTGTAACATTGGATCTAGTGCAACCCTGTGCAATTCATTTTTCTGATAGTCCAGCAATGAAAAGTAATCTAAGCATTATAACCAAGTAATATAAACTGGAATCATGCATTGCACTCTTTAACTGATCTGCTACAACAATCACCCTACTTTAACTACACATTTTACTATTAAAGTTGTTCCCACCTTGTAGTGAGCTACGAAGCAGTCTACATTTCCTTGCCCTGCACTCTGCAACTGCCTTTGCTTTCCTCACCTCATCAAAACCTTTGTCTCATGACTTGCTGTTGGTAAACTCCTGCCTGGTCTGCTTCACCGTAGAACATGGAGTAGACTTTCCTGACTCGAGCTTGTTGAAATCCTAGCTTGCAACCTGATGCTTTTTTTTTGTACAGACTGTAACAGTGCTCTATTACGCTTGGTAGCTGCTAATCTAAAACGGTGCAAAATGTCACTGCTGTACCTAGTATAAATTCTATTACAAAATGTTTCAATTATTTATTCATATAATATACGATGGGAATTTTTAATAAAAGCCAAACCACAATATAAAAATACTCAATAGAGCACATACAGAAACTTTAATTGCAAAGTTAAATATTCTAGGTCTGCATTTACAACAGCAATTAAAACTAGCAAAATAAACAACACCCCATAACAACATTAATAAAGAAATAGAAATCATTAAAACTGCAGAAATATGTACAGTTCATCAAGTACTGCTCTAATTTAAGCACCCAATCTGCTTAATTAATGCAATTTTTTCAGGGCAAAATAAGATCAAGCTTGATTTTTAATACTTGCAAATTAGTTTGAAATATGCATTTGGATGTTTTTGGCATGACATTAATTCACTGTAATTAAGCCAGGAATAAATTTCTCGGAATGAAAAATTTGAGAATGCCTTTTGTTTCATTAAAAAGATAATCAATTAATTGCTAAAGAAATGGTATTCTCCGAAGCTGCATATTTCAAAGATGCCTGTTCACAATTGTACTCGTGGATTATTATGCAGAAAACTGTCAATCTCCCATGAATAGACATATCAGGCCATAATTCTGTAACAAAATACAATAAGAAATTTTTGCCAGAATTAGAAAGTGGTGATGAAATTCAGCTCCAAACTCATGCTCTGCTCATTATTTAATTTATCTGGGGCTTCCGGTTGCGGCTATGCTGAGCTAAGTCGCACGTTCAGCAGCTCCCGCCAGAAACTGACTTTTGGGCTCTTTTGAGGGGCCCCAGCTGCATTTGTTCGACGGTTCCCAGTGTGGGACGGTGACAGTACGATTTCCCCGGCACTTGTATGGATTGGACCAGGAGTGGAGCGGTGAAAAAAGTAATTCTGGTGCAGCGACAAGTGTGAGGGAGGAAAGCCAAGATAGCGGCGGGTGGAGACCAGGCAGCGTGGGCACAAGAGCAGCAGGAGTTTCTCAAGCGCTGCTTCACGGAATTGAACGCAGAGCTGCTGGAGCCGATGAAGGCTTCGATCGACAAGCTAGTCGAGACCCAGAAGGCCCAAGGGGCGGCAATCCGGGAGGTGCCTCTGAGAATGAGGTTGAGATATTGGGCCTGGCGGTGAAGGTGGAGGCGCACGAGGTGCTGCATAAGAAATGGCAGAAGTTTGAGGACATGGAGAATCGGTCGAGGAAGAATCTGCGGATTCTGGGTCTCCCGGAGGGGTCGGATGCTGGAGCATATGTGGTCACGATGCTGAACACGTTGATGGGCGCGGGTGCCTTCCCGAGGCCCCTGGAGCTGGATGGGGCCCACCGAGTCCTGGCGAGGAGGCCCAAGTCTAACGAGCCGCCGTGGGCGGTATTGGTGCGGTTGCACCGCTTGGTGGACAGGGCGTGTCCCCTAAGATGAGCAAAAAAGGAGCGGAGCAGCAGGTGGGAGAATGCAGAGGTCCGTATATACTAGGACTGGAGCGCGGAGGCGGCCAAGAAGAGGGCCGGGTACAATCGGGCTAAGGCGGTTCTGCATCGGAAGGGGGTGAAATTCGGGATGCTGCAGCCGGCGCGACTGTGGGTCACGTTTAAGGACCGGCACCATTACTTTGAGACGCCGGAGGAGGCGTGGACCTTTATTCAGGCCGGAAAGTTGGACACGGACTGAGGGTCGGTTGTGAGGGGAGGTCGCGAGGGGGGGGCGGGGGGGGCTACTGTGGTTACTGTGCTTTGGGGGATGTTCTGTTCTGTATTGTTTCCTTGGGTGCTGGGTGGGGTAGGGTGAATTGGTTCGAAGGGGGGGTTTTGAGAGAGTGTGGGCGTCGGTGGTTGGAAGGACGGGGCCCCTTTGGGGGAGGGGAGATGGGAGGCCCAAGGTGGGGGAGCTGGGATTAGGCCGCAAAAGGGAGATGCGCCAGAGAGGGCGGGGCAGGTCTGATGGAAAGCGCGGGCTTTTTCCCGCGCTAGGGAAGGAAGGGGGCCGGGCCGGGGGGGGAAGAGAAGGGCGGTGTTGGAGAGGAGCGCCCGCTGGTGGACGGGCGGGGGGGGCTACCACACTGGGGGAGTCGATGGAGTGACCGGGGTCAGCTGACTTACGGAGGTGCTATGGGGGGGGGGGGGGGGGTGAGAGCAGCGCAGCTTGGGGGGGGGGGGGAGAGACTGGGTTGCTGCTGCATTGGCCAAAGGTGAGCTGGAGCTCGTAGAGAGAGTCAGGGCAGGGGTCTGCCGCTGGGGGGAATGGAGTGCGGGAGGCGCGGGCATGTGGCTGGCCTAGAAAAGGCGATGGCTAATCGGCGGCGGGGGGGGGGGGGGGATGATCGGGCTGATAACTTGGAATGCGAGAGGCCTGAACGGGCCGGTCAAGAGGGCCCGTGTGTTCACGCACCTGAAGGGACTGAAGGCAGATGTGGTTATGCTCCAGGAAACCCATTTGAGGGCGGTAGATCAGGTTAGGCTGAGAAAGGGGTGGGTAGGGCAGGTTTCCACTCGGGGTTGGACGCAAAGAATAGAGGGGTGGCGATTTTGGTGGGGAAGCGGGTGTCGTTTGAGGTGCTGAACATCGTGGCAGACAATGGAGGTAGGTATGTGATGGTGAGTGGTAAGCTGCAGGGGGTGCGGATTAGTGAATGTATATGCCCCAAATTGGGACGATGCCGGATTTATGCGGCGCATGTTGGGCCGGATTCCGGACCTGGAGGCAGGGAGCTTGATAATGGAAGGGGGGGGGGGGGGGGACGGGGGGGACGGCTTCAACACGGTACTGGATCCAGCATTGGACCTCTCCAGGTCCAGGACGGGTAAGAGGCCGGCGGCGGTGAAGGTGCTGAGGGGTTTATGGACCAGATGGGAGGAGTGGACCCATGGAGAGTTGTCAGGCCGGGGCTTGGGAATTTTCTTTTTTTCCCACGTCCATAAAGCCTACTCCCGGATAGACTTCTTCACTATGAGCAGGGCACTAATTCAGAGGGTGGAGGGCACGGAGTATTCGACCATAGCCATCTCAGACCATGCCCCGCATTGGGTGGAGCTGGAGCTAGGGGAGGAGAGGGACCAGCGCCCGCTGTGGCGCCTGGATGTGGGCTTGCTGGCGGATGAGGCGGCGAGCGGGCAGGTCCGGGGGTGTATTGAAAGCTATCTAGAGGCTAACGATAACGGGGAGGTGCAGGTGGGGTGGTCTGGGAGGTGCTGGAAGTGGTGGTTAGGGGAGAGCTAATCTCCACTAGGGCCCACAAGGAGAAGGAGAGGAGCGAGGGAGAGACTGGTGGGGGAGATTTTAAGGGTGGATAGGAGGTATGCAGAGGTCCCCGAGGAGGGACTGCTCAAGGAGCGACGAAGCCTCCAGGCCGAGTTCGACCTGTTGACCACCAAGAAGGCAGAGCTGCAGTGGAGGAAAGCGCAAGGGGCGGTGTATGAGTATGGGGAGAAGGCTAGCCGGATGTTGGCACACCAGCTTCAGAAGCGGGAGGCAGCCAGGGAGATTGGGGGAGTTACGGATAAAGGGGGGAACACGGTGCGGAGTGCGGTGGGAATAAATGGCGTAGTTAGAGACTTTTATGAGGGGCTGTATAGGTCTGAGCCCCTGACGGGGGGGGGGGATGCGTCGATTTTTGAATCGACTGAGGTTCCCGAGGGTGGAGGAGGAGCAGGTGGCTGGACTTGGAGCATCGGTAGGGCTGGAGGAGCTGACTAAGAGGCTGGGGAGTATGCAGACGGGGAAGGCACCGGGGCCAGATGGGTTCCCGGTGGAATTTTACCAGAAGTACATGGACCTGCTGGGCCCTCTATTAGTGAGGACTTTCAATGAGGCGAGGGAGGGGGGCCCTACCCCAGACGATGTCCAGGGCGCTGATCTCGAAGCGGGACAAGGACCCATTACAGTGTGGGTCGTACAGGCCAATCTCTCTCCTCAACGCGGACACGAAGCTATTAGCGAAGGTTTTGGCTACCAGAATTGAGGACTGCTTCCTGGGGGTGATTCACGAGGACCAGACGGGTTTTGTTAAGGGAAGGCAGCTGAATACCAATGTGCGGAGGCTCCTTAACGTAAGCATGATGCCTACAGTGGAGGGGGAGGCGGAGATAGTGGCGGCGATGGACGCGGAGAAGGCCTTCAATAGGGTGGAGTGGCGGTACCTCTGGGAATTGTTGAGGAGGTTTGGGTTCGGGAGGGGTTAATTAGTTGGGTTAGGCTACTTTACAAATCCCCGGTGGCGAGTGTGGCCACGAATCAAAGGAGGTCGGAATACTTTCGGCTGTACCGGGGGACGAGGCAGGGGTGCCCCCTATCCCCCTTGCTATTTGCATTGGCAATTGAGCCTTAGGCTATGACTCTAAGGGAGTCCAGGAACTGGAGGGGGCTGGTCCGGGGGTGGGAGGGCACCGGGTTTCGTTGTATGCCGATGACCTGTTACTGTATGTGGCGGACCCGGTGGGGGGATGTCGGAGGTGATGCGGATCCTCAGGGAGTTTGGGGACTTTTCCAGCTATAAGCTCAACATGGGGAAGAGTGAGCTCTTCGTGGTACACCCAGGGGACCAGGGAAGGGGGATAGACGAGCTGCCACTGAAGAGGGCGGAAAGGAGTTTTCGGTATCTGGGGATCCAGGTGGCCAGGAGCTGGGGGGCTCTACATAAGCTCAACTTGACGAGGCTGGTGGAGCAGATGGAGGAGGAGTTTAAAAGGTGGGATATGCTGCCACTCTCCTTGGCGGGTAGGGTACAGTCGGTGATGATGACGGTGCTCCCTTTTTATATTCCAGTGCCTCCCCATCCTGATCCCTAAGGCCTTTTTTAAGCGGGTCAGTAGGAGCATCATGGGATTCCTGTGGGCGAGAAGGACCCCGAGGGTGAGAAGGGTGTTTCTGGAGCGGAGTAGGGACAGCGTTACCTAATTTGTGTGGGTATTACTGGGCTGCCAATGTGGCGATGATACGCAAGTGGGTAATGGAGGGGGAGGGGAAGAGGCTGGAGATAGCGTCCTGTGTGGGCACGAGTCTGGGAGCACTGGTGACAGCACCGCTGCCTCTCCCGCCGACTAGGTACACCACGAGTCCGGTGGTGGCGGCGACTTGAAAATTTGGGGGCAGTGGAGGCGCCACAGGGGTGAGGTAGAGGCTTCGGTTTGGTCCCCAATCCGGGAGAACCATCGGTTCGTCCCGGGGAGAACGGATGGAGGGTTCCTGAGCTGGCACAGGGCAGGAATTAGAAGGATGGGGGACCTGTTTTTAGATGGGACGTTTGCGAGCCTTGGGGCGCTGGAGGAAAAATTTGGGCTTCCCGCCGGAAATGCCTTCAGGTACATGCAGGTAAGGGAGTTTGTAAGACGGCAGGTGAGGGAGTTCCCGCTGCTTCCAGCACTCGGGATCCAGGATAGGGTGCTCTCGGGGGTGTGGGTTGGAGAGGGCAGGGTCTCGGCGATCTACCAGGAGATGCAGGAGGAGGAGGAGACCTCGGTGGAGGAGCTAAAGGGTAAATGGGAGGAGGAGCTTGGGGAGGAGATAGACGAAGGTATGTGGGCGGATGCCCTGGGTAGGGTTAATTCTTCCTCCTCTTGTGCCAGGCTTAGCCTGATACAATTTAAGGTTCTTCACAGAGCACATATGACAGGGGCGAGGCTGAGCAGGTTCTTTGGGGTGGAAGACAGGTGTGGGAGGTGCTCGGGGAGCCCAGCAAATCATACCCATATGTTCTGGGTGTGCCCGGCGCTGGATGGGTTCTGGAGGGGTATTGCGAGGTCGATGTCTAAGGTGGTGAACACCCAGGTTAACACTTTGTGTTGTCTACTGCGTTTATTATTGCTTAATGGGGGTTTTTGTATATTGTATAATTTGTGATGTAGTTGTAAGATGTTTATTTATGTGTTCTTTGTTTTTCTTTTTTCTGTAAGGGAGGGGGTTTGTTGAAAAGATGTAAAAATTTGAATAAAAATATTTCTTTTAAAAGAAAATTATTTAATTTATCTTTGTTTTATAAGTATTTACAAAATGTTCATGCATTATATTTATATACAGTGGGTGGGATTCTCAGTCTCCCAGCCATGTGTTTCTCAGCGGCGTGCTGTTCGCTGGCAGCAGGATTCTATCTTCCCGCCACTTGTCAATGGGATTTCCCATTGTAACCACCCCACGCCGCCAGGAAACCCACAAGTGGGAATGCACTTCTGGCGGGAAAAGTCAATCGCAACGACCGGAGAATTCTAGCTAGTAACTTTGGTCCATTCAATGTTACTGTAATATACTGAAAATCTCCTAAACCATTTTGCTGCTCCTAAGTCAAAGATGAGGTAGATTTGTAACTGGTTACGAAGTTGATGGCAGTTTTAGATCTCAGATTAATATGTTTTAAGCTAATAAAGCATTGAAAACCTTCACCATCTGAAATTAAATTTAATATTGTCACGTACCAACTTTTAACATAAACGTTTCACAAGACCAACTACAAAACTATATCATCTTCTTCAGTACTAAAAGCAGCTGATGGGGTGTAATCTGTATCTTCACTTTTAGAATGTGGCTGGCAGATGGGAGGGAAATATAAAAGCAGTACTGGGAGAAATGCTACATTTCTTTTGTTCCATAGAGTTGAACGCCAAATAGCATAATCTCTCGCATTCAATACCAAAATCCAGAAACACATTTCTAAATTAATGCAGATATATTTAAATATACAGTGTTTGCAAATGCATGGTGCCATACACTGATGGTTCTTTGCATATTGATTTTCTGAACAAAAGAAGCAGATGCTGTTTTAACAATTAGGGATTATGACACAATGCTAGGTTCTATGTATGAAGTGGAGATTTGGACCATTTCAAGTTCCCCTACTTTGGAAAATACATTTCTGATGCGAGAAACATGCTTCAATTTATTTACTATCTGATAAAGTGTTTTAAAATTAGAGACAACAGATAATTTGGTTAGTAAGTGGATAACACAAAAAATTGAGTCAAAATAAAATAAAATGTAAATATTGCAGATATTCCTCTATTTATTCCTCAGGTTCTGTCAAACATGAATCAAGCACAGCCTGTAGCTGAGGGGAAATCCAGCAAGTTGTTCTAAGGGTTAACCAATGTTACGAAGAGAAATTTGCTAGGCACACAAGAGTAGCTTGGTAAGAACTCTCTTTCAGGTCTCTTTTCTTCTGTGGGAAGCATCTGCCCATTATTTCCTCACCCAAGCATGGTGGGCTTGTGGAGACACAAAAGAAAATGTAACCTGCATCTAGATACCCTAATGTAGTGCCACAGCAAGGAATTTGATAAACACTGCAAGTGAATTGGTTGAAATAATGATTAACTGATTAGTCCCAAATGAAAATAAATCTATAAATTATAGGTTAAATTAAACCAGAATGAATTAAATGAAAAAATATTTGAAGTTGAAAAGGTTTTAAATGTACTAGAATATGCTCATCTTACTTTGTTGTAGTCTTACTTAAAAGAATATCTGACATTAATCTAGCACTCAAAAGGGGCACTGATCATCTCCCCACGTCCTTTTTGACCACAAAAAATTTAGAAAACCACAATTCACATTAATCCAATATTTTTTACGCTCTACAAAAGATATTTTCTCTGATCTATTTCTATAACAGGTGCAACTATCATTTGATATAGTTTCAAACAGTGAAATGCCTTTGTTGCACCTTTTCCTCAACTAATTCTAGTAGCACACAAGTGGGAATTTCAACTTGGTCAAGTAATTTTCAAGGGGCTTTTCACAGTAACTTCATTGAAGCCTACTTGTGACAATAAGCGATTATCATTATATTATTATTGTATTTGCTTCTCCCTACGTACTTTTGGATCTCTCAAAACATTTTTTTGTTGTCAACTTGCAGTTTAATATAATGGTATTCATGGAATAGGACTCCAAACTAAAAGTTGAGCATATTACTTGGGAGTCGTGTGCACTAGTTTCCTTTCACAACCTATCATAACAGCTAGGAACTGGCTTTCCCCTCTGTCTCTGGCAACATAGCCTAGAACTGGCTTTTGTAATTGTGGGTGAATAGCTGGAGGTAAAAACCTTTCAATTTTTCCTCCTTCCCTTTGGGGATCGCCAAGCTCTTTTCACCAAATCCCATTGTGGCACAAAAGAGACTGAGAACTTGCCTTGCGTGTAATTGCAAATGCAAGCTGAGCTGTACAACATCATATTGCTCTAATTAAAATTTGTTGTTTTACTCTTCCCAAATTAGATTATTTTTAAATTAGGAATTATAATAATTTAGCTGCTAATCAGTTTGTACTTCAAACAAACTACTTAGAACTGGTCAGTGCACCTTCAGTGTTAGAAATTCTACATGGGTTTAATGATACAAAACAACATTTCCTACTTGTTATGACATACATAAATTGACATAAATGTTACCTTCATAGTCTTCTTGTACCTGTCCACTGCCTAAATATTGAAATATGGCTAAATCTGAGAAAATCCTATTAAATAATAAAAATTACTGAATATTGTTTACGTGCACTATAAACAGTGTTGCATTATTCAACATAAACTCTTACTGCCTTTTTACCTTGGTCTATTCTTAGGACAGTGTTCCAATTGCCTCCATTCAGCAGCTCCAACACTGTATATCCATGCATCACCTGGAAGAGATGGTGACAACATTGGTGACTGAAAATTTAATTATCAATAAAATTGAGTTCATCATTGCTATTAAAACTTTACAACAGTTTTAAGTGGAATCGATATTTATTAATTGGAAATTGGATTTCACACCATTTATGTAATGAAAAATGCACCAAGACAATCAGGTTTGAGACATAATCGCGTCATCATAGGTCGCTCTTCTGGTCAAAACTATGTGATGGTGCAAAAACAATTTTTGGGCATGATATCAGAACTGTAGAATTATATCGGGAGATTACGGGAACAAAGGGCCAGGGCGGGTCATGCCCGATGGCTAGGACCCAGGGTATGATGATGGTGGATAGGAGGGATGTGTGTGTGTGTGTGTGTGTGTGTGTGTGTGTGTGCTTTTGCGGGGGGGGAGTAGTAGTAGTAGTAGTAGGTAGAGAGAGAGACACCCCAGTCGGAATAGTAATGTGGAACGTAAGGGGGACCAGTGAAGAGGTCGAGAGTCTTTACACATCTAAAGAGCCTAAAGGCCGAGTGGTGATGTTGCAGGAGACCCATCTGAGGGTGGAAGATCAGATGAGGCTTAGGAAGGGTTGGGTAAGTCAGGCTTTACATTTGGGGTTTGATAGCAGGGCTCGGGGTGTAGGGGTAGTGGTGGACAAGATTGGCGAGGTTCCAGGTGGTGGCGGACCAGGAGGGCAGGTATGTGATTGTGTCGGGAGCGTTAGAGTGGAAGTTGGTGGCACTGGCAAGCGTATGTGGCCCCAACTAGGACGATGCAGGGTTTGTGAAGAGGGTGCTGGGTGCCATCCCGGATTTGGATACCCATGAGTTAATAGTGGGGAGGGATTTGAAAATGGTGCAAGAGCTGATAGTGGATAGGTTTCAGCCACGCTGGCTGGCCCAGTCAGGGAGGGGGGGGCGTAGGTGCTGGCTGGGCTCACGAGAGAGAGATGGGAGGAGTGGACCTGTGGAGGTTCTGCAGCCGAGGGAATGGGTGTCTTCGTTTTTCTCTCCAGTACATAAAGTGTACTTGAGAATTGAAATTTTTATGGTGGAGAAGGCATTTTTGGCCTGGGTCAAAGGGTTTGAGTTTTCAGCGATATTGATTTCGGACCATGCACCACATTGGGTGGATGTGGTTCTGGAGAAGGGGATGCCTCAGAGGCCGGGGTGGAGAATGGACATGGGGCTGTTAGGGGACCGAAGTATTTGCGATAAGATTGGAAGATGATCGTGGAATATGTGGGGTTTAATCGCACGGGGGAAGTTTCGCAGTCGGTGGTTTGGGAGGCAGTAGTGACAGGGGAGGTGATTTTGTTTAAGGCCAAGGTGGACAAGGAGAGAGAGGAGCGCTAAAAATTGAGAGGAAATAGATAGAGGAGAAGGACAGGAGGTACACAGGGAACCCGGACCTCTTGGCCAGGAGGAAGGAGCATCAGGCAAAGTTTGATCAGTTGTCCACGGGGAAAGTGGCAAACCAGTTGAGAAAGGGGCAAAGGCATAGAATGGCCGGCCAGCTGGGAAAGAAGCGAGAGATGAAGGAGTTCCTGTTGGAGTACCCGAGGTTGGGTGAAGAGGATCGGGCACGTTTGGTGGGGGAGCAAGGTGTGAAGAAGGCAATTGGAAGGATGCAGTCAGGAAAGGTGGCGGCGCTGATGGCAGGAATGTTTGAGGATGCGATACGTTGGGGGGTCTTGCCACAGACGTTGGGGTAGGCTTCGATTTCTCTGCTGTTAAAGAAGTATCCGGTGGAGTGTGGGTCGTATAGGTCCATATCCCTATTGAATGTAGATGCCAAACGATTGGCAAAAGTTCTGGCTGCAAGGTTGGAGGGGTGTCTCCAGAAGGTGGTGGAGGATCAGTCGGGGGTTTGTGAAACAAAGGCAGCTGTTTTCGAATGTGAGAAGGCTGCTAAATGTGATCCTGTCTCCGGCGGAGGGAAAGGAGATAGAGGTGGTGGTGGCACTAGACACAGGGAAGGCGTTTGATTGGGTAGAGTGGTGTTAGAATTTGATGGCAGTATTGGAAAGATTTGGAATCGGGCCAATATTCGCAGCATGGGTACACCTGCTGTACAGGGAGTCGATGGCGAGCATTCGCACTAATAATAAGAATTCAGGATGCTTTGCTCTGCACCGCAGTACAAGGCAGCAGTGTCCTATGTCCCCCCTGCTGTTTGCACTGTCTATAGATCCTTTATCCATTGCGCTAAGGAGCTTGGGATTGTGGGAGGGGATAGTGAGAGAGAGAGAGAGAGAGACCGGTGGGGGGTTTACTGGGATAGGTTGGAAGGGTGGGCTTAAGGGTGGTGCTCTTTCCAGGGGCCGGTGCAGACTCGATGGGCCGAATTGCCTCCTTCTGCACTGTAAATTCTATGATATTTCATGGTCTCCTAGCTATGAGTAGGGGCGGGGGTGGTGGGGCTGCCATTTTGTCTGGCGGCAACCCACTTTAGGTACTTGGGGCGCAGGCGGCTCGGGACTGGGGTGGGCTCCAACGGTATAATTTCACTAGTTTGGTGGGAAAGGTGAAGGCTGATTTGGCAAGGTGTGACAATCTCCCTTTGTCGTTGGCGGGCCGGCTGCAGGCAGTTAAAATTAATGAGTTCATGTGATTTTTGTTCCTATTTCAATACCTGCTGGTCTTCTTCAAGGAGGTGGACAAATTGATGATCTTGTTTATTTGGGGGGGGGGGGCGCTTCGGAAGGTGGTCTTGCAGACAGTCCGGGGGTGGGGGTAGAGACCTCCCAGACTTACTGTACTTTTATTGGACGGTGAATGTGTGGAGCTGGACTAAGGAGGGGAAGATCCGATGGGTTAAGATGGAGAAAGGCTCGTGTAGGGGGCTGGGATTACGAGTGCTGGCAATGGCGCTGCTCCAGATGGCACCGGGTAAGTATTCGGTAAGTCCAGTGTTGGTGGCCACTTTGAAGATCCGGAGGCAGTTTCAGCAACATTTTAAGCAGTGGCCTGGGTCAGGGGAGATGCCGTTTAGGGGGATTCATGGGTTCAAGCCAGGGAGGGTGGATGCGAGATGGGACGATTGTCTCGGGGGGTTTGCATACGGATTTGGAGCTCAGTCCCTTGGAAGTCATTTTCGGAGTGTCGGAACGAACCGGCCCAAGTTGCAAGCAGGTGTAGGGGAAGCTGTTGAGCCTTCACGTTGCTGATCACTCGTAGGTGGGTCCTGTTGGGGTTTAGGTCAGCCTCTCCGCCCTGCGCCTTGGCGTGGTGGGGGAACCTGCCAGAGCTCTTGACCCGGAGAAGGCGAAGTTTGAGTTGAGGGCGTGAAGGGAGGGTTCTACAATTCTTGGAGTTGTTTGCCGTTAAATGCTAAGGGGGGGGGGTGCTTTCTTTTCTGTTCTATGATTCTGTGTTTTATATTGTTGAGATTGTTCTGTTTTTGTTTCTTTTTTTTGTATAATGAAAATATGGTGAATAAAAATATATTTTTAAAAGACAAGATAATAAAGGGTTATGCTAATAAGAGTTTGACGAGGAAGGGAGGAGATTAGAGTGGTGCTCATAAGTACCGTATGGACAGGTTAACTCTTAACAGTATAAAAAAAAAACAGGATTAGTGGAGCTGAAAACATGGTGCAGTGTTTACAAAATATACATCAGCAACATGATATTAAATACAATCTCTTTACAGTGCAGGAGGCCATTCAGCCCATCGAGTTTACATGGCTCTCTGAAAGAGCATTCTACTTAGTCCCACTCCCCGGTCTTATTCCCATAACCTTCCACATTTTTTTCAGCTTGCAATCCCTTTTGAATACCTCAATCGAACCTGCCTCCACCTTCCCCTCAGGAAGTCCGTTCCAGACTCCTATCACCTTCTAGATGAAGACATTTTTCCTCACATCACTTTTACTCCCTTTGTCAATTACTTTGAATCTGTGCCCTCGAATTCTTTATGCTCTCAAGAGTGGGAACAGTTTTGCACTAGATATTTACTCAATCCATACCCTTCAGAATTTTGAATACTCTACCAAGTCTTCTTGAAGTCTTCCTTTCTCAAAGAAAAGTGTCCTAACCTTTCCAATCTATCCTCATGGCTGCAGTTCTTTATCCCTAGAATAATTTTTGTGACTCTCCTCTGTACTCTCTCCAATCACTTCACATTCTTCTTCTTACTATATGGATCACACCTAATTCATTCTTTCTCGAGCCAGACAATCTGCCCGTGACACTTCAGAAACATCCTTTCTCTCTCCAGTATTGTAATGCCACCTTTAACCAATACTGCCACACCATCCCCCCACATCCGCTTTTCTTCTTTGCGGTCTTGTTAGGAAACAAAGATAGTTTTAAGAGATTTATATTTATATTGGTAAACATTAGAAATAAGGTAATAGTTTTAAGTGTGTTTAATTTTATGTTTCTGTGGAAGGTGATAGAAACCTACTTTTCGGGAAGAAACGATTTAGTGACATTATACTATTAAAAATCATATATTAGCCATGACAGCAGAGAATGCTGAGAGCATGGGAAAAGATCTGATAAGAAAGTCAGTTTTCAAACTGACTATCCACGTTGCAGAATTTCTGACTCATTGTTATCATTACTGGGCAAACATCCCACTTGTAGAAAACATGGCGGGAAACAGGTGGTTCGATCACGCCATATTATGGAAACATAGAGAAGTTTTCCCATGCAATATTATCTCTTAAAACTTGATAGACAGACATTTCGGTCAATTAGATGAATTATAATTATTTTAACCCAATCACAGTCAGAAAGGGGACAGGGCCTAAAAAAAAAGATTGATTTCCTTATGAGGCCGAGAGAGAACCTTTTTTGCTCTCTCCAAAATCAGCTCTCACTCTCTGAATTCATCTTTAACCTAACCTTTGAAACCTATTCCTACTTTGCTTTGCAAACAGCTATTTCTTTTTGTTTCATTTTTGTATTGTGCATTTTGATCTGAAGAAATTACCACGCACTGAATTGTATTTTGAATTCAACTGAACCATCTGTATTTGCATGGGACAAACAACTTTTTAGATTCTGTATTCGCATAAAATTTGACTTGATCAGTAGATTTTGAAACTGACATAAATAAAGCTATACTTGACTTCATCCAAGGAGCTCAGTCTCGAGTTATGTAAGATTAATATATAGTGCGGCGACACATAAATATATTAACAAAGTTGATCCATCAGAAGGGTAAAATCTATAGTTAAGAGTCATGCTGGATAAAGGCGTTTGTATGTGTGGGGGGCTGGCTAAGTTCTGAGTGTGATTCTATCGTGCTTAGAGAGGGTTGCATCATGGAGAGTAAACTAAGCGCGTAAAGAGGGAGAAGACATTGCTTAGCAACAGGGGCCCACTTTTCAGAGGGAAGGGCTTTCCTTTGTTCTTAGTTTTAACTGGAAGCTAGAGCAGTTGGAGACAAGGCCTCAGGAGTGAACATCTCTCAACTCTGCCAAAAGAAAGATTGGACAGGATGGGAGCTGCAAAGAGGCAGGTTTCCTCAAGTACAAATTATAGTCCAGATAACCAAGGAATTGAGACAGGAAGAATATTGAAGGTGACTGGAGTTAAGTGAATAAAGTCAAAGGTATTAGAACAAACAAAGAACAGTACAGCACAGGAACAGGCCCTTTGGCCCTCCAAGCCTGCGCTGATCACGTGTTCTATCTAGACCAAATGCCCGCATCCTTCTATACCCCGTCTGTTCATGTGTCTATCCAGATAAGTATTAAAGGTCGCAACGTATCTGCCTCAACCACCTCACTTTGTAGTGCATTCCAGGCCACCACCACCACCCTTTATGTAAAAAAAACTTCCCCCGCACATTTCCACTGAACCGACCCCCCATCATCTTGAACTTGTGCCCCTTTGTAATTGTCATTTCCGTCCTGAGAAAAAGTCTCCAACTGGTCACCGTATCTTTTTTTAAAATAAATTTAGAGTGCCCAATTAATTTTTTCCAATTAAGGGGCAATTTAGCATGGCCAATCCACCTACCCTGCACATCTTTGGGTTGTGGGGGGCGAAACCCATGCAAACAAGGGGAGAATGTGCAAACTCCACACGGACAGTGAGCCAGAGCCGGGATCAAACCTGGGACCTCAGCACTGAGGCAGCAGTGCTAACCACTGTGCCACCCATGTTCACCTTATCTATACCCCTCAGAATTTTGTAAATTTCTATCAAGGTCGCCCCTCAGCGTCAGTCTTTCTTGGGAGAACAATCCCAGTTTATTCAATCTCTCCTCATAGCTAATACCCTACATACCAGGCAACATCCTGGTCAACCTTTTCTGGACTCTCTCCAAAGCCTCCACGTCCTTCTGGTAGTGTGGTGACCAGAATTGGACACAGTATTCCAAATGTGGCCTAACCAACGTTCTATATAACTGTAACATAATTTGCCAGCTTTTATACTCAATACCCTGTCCAATGAAGGCAAGCACGCCATATGCTTTCTTTACCACCATTTCCACCTGTGCTGTCACTTTTAAGGATCTGTGGACCTGCACGCCCAGATTGCTCTGTGCGTCTATGCTCCTGTTTTTACTCTTTTGTTAACCAAGCTGTCACAGATTTTAGTTCAGGTGCCCAAAATTGGGGAGTGCCAAACCTCATTCCAACGAAACTCTGGGTCGTTTTCCTTGCCATATAAAACGGGAGATCAGACAATCCAGCATTCGGAATGTAGATTTTAAAATCTGAATAGGTAGCATCTGGAACAGATCCAACAATCTGGGAGGGACATTCATCCAACTCGCTTTCATCCGCCTGAGAGGGCAGCATGGTGGTACAGTGGTTAGCATTACTGCCTAAAGGTACTGAGGACCCGGGTTCAATGTCCGTGTGGAGTTTGCACATTCTCCCCATGTCTGTGTGGGGCTCATCCCCACAACCAAAAACGATGTGCAGGGTAGGTGAATTGGTCACGTTAAATTGCCCCTTAATTGGAAAAAAAGAATTGGTACTCTGAATTTATATATTTTTTAAAACTTTAATCGGCCTGGGTAGGGTCAGCTACAAATCCAGATCACGCTTGATACAGCTAATGAGACCAGTGTAATTTGCTCCATATAGTCCATCAATTGATGGTGGGACAAGAATACAGAGATATTTAATGCACCAACTGGGCCATTTAAAGGCACTTGTGTCTTAATATAGGGAATCTGTCCACTTACTTCCATTGCTCCAGTTTATCAATATTAACTTTGCAACCGGAGTAATATCCAAACCTAATACTCTTTCAGAAAAAAAATGGATGTTGTAGGATCTGATAAGTACAGCAAGAGGTCATCAGCATATAATGACAATTGTGCTCTTCTTTTCGAGCTATAATACCTTTTATGTCCGTTGTTTCTCACTATTTGTTTCATAGAGCGAACAGAAGGGGAGGGGTGGCAAAGGACAAATATGACTTGTCCCTCTCTCTTGCCCAAAGGCTTTAGAAATATGGCAATTCACTCTAACAGAAGCCCATGGATTTAAATAGAGGACCTGCACCCATCTCACAAAGTTGGGTCCAAACCCCAGGCAGTCTAAGTCAAACATAGGTACACCGATGATACTCAGTCAAATGCCTTTACAGCATCTAAAGATAAGATCATGGCCTCTATTCCACTACTTTGGATGTGAGTCATAATATTGAGGAGCCTGCAGAGATAAGAGTAACGCCCCTTTATTTATTTTTTTATGAAACATTTTATTGAGGTATTTTCGGTATAGTAACAACAACAAAATAAACAATATACACGAAACCATAAACATACTGCAAAAGCCATTTACCTCTCGTATAGGTCCCACCCTTATTGACCCCCTAATTTAATCTAAACCACTCCCCGCCCCCTCCCCCCCCTCCCCGTCTGCTGACGATTAATTTCCCGCAAAGAAGTTGACGAACGGTTGCCACCTCCGGGTGAACCCTAACAGTGACCCTCTCAAGGCGAACTTGATTTTCTCCAATCAGAGAAAGATAGCCAGGTCTCCGACTTCGGGGGCTTTGAGTTCCTCCATGCTAATAGTATCCGTCTCCGGGCTACCAGGGAAGCAAAGGCCAGAACGTTTGCCTCTTTCTCCTCCTGGATTCCCGGGTCTTCTGACACCCCGAAAATCGCCACCTCTGGACTCAGCGCCACCCTTGTCTTTAATACCGTGGACATGACATCCGCAAACCCCTGCCAAAATCCCCTAAGCTTTGGACATGTCCAGAACATGTGGACATGGTTCGCTGGTCCTCCCACACATTTTGCGCACCTGGCCTCAACCCCAAAGAATCTGCTCATCCGGGCCACTGTCATGTGAGCCTGGTGAACAACCTAAACTTGTATCAGGCTGAGCCTGGCACATGTTACGGACGCGTTGACTCTACTCAACGCGTCTGCCCATAGACCATCCTCTATCTCACCTCCCAGCTCCTCCTTCCACTTGCGTTTCAGCTCCTCGGTCTGCGTCTCCTCTGGCCCCATAAGTTCCTTGTAAATGTCCGAGACGCTCCCTGCTCCTACTCACCTTCTGGATACTACCCTGTCCTGCATCCCCCCCTTAGAGGTAGGAGCGGGAAGGTTGACACCTGTTTACGAAGGAAGTCCCGCACCTGCAGATACCTAAATCTGTTTCCCCTCGCCAACCCAAACTTTTTCTCCAACACCCTCCCACTCGGAAAGCTCCCCTCTATGAACTTATCCCCCGTCCTCTCAATCCCCGTTCTCCGCCATAACCGGAACCCCCCCCGGGGCAAACCGGTGATTATCACAGATTGGGGCCCAAACCGATGCTCCCACATGCTGCCTCCAATGGCTCCAAACCCTCAGGGCCGCCACCACCACTGGACTGGTGGAGTACCGAGCCGGCGGGAACGGCAGAGGCGCAGTTACCAAAGCCCCCAAACTGATGCCCTTACATGAAGCCACCTCCATACGCACCCATGCAGACTCCTCCTCCACCACCCACTTCCTGATGTAACTCCCCTTTAATAAATTCAGTTTGGTCTGGGTGTATAACTACAGTTATTATCCTATTTACTTAATGGGCTGGCATTAATGTTAGAATTTTCAGAATGCAATTAAGTAACAATATGGGGGCAATCGATATGGGGCAATATGACCCAGACTTTATTGGGTCCCTACCCTCCTTATGAATGACTTTTATGACTGCATCTCTCCACGAAGGAGCCAATAATCCAGTTTCTAATGAGCAATGTTAGTCCAGTTGAAGGGTGTGGCCATTGGAGCCGAGACTTTTATTTTTTTAAGTGCATCTATTGCCTCTTCGATTTCCAAACCAGTAATAGGCCTTTCCAATTCCTTAGCGCTATTTTCTGACAAGTTTGTCATATTGATGCTTTCCAGAAGTCGTTAATTTTTCTCCTATCCCTACAGGCATGAGAATCCTTGTACAATTTCCCAAAGTCCGCAAACGCATAAGAGATCAAAAAGTGATGGGGTGTCTGTGACTTCGTTTTGGAACAATATTGCATGATTGCTGTTTTCTTAATTGAAATGCCAACAAGCGCTCGCCATTACCATGTTCATAATATCTATTTCTAAACATTCCTCAACTTGTCCTGAAAGCAAACTATTGAGAGTTCTGCGAGTCTTCATGAGGGAGGCCTGATGAGTGCTGCTTTTTGCGTTGCTGTTCTAATTGTTGACTTTCATGTTCCAATTCAACCTGCTTTGATTCATTTTCTTCCTTTTGGCACAAGCAAATGAGATGATGCGACCTCTTAAATAAGCCTTTGCACAGTCCCATGTCAGGGGTGAGGTATCAAAAGCTGCATTGAGTTATAGATAGAGTTGTAATTCTTTTCTCATAAATTCAACAAATACTTTATCTAAGAGAAATACATCCAGGCACTGTTGTGGTATGCTTCTTCATGTAGCACAAGGTGTTTCCTTGATGTATGCTCTGACAAAGGAAGGTTCAGGCTTGGAGATAGGTTTAACACATTTATTGAACAGTTAACAATTCTCCTACTTGAGTTCGACTCTCCTGCTAATCTTGCTATAGTAAGTCAGTCTAACTAACCAGTCTGCTCGAAGCCATGAGGTGGGTGTGGTGCTTCGGATCTGTCTCTGTACTTTTCTCTGAGTGTCGCCTGTGGAAAGAGAGAGAGCATGTGTGCCCTGTCCTTTTATATGGGTTGCCCCCTTGTGGTAGTGTCACCTCTGGGTGTCTTGACTGCCCATTGGTCGTGTCCTATTCTGTGTGTTCATTAGCTGTATGTCTGCATGTCATGATGTCTCTGGTGCTCCCTCTAGTGTTTACTTAGTTGTAGTGTATTTACATTAATCCCTTGTGTATTTACAGTGATGCATATCAATACATCCCCCTTTTTTCATGTTACATATTTTCTGTACCGTGTTAAAAAAAATTGAACAAAATAGGTAGATAAGTGATTACATGTACAAATCATGATGACTGATGATTATCCAATACCAAATAATATGTATGAATCCAAAGTTCATGAATTAATATGGTCAAGTGGATTTCTTGTTTCATTGTTGAAGTGTCAATGTTGATGTTGTCATTTCCTTGTGAACGCCGTCAGTGTCCCAGTGCTTAAGGAACCAAGAAGTGGTCAAATCACTTTGTTGTTTGACTTGGACTGTTTTTGTTCTATGCTCGTGGTAGCGATGCAGTATGTCAGCTGTGTTGTCCAACCTGGACTTTTTCTTGTGATTGCGATATTGATGCAGTATGTCATCTACCGTGAAAGCTGGGTTGCGTGTTCGTAGTGGAGCAAACTCATCTGCCTTGAAAGCTGGTTTGCTTGTTTGTAGTGGAGCAAACTTGAATCGGTGAGATTTGCTGTCATGCCATGTTATGGCTGTACTCTTGCCAGTGTTAGGAGCTGTGCTGCATTTGCCGAGTTGTACCATGTCATACCAGTCTTGTTCCAGTGTTGTTTTTGGCACGCTTGTTGTTGACGTTGGTGCCTTTGGTACGCTTCTTGTTGTTGTCTTTGTAGGTTTTACTGTTGTGCTTGTTGCGCTCAATGACCACGCCGAGTGGAGAATTTGAGTCCTTCACAAAGTTACTTGTGTCAGTGTCCTTTGTGGCATCTGCTGTTTCATTGAGCGTGCCGTCTCTGATTCCTCAGCGCTCCCCGTCTGGAGTCATGTCTGATCTTTGGCTTGTCGATGCTCCCCGTCTGGAGTCCTTTCTGGTTCAACTGAATCAGCTTTGGTTTCTTGACACTTCCCGTCTGGAGTCATTTCAGGTTCACTCAAATCATCTGAGGTGTCACTTGAATCATCTGAGGTGTCTTGATGCTCCCCATCCAGAGTCAAAATGTTCAGGAATGCATTTTCTTGTGGAGAGGTTCGAGTGGATGAGGTTTGAATTAACGTGGTGTCACTGGAGTCACTAGTAACCTCACTTTGATCGTCGAGTGCCTCTGTACATACTAGCTGAGGTCTGTCAGTCTCGCTGAGATGTTGCACATCTTGGGCGAGATTCTCCGACCCTCCGCCGGGGGGCAATCTGGCCCCGGGTAGTGCCCCCACGGTGGCCTGGCCCGCGATCGGGGCCCACCGATCTGCGGGCGGGCCTGTGCCGTGGGGGCACTCTTTTCCTTCCGCCTTTGCCACGGTCTCCACCATGGCGGAGGTGGAAGAGACTCCCTCCACAGCGCATGCGCGGGGATGCCGTGAGCGGCCGCTAACGCTCCCGCGCATGCGCCGTCCGGAGATGTCATTTCCGCGCCAGCTGGCGGGGCAACAAAGGCCTTTTCTGCCAGCTGTCGGGGCGGAAATTAGTCCGGCGCGGGCCTAGCCCCTTAAGATTGGGGCTCGGCCCCCCAAGATGCGGAGGATTCCGCACCTTTGGGGCGGCGTGATGCCCGACTGATGTGCGCCGCTTTGGGCGCCGGTCGGCGGACATCGCGCCGATACTGGAGAATTTTGCCCCTTGGATGGGAATTGTGAAGCCTTTGTCACTTGTCGCACATACAGTGGGTAGACCTTCAGTGTCTTCTTGTCGGTTAGATGAGCTGGGTAGACTGTCAGAGTCTTCTTCTGGTGGCTCAAATAATCTGGGTAGACTGTCACAGTCTTTTTGTTGTTCACGTGAGCATGGTAGACTGTCATAGTCGTCTTGCTGGGCACTTGAGCGTGGCAGACTTGCATCGTCTGCTGCTGGTTGCTCAGATAAGGTTGCTAGACCTTCATGGTCTTGTTCATGGAAGGACTGCGCTCTGGAGTCTTGCGTTGCTTCCATCGTGGAGTCTGTCAACCAGCTCCCTGTGGAGGCTTGTACCGTTCTCTGTGGAGTCTGGCATTGTTCTCTGTGTGGAGTCATGCAGAGGTCTTGCTGTGGAGTCGATCTGTGCGCTCTCAACGGATTTGTGCTGTAGTCTCGCTGTGGAGTCTTTCTGTGTTCTCTGTATGGAGACGTACAGTGGGCTCGCTGTGGAGTCTGTCATCGCTTTCTGTGCGGAGTCGGGGACTCTACGTGGTGCGTGGACCACTGGTATGGCGTCAGGCTGCTCTCTGTGGGCTTGGACCTCTCTCTGTCTCTTGGCGTCAGGCCGCTCTCTTGTGGGTTTATACCGCTCTGTCACTTGGCATCAGGCCGCTCTCTATGGGCTTGTACCGCTCTCTGTCTCTTGGCGTCAGGCAGCAGCAGAATCCTGTACTTCTGGGTTAGGATGTCGTCTGTGCTGGGCTGAGGATCCTCAAATCCGAAGATCTCATCCATGTCGGTGTCGGATTCTTCACTGTACAACACATCTCGTTGCGGTTCGGATTTGGTACAGAGGTCGCCACGCCAATGATGAAATCATCATCTGAGTCGTAGTCTTCAAGGACCATATGTTGCTAACTTTTGGTTGGCTCTTAAATCGTAATTTGCTCTGTTTGTTTAACCTTTGCTCTAGAGTCGCCAGGTATCTTTATGATACCGCCACGAGGTTCAAGTTCAAGTAATGATCAATAACTCAACATACCAATTAGTAAGATTCAAATCAAAACACATTTATTATACACAGTAAATCACGACTCATGCATAAACTCTACTTTCTAGACTACTCCTGTCACTAAAAGGCCTATACTTAGCTTCGGAATTGGCCCACCAGGTCAGAGGAACAAATGGCCTTTCATAGAATTCATAGAATTTACAGTGCAGAAGGAGGCCATTCGGCCCACCGAGTCTGCACCGGCTCTTGGAAAGGGCACCCCACACCACCCTATCCCCATAACCCAGTAACCCCACTCAACCAAGGCCAATTTTGGACACTAAGGGCAATTTAGCATGGCCAATCCACCTAACCTGCACGTCTTTGGACTGTGGGAGGAAACCAGAGCACCCGGAGGAAACCCACGCACACACGGGGAGAACGTGCAGACTCCGCACAGACAGTGGCCCAAGCCGGGAATCGAACCCTGGGACCCTGGAGCTGTGAAGCAATTATGCTAACCACTATGCTACCGTGCTGCTTCAGGTCCTGAGTCTGCAGGATACAAGTATGGACTTGTAGCTAGGAGCGCCTATCTCGTAGCGAGCGTTGACTGGAGACTTACTTGGTTGATGCTGCAGCTTGGACAGGTCACTCTCACGGGTTGATTCAAGTTGCTGAGTGACCCTGCCAAAGAAGGGCTATTTGAACTTGGGGGCTTTACTTTATAGTCCCCAGGGGCTTCCCGCCCTTCGGGGCAGACCCTGTACCTGGTTTCAAATGATTGGACTGCGTTCCGATCATTTGGAT
The DNA here is from genome assembly GCF_047496885.1 of Scyliorhinus torazame. NCBI lineage: Eukaryota > Metazoa > Chordata > Chondrichthyes > Carcharhiniformes > Scyliorhinidae > Scyliorhinus > Scyliorhinus torazame. Next base: position 345,262,024 of record NC_092708.1, read on the forward strand.
CGATTTCTCCAATACTGGAGTTGTTCCCTGATCGCTGGGCGGTCCCTAAATGTCCGTTGGCCTTCCTTTGTCTTGGCTCCTGCTGGCGCCGAGGAGTCTGGCTTGGCTTTATTCACCTTAACTGTTGCAATTGTGCCTTGGAATTGCTCATTACTATGCAGATGGCTGCTGGTTTCCGTGCTGTCTGGTTTCTTACAGGTTTCAATACACATGATTTCTGTATTTGCTAGTCTTTGCCTGTGTTGGCTGAATTTCCCTTCAGCCTTTGCGGTTCTCCATTTTAAGTCGGGAAGTGGCCAACCCAGGTGGCTACACTTATCATCAATTTGTGTGTCATCATCAATTTGTGTGTCGGAGCGGTCATTGTGCTCGCGATGTCAAAAGAAGAAATCAACGTCAGAGTCGTAGTCTTCAAGGACCAAATCATTTCTTTGGGCGGTGCTAACTGCTTGTTGCAGGGTTCTGCGGAGATTACTTTCAGGTACTGGTCGAAGTTCAGGCATTATGCTGTCGTTCCACGTGCAAGAATTGTGTTTTACAGCTTTAAAGAATTTTCAGGCATTTTCCCTTTAAGTGGGCGTGGTCCGGGGTCTCTGACGTCTTGACGTAGAGCGTAGGAATGGATTGCGCATGCGCCGATCGCTTTTCCTTTACGTTGCGCCTTTTTTGCAACTGCGCATGCGCTGCTTCTGACATTCTGCCGATTCGCGTCTTTTGGGGACTGCGCATGTGCGGCTCCTTTCACAAGATGGCTGCCAATCAAAACTGCTGTTTTCTGCATTGGCAAGCCTACCTTTGCATCGTGGTGAGTATTGGCGCCTCTTTACCGATCTCTTTTGTGTTTTCCTCGCAGTATTTTTCAAACTTGTCCAGGACTGTCTGGAAGTCTCTCTTGTCTTGCCCTTTGGAGTACTTGAAGGTCTTGAAGATTTCTGCTGCACCTTCACCCGCAATGGTGAGTAGAAGCTTTATTTTCTCTGTATTCGCCATGCCATCTAGGTCGGATGCTACCATGTAGATCTCAAATCTCTGTTTGAATGCATGCCAGTTGGCACTGAGATTGCCGTGGTACCGGAGCTGCTGAGGAACCGGAATCTCGAACATCTTGCCTGGGTGCTGTTGCCGGTAGTCACGGATCTTGGGTTGAACTATTTAGATTCAACAGGGCACTACTGGTACCATGTTGTGTTATGCTTCTTCATTTAGCAAAAGCTGCTTCCTTGATGTATGCTCTGACAAAGGAAGGTTCAGACTTGGAGATAGGTTTAACACATTTATTGAACAGTTAACAAATCTCCTACTTGAGTTCAACTCTCCTGCTAATCTTGCTATAGTATCTCAGTCTAACTAACCAGTCTGCTCTAAGCCATGCGGTGGGTATGATGCTTCTGATCTGCCCCTGTACTTCTCCGAGTGTCGCCCGTGGAAAGAGAGAGAGCGTGTGTGCCGTCTTTGTATATGGGTTGCCCCCTTGTGGTAGTGTCACCTCTGGGTGTCTTGACTGCCCATTGGTCGTGTCCTATTCTATGTGTTCATTGGCTGTATGTCTGCATGTCACAATGTCTCTGGTGTTCCCTCTAGTGTTTACTTAGTTGTAGTGCATTTACATTAGCCCCTTGTGTATTTACAGTGATGCATATCACCACAGGCACCGCCTCTTTAAGGTAGATCCCCGATCCCAAGTCATGGGCCCATGATCAGAGAATTATTGGTGTCATGAGAACGTCGCTTTAAGAAATGTTTGGCTGCTCATGTTACTGCAGTGATGTCAGAGTGTGGGTGGAGCTGAGCTCTGGTTCTGCTTTTTAGTTTCACTTTGAGAAAAGTTTGGGTGTGTCTGTCTTTTTGTTTTTGTTTTTCAGTGTGTTGCAGCTGAAGTCAGAAAAAGCAGCTGTACTGTTGATCTCTGCCATGAAGGACTATTTCTTAATCATTTGGTGAATTCAGAATTATAAATGTTTTCAGTATTGAATGTAAACCCTGATGTGCTTCTGTTTAAAGGTTTGTTAAGTCTTTTGGGTGTAAAAGGACAGCATACAGGTTACTTAGTGTTGTATTCTTTGGGGGTTATCTTTGAATTAATGGTTGCTAAGATATTCACTGTTTGTTTTAAAAAGGTTAACTTGAATTCATAGATTAAACATTGTTTTGCTTTAAAAAATAACTTTTCCATTTCTGAAGTACCACACTTGTAGAGTGGGCCGTGTGCTCCCCATACCACAATCTATTAAAAGTTGTGGGTCAGGTGAACTCCATGATACACATTGGGATTCTTTAAACCCTGACCCATAACATTGGTAAGATGTTGCTGCCAATTATTCTATGAGCTCCTAACTTAGTTATAAAGAAATAGTCAATGCAGGAGTAAAAACTATGCCTGTTGGGAGTAAAACAAAAAAGGTCTCTGTTACTCGGGTACAGGTGCTGCCATGTGTATGCTAGCCTAGCTTCCCTAACATGACTTCTCAATGATTTGCTCATCTTGGTGCAGCAGTTTGATGATACTGAGAGCCTGTCTGCCCTTTGGGACGTAACACAATTAAAATCGCAGCCAAATAAGAGCAATCCTGTACTTTTATCAAAGATAAGGTTGAACATCTTTTAAATAAATTGTGAATCATCCTCATTTGGGGCACATATATTCATCAATGATACCTCTGTCACATCTACTATTCCATTAAGCAATTTGAAACTGCCTTCATTGCCCTTATGCTGTGCGTGGATACAAAAATTCTCCTTGATGTGAGAGAGAAAAGGAATACTGGTTTGCCCAAGATCTGTCCAGCTTACTATGTTCTACGTATGACAAATGTGTTCCTTTTAAACTGAAATTTTGCAGCTTAGATGTTTCAACTAACAGAAGGTATATTTTTCTCTTAATGGAGTTATGTAAGCCTTTCATGTTATAATTAATTACCGTTAACATATCCATAATAATCTGCATTCAATTGACATTACAGGTGTACCCTGCTCGACAAACAGCCTAATATCAGAGAGCGAGGAAGTGTGCATTAAGAGGTGTGGAAAAAGAAAAAATGTGTTATCCGTACAGCCGCTTTAGTATCCATGTAGGTACAAACTATGTAAACAAAAGGTTTAACTGCAAACTTGACCCATTCCCAAGTGGGGATATGCCAAAAACCAAGATTGTGTAAACCAACGAAAGCGAGGCTTAGTGTTTCACTACCCAATGCATTAAATAAGTTATTTGTGAAGTCCCGCCTTCTCGACCTTGACCCTTGCCTGAGGTGTGTGATCCTTAGGTTAAATGACTTTACCTTACAGATTAATAATAATCTGTATTAATGTCACAAGTAGGCTTACATTAACACTGCAATCAAGTTACTGTGAAAATCCCACAGTCGTCACATTCCGGCACCTGTTCAGGTACACTGAGGAAGAATTCAGAATGTCCAATTCATCTAAAAAGCAAGTCTTTCGGGACTCGTGGGAGGAGACCGGAGCCAAGAACAATACAGCACAGGAACAGGCCCTTCAGCCCTCCAAGCCTGCACCGGTCATGATACCAACCTATGCCAAAATCCTCAGCATTTCCTTGTGCCATTTCCCTCTATATCGATCCTATCCAAGTGTTTGTCAAGATGCCTTTTGAATGCAGTGTATCTGCTTCCACAACCACCCCTGGCAACGCGTTCCAGGCACTCACCACCCTCTGCGTAAAAAAACCCACCTCAAACATCTCCTCTAAACTTTGCTCCACGGACCTTAAACGTACACCCCCTGGTGACTGACCCCTCTACCCTGTGAAAGAGTGCCTGCCCATCCATTCTATCTATGCCCCGCATAACCTTGTAGACCTCCATCAGGTCACCCCCTCAGCCTCTGTCTTTCTAATGAAAACAGTCCGAGTCTATTCAGCCTCTGCACAGAGCTAACACCCTCCAGACCAAGCAACATCCTGGTCAACCTCCTCTGCACCCTCTCCAAAGCCTCCACATCCTTATGGTAGTGTGGCGACCAGAATTGTGCGTGATATTCCAAGTGCGGCCTTACCAAGGTTCTATACAACTGTAGCAAGACTTGGCAGTTTTTATACTGGATGCCCCATCCAATGAAGGCAAGCATTCCGTATGCTTTCTTGACTACCTTGTCCACTTGTGTTGCCACCTTCAAAGATCTCTGGGCCTGCACACCCAGATCTCGCTGACTTTCTATATTCCAAAGAGTTTTGCCATTTACGGTATATTTTCCCTCTATGTTACACTTACCAAAATTACCTCATATTTGTCCGGATTAAACCCTATTTGCCATTATCTGTCCAAGTCTCCAATCTATCTATGTCCTGCTGTATCTTCTCACAATCCTCAACACTATCTGCCACTCCACCAACCTTAGTGATTTTCATCCGCGAACTTACTCATCAGACCGGCTACATTTTATTCCAAATCATGTACACCACAAACAACAGAGGCCCAAGCACAGATCCCTGTGGAACACCACTAGTAACAACCTTCATTCAGGAAACCTTCATTCTGTGTAATGAAGGGTAGAACCTATAGTTACATTCATGCTTAACAAAGGTGTTTGTACATGTGGGGGGTTGGTTAATAATCCTATTGTGCTTAGAGAGGGTTGCAACGTGAAGATTAATAAGAGCCTTGAGACGGATACAGTGTTTCTTAGCAACACAGGCCCACTTTCCAGAGGAAAATGCTTTCCTTTGTTCTTGGTTTTTAACTGGCAGCCAGAGCAGTTGGAGACAGGACACTGGGGAGTAAACAACGCTCAATTCTGCAAGAAGAAAGACTGAGCAGGACAGGAGCTGCAAAGAGGCAGGTTTTCGCAAGTACAAGTTAACAGTCCATATAACCAGGGAATTGGGACAGGAAGAATGTTGAAGACGACTGGAGTTAAGTGAACAGAGTCCAAGGTATTGTTCAGAAGAATTCAAGGAAGAGTAAACAAAGTGTTTCCTGAGTTAAAGAGACAATGAGTGGGAGAGCAGTCTTCAAAGGTAAATCAAACGTCTGATGCCATTCTAATACAGTCCGGGAAATGAGAGTTAAAGCAATTGTGAGCAGTCTGCACAGCAGTCAAGACAAATAAATCGTAAAGGGGTTGATGTAAAATCATGCACTGGATTCAATGTTAAAAGTAGAGCAGGCATTTGGAGGCGGGCGGGCAGCAGGAGCAGAGAGACCCAGACGCTAACATGGCCACCATCCAGGAACGAATCCAGAAGTACAAGACGGCGCCGTTTGACGTGCGCTTCCCCAACACAAACCAGACGCGTAACTGTTATCAGAATTACCTGGATTTCTATCGATGTCAGAAAGCCCTTTCAGCAACTGGCAAAGACGTTGCGCTCTGTAACTGGTCCCACAAGGTCTACAAGTCCATCTGCCCAATGTCTTGGATTAATCGCTGGGATGAGCAGCGCGAAGCTTGGACCTTCGCCGGCAAGATCTAGGCCACGGCCCCACTTCCCCCCTCCCTTCTGATGTCTGTGACAGATCAGACAAGGCTTGCCGAGATGCAGGGGAGCTTAACAGCCACCCCCCCCCCCCCCCCCCCGGCAGAAAAAAAATTGTATTAGTCTAATTTAGTTCTTGCATTTGAAGATGTGTTGAACTGTCCATCTGTTACAACCTCGACAAACAAAGGCTTCAAACAGCCTTTTGTACAATGAAAAAAAAAGTAGAGTAGAAGTTTTGTCTAAAAGTATCAAAGTATCATTTGTAAAACCTGGACTGGATTTTGGAATGCAAACCACTAAGGAAAAGCATTATTGAGAGAAGATTTTAAAACATGTTTTTGGGAGCAAGTTTGTGTGAATGAGATCATTGTAGCTTAATATGAATTTTGTAATCCCTGCTAATCTTTAAAACTATGTGTATTTGTTAAACTAAGGGGGGAGTAAAGGAGTGTTGTGTAATAATCCAACTTTCCATGTTTAATACATTATTTTTATTGTTGTTAAAATTGTGAATCTGTTCCTCCACATTTTACTTCTTTTAAATAAAAGTTACGGTCTTACGAGCCAGGGTGCCTTCTGGGATCTTCTCGTCCAGTTAAAGCATCAACTGGGATCGTAACATTGTCTCTCCTAAACAGCTTGCACCCAGGAATATTTAACATCAGTCCTACGTTTCTTTGAACCAGATCTGTGTTACAGCAATATCACCCCAATTACATTTGTCAACCTGTGCCTGTTCACCAATCCTATTAACCACACTGTGCATTAACCCTTGTTTAGGCTTTTTTTACTCCCCCCCCCCCCCCCCCACCCCCCTGACTCTGACCCCATCTAATGACTTACTTTTGCCCACCCTAATTCTGTCAAGTTCTCCAAGTATCCTATTTACCTTGATTCTACTCTCGGATACATCCTCCTCATCAATTAATACATCTCTACTTCTCACTGCCAGTTTTTCTTCTCTCCACTCTGAATTTCCCCTCAGCTTCCCATCCCATCCCCCTGCCAATCATGCTTAAATCTTCCCCCAAAAGCACTAGCAAACCTCGCCTCGAGGACAATACTCCCAGTCCTCTTACCCTTTCTTCTACAGGTCCCACCTGCCCCAGAACTAGTCATGCCTAATAACCTATTAAACTATTCTTTCCTGGAGGAGTCAGAATAGAAGTACAGAACAAGGAAATATTCATATAATCTTCGGCCTCATTCATAAACAGAAAATTCAGCAGCAGTTCAAGAATTTAAAAAACAGCAATAAAGGTTTTCAGGTGGAGAAAATTTCTCATCTTAAACCTAATTTGAATTTATAAATTTCATTTTTGTATTATAGAATTTTGAAGAGCGTGAAAAGGATATTTATCCCAAAGCTTACCGAACATTCGCTAATTATGTTGCCATAACATAATTTACATATCATATTCATGTTTACATTATCCATGCATCTCAATTTTTCAAATAGAAAGTCACTAAATCTGCAGAGTCCAAGAATCTTGTTGACACTTTGTGATCATCATTTTCCAGTACATCAACCTCTCAGAAAATAGCACTCCCAATATCATGTGCTAAACATAGCCTTTCAATTGATGTTTATACTTTCATGCTAGTTACTTCTCTTGGGATGAACATCACAGATCACTCCTCTAAATGAGCTGGTACACTCTACAACCAGATTATGTCTTTATCTGTCCAATATCTAAATAAACGTGCCAAGCCCGAGAGTTAAAGATGAATGTTGAAGCTGAATCCTTATATTATATTTCAACTTGAAGGATATATCTTTTTTTTTCTTTTCCTCTCCCCCCCCTCGCCCGCTCCCCTCCTCTCGCTCGCTCTCCTCCCCTCGCCCACTCCCCTACCCTCCTCCCCCTCCCCTCCCCGCTCCCCCTCGCCTCTCGCCCACTCCCCTCCCCTCGCCCGCTCCCCTCCCACTCCTCCCCACCCCTCGCCCTCCTCCCCGCCCTCGCCCACTCCCCTCCCCCGCCCGCTCCCCTCCTCTCGCCCGCTCCCCTCCTCGCCCGCTCCCCTCCCCTCTTCCCCTCGCCATCCTCCCCTCGCCCTACCCCTGCCCGCTCCCCTCCCCCCTCGCCCGCTCCCCTCCCCCCCCTGCCCGCTCCCCTCCCCCCCTCCCCTCCCCTCGCTCCCCTCCTCGCCTCGCTCGCTCCCCTCCTCCACTTGATGGATATAACATGTCAGTACATGACCGTCTCAAATTGCAAATGAACATTTGCTCAGAGTCTAACTGCTGATTTGTTGAATACTTCAATAATCAGGATTAGTTAGATGGGCAGCACGGTAGCACAGTAGTTAGCACTGTTGCTTCACAGCGCCACAGTCCCAGGTTCGATTCGCGGCTTGGGTACTAGTGCGGAGTCTGCACGTTCTCCCTGTATCTGCGTGGGTTTCCTCCCACAAGTCCTCCCAAAAAAGACGTGCTTGTTAGGTGAATTGGACATTCTGAATTCTCCCTCAGTGTATCCGAACAGGCGCCAGAGTGTGGCGACTAGGGGACTTTCACAGTAACCTCATTGCAGTGTTAAATGTAAGCATACTTGTGACAATAATAAAGTTTATTATTATAATCAGATACAGTAGTGAGGTCGTAGTACATGTTACAGGAAAAGTAGGGAGGTCACTTATTACTTGGAAGGTACCAGTTTAAGTGGGTTGAAGAACAAAATGAGCCTTGGAATACAAATAAATCAATACTTAAATTCACATCATAAAAATCAAACCAAGCACTAGGTTTTATTTCTCTAGAGATAGAATTGCAAAGTTGGGAAATTATGCTAAACCTTACTGAACCTTGGTTAAACCAAATTCAATAGAATCATAGAATCCCTACAGTGCATAAGGAGGCCGTTCGGACCATCGAGTCCGCACCGACCCTCCAAAAGCGTACTGCAACCCCTTAACCCCACCTAACCTTTTGGACAGTGAGGGATAATTTAGCATGGCCATTCCATTCCACATAACCTGTACATCCCCAGACAGTGGGAGGAAATTGGAGCACCCGGAGGAAATCCAGAGACACGGAGAATGCGCAAACTCCACACTGACAGCTACCCAAGGTCGGAATCGACCCCGGGGCCACAGCGCCACGAAGCAGCGTCAACCTGCGCGATATCCTAAAATGTATTAATTTCAGTCTTAAATGTTACATTTAGCCACATCCTTTCAGGCAAGTTCTAAATTTCCACTACCCTTTGTGTGAAAAAGTGCTTGCTGGTTTCAATCATAGTCTAGCTCCGATTTTAAGGATTGTTCTGGATTACACCACGAGAGGAATTGGTTTCTCTCTCCACTCTTTTGAATTCCTCTCTACTGAATTCCTTCATCATTTGAAAGTCCTCATATATATGTGCCATATATCCTTTGCAATGTAGGTTGTATTACACATCTAGGAATACCAATAAAAAATATGCTTTTCTTGCAATAATATGCAACATTAAAGTTAATCACTGAAAGTGACTCCCTTACGTCTCTTTGTTGCAGTTCCCTAACACAATCTCTCTGATCTACTTCAATATCACAAGCTTCAAAATGTCCAGAGGTCTCCAGCAATAGCGCAGTCGAGGAGATTTTCACGCACTATATTTTCCATGGCAGCATTGTCGGCCTTTCAACTCCATTATGTGTCCCCATGCCTATAGAGAGCCAGGATCAGCGGGTTTGCTGGGAAGTGGGAGTTGGTGGAGGGGTTACAAAGTCAGAGTCAGGAAAGGGAAGAGCAATAGGGGAATGGGGTTTAGGTAAAGAGACTAGGAAATGGGGTTTTAAGTAAAAGAGACTAGGAAATGGGGGTCAGGAAAGGAAAGAGGTAGGAACGAGGGAAATGGCGGTTGAGGAGAGTATAACTGGGGGAGGTGGGTGTGTCAGGGGTAATGGGGAGAAGGAGAAGACTGCTGGAGGACTTGGAGCTGAGCTGGACTGTCACTGCAGTGAAACTGTACCCAAGTCATTATCTCAGAAGAGACAAAAATGGAGAAAAAGGTATGGCTGCAATAGTATCTTGATCTTTGGATAACAGAAAAGAAATGTATATACACACTTACTAAGAGGTTGACTTTCTGCACTTAGACCTCCAAAAAGGAAAATCTGATCATCTGTCACAGGAGTCAGAGTGTGCCATGAGCGACCCTGTGGGCGCACTCCTTTAACAGTAATTCTACGAAGAAAGCATACAGGGTAAGTAAAATACAATTTTACATCCACATGCTCCATATTCAATAAATGTTTTGGAACAAGTTAAATGCATGCTTAATACTTTTAAGTATTTACATCTCCTCAGTTTGGCATGACCCTTAATTGGGTAAGAAAGGCTGTCATCACTCGTGTTTCTATCCAAAACATTTATAGAAATGGAACTGAGGTCCCTTCACTACCAATTTGAAAAACATCAATTTGCTACCACAGCCAGCTCTTTACCCCTATGGATGCATTTCCATTAATACCATGAGCCTTAATACATCTTTTATATGGCATCTTTACAATCACATACTGAAAATCAGCACAAACATTCATATTATCAAAATACTCTGTCTTACAAAGTTCAGTTAAGTTAGTCAAGCAATAATTTGATCTATATATATGACCATCATTATTATTTCATGCTTTAAGTGTTTACTAGTTATATCTTGTATTTTGGACTGGTAAGAATTTTTTCTTTGGTCACAATTACGAGCCCGGACCAGAGCCAAAAGTTGCTAGGATGCTGGACAGAAACCCCAATGTTTTATTTATTTGTAAGACTGTGAGGAAAAGATACTTCGCTCCAGGAACGATTGTACGCACAAACAGGGATTTTTAAAAATTAAAACATAAAGTTATTTTAATCAGCAATAATGTAACATCATACAAGAAAATAGCTTACAGTTAACTGATAAACACTGCATAACAAAACATTAAATCCTAACTTTTATCTCCACTTGAGCAAAACCCATTTCAGGTCAAAATCCACCTTTAAAAAGTTAGCAAACCCAGGAATACTTGCTTTATTGAGGTGTCTTGTAAACCGCTTTGAGAAAGAGATCCTTCAGGAACCAGCTTGCAGATTCTTGCCCGTGTCAAACTACTGTTTAAAGTCCCAGCATTTGTCAAAAAATTGCTTATTTTCAGTAATTGAAATACCACCTGACTGCTTCAAGCCCCTGGCTCCTCCCATTAACTACACCATCTTACAACGGCCAAATACAATTATCTCTAATTATCTACTCTCCAGGGTACCTTCTTTATATAAACAAAATTCCATTAGCCCAACTTCAAGTAAGCAATAAATGTGGATGGAATGAACGATGGTTTAATTTTTTTTACAATGCTTTAATTGCACCTCTGTAGGCAAAAGGCCTAGCTGTCTTTCAAACCAGAATTCTTAAAACAATTAAAGGTAAGGCAATATTCCCTTTGTCCCAGATGACGATAGGCTGCTTTCCCCTTTGAGGGGAAGAGCTGACTGGCGGTCGTTTAACCTGAGGATCACCACACCTCAGGCGAGAGGCAAGGTTGAGAAGGCGGGCCTTCATGAATAATCTCAGCTGGTACAGGAATTGAACCTGCGCTGCTAGCCTTGTTCTGTATCACTGAGCTAAACTGGCCCCCTTTAAAACCATTACTGCAGCAATCACATACAAACCCAGGCTCGTGACCCTTACTGCACCAACTACACATAATACAATATATCTTAAATACCTACATTCATCTCATAATCTACTAGAAGTGAAGCAAGTTAAGGAAATCCAAGGTAAACGTGTTGGATCAAAACAATTGCTAATTTCCGTGGAATGAAAGTGGACCTATCCCAGATTAACTAGTTGGAAAAAATGTCAAATCAAGTAAGAAGCTCAAAAGATCAATAAGAGTAGACAAGGTGCATAAAAAAATGGGCTTCCTTAGACAACCACCCAATCAGAGTCCCACATTCACTAAGATTACCCATCTGCACCTTTGTAACATCATCTGACTCCATCCCTCCCTCAGCTAGGCCAGCTGCTCCTGGATCCCTCAACCATGCCTTAGTTACTTCTAGACTTGACCATCTCAATGTATTCCTGGGCAGCGACTCTCTGGTCATCGAAAACTCTTCTGCCGATGTCCGAACTTGTACAAATCCTGTTTACCCATCAACCCTGTACACGTTGACCAGCATCAACTTGTGAATAAGCTTGCCTCAATTAAAAAAATGTCATTTCAAACCTCTCTATTGCCCCACCGTTTCTACCTCTGTAAATTCATCCCGCTCCATAATCCTTCATGATAGCTTTGCTCCTCTTGAGCATCCCTCATTTCAATTGCTCCACCGTTGAATTCCCATGAAGCATCTTGGAAAGTTTTTTTTAATGTTACATGGATACATAGAAGATAGGAGCAGAAGGCGGCCTTTTGGCCCTTCGAGTCTGCTCCGCCATTCATCACGATCATAGCTGATCATCCAACTCAATAGCCTAATCCTGCTTTCTCCCCATAGCCTTTGATTCAATTCTCCCCAAGTGCTATATCTAGCCACCTCTTGAATATATTCAAAGTTTTAGCATCAATTACCTCCTGTGGTAATGAATTCCACAGGCTCACCGCTCTGTGTGAAGAAATGTCTCCTTATCTTTGTCCGAAATGGTTTACCCTGAATCCTCAGGCTGTGACCCCTGGTTCTGGAATGTTCCATCATTGGTAACATCTCCCCTGTCTAGTCCTGTTAGAATTTTATAAGTCTCTATGAGACCCCCCCCCCCCCCCCTCATTCTTCTGAACTCGTGAGAAAAATCCCAACCTAGTCAATCTCTCCTCATATGACAGTCCCGCCTTCCCTGGAATCAGTCTGGTAAACGTTCGCTGCACTCCCTCGAGAGCAAAAACATCCTTCCTCAGATAAGGAGACCAAAACTTCACACAATACTCCAAGTGTGGTCTCACCAAGGCCCTGTACAACTGCAGCAACACATCCCTGCTTCTATTCTCGAAACCTCTTGCAACGAAGGCCAACATACCATTAGCCTTCTTTACCACCTGCTGCACCTGCATGCTTACCTTCAACGAATGGTGCACAAGGACACCCAGGTCCCGCTGCACACTCCCCTCTCCCAATTTACAACCATTCAGGTAGTAATCTGCCTTCCTAGTTTTGCTTCCAAAATGAATAACCACACACTTGTCCAAATTATACTGCAACTGCCATTGGTTTGCCCACTCGCCCAATCTGTCCAGATCTTGCTGTAGGATCCCAGCATCCTCATCACAATTCACCCTCCCACCTAATTTGGTATCATCTGCAAACTTTGATGTTTACATTTTGTTCCCTCATCCAAATCATTAATATATATTGTGAATAGCTGGGGTCCCAGCACCAATCCCTGTGGTACCCCACTGGTTACTGCATGCCAATTTGAAAAGGATCCATTAATCCCTACTCTTTGTTTCCTCACTGCCAACCAGTTTTCTATCCACCTCAATACATTTCCCACAATCCCACGCGTTTTAATGTCGCACAATAATCTCTTATGCGGGATTTTGGCAAACGCCTTCTGAAAGTCCAAATATACCACATTGGCTGGCTCCCTCTTGTCGACTGTACTGGTTACCTCTTCAAAGAATTCCAACAGATTTGTCAAGCATGATTTTCCCTTCATAAATCCATGCTGACTCTGACTGATCCTGCCACTACTTTCTAAATGTTCCGCTATAAAGTCCTTGATAATGGGTTCAAGCATTTTCCCCACTACCGATGTTAGGCTTACTGGTCTATAATTCCCTGCTTTCTCTCTACCTCCCTTTTTGAATATCGGAGTGACGTGAGCTCCCCTCCAATCTGCAGGGACAGTTCCAGAGTCTATAGAATCCCAGAAGATGACCACCAATACATCCACTATTTCCAGAGCCACCTCCTTAAGCACTCTGGGATGCAGATTCTCAGGCCCTGGGGATTTATCCACCTTCAATCCCATCAGTTTTCCCAGCACCATTTCTCCACTAATGTTGATCTCCCGCAGTTCTTCCCTCTCACTAAACCGTTCATTCTCCAACATTTCTGGGATCTGATTCAATTGCTCAGCCATTTCTTTGTCCCTTATTATGCATTCCCCTGTTTCTGTCTGTAGTGGGCCTACATTTCTCTTTACCAATCTCTTTCTCTTCACATATCTGTAGAAACTCTAGTGTTAGTCTTTATGTTCCCTGCAAGCTTCCTTTCATACTGTACTTTCCCCTTCATAATCAAGCCCTTCGTCCTTCTTTGCTGAATTCTAAACTGCTCCCAATCCTCAGACCCATTATTTTTCTTGGCCAATCAGTATGCTTCTTCCTTGTGTTGGATACTATTTCTAATTTCCTTTGTAAGCCATGGATTGGCCCTCTTCCCCCTTTTGTTTTTGTGCCAGACAGGAATGAACAGTTGCTGTAGTTCCTCCATGCGTTCGTTCCCTGAATGTTTGCCATTGTCTATCCACTGTCATCCCTTTAAGTAACTCCCCCCAATCTATCACGGCCAACTCACGCCTCATATCCTCATCGTTCCCTTTATTAAGATTCAGCACCCTAGTCTCCGAATCAACTACTTCACTCTCCATCTTGATATAAAATTCTATCATGTTATAGTCGCTCATCCCCAAGGGGTCTCGTACAGCTAGATTGGCAATGATTCTCTTCTCATTACACAGTACTCAGTCTAAGATGGCCTGCTCTCTGGTTAGTCCCTCCACATATTGGTCAAGAAAACCATCCCAAGGGCAGCACGGTGGCGCAGTGGGTTAGCACTGCGGCCTCACGGCGCTGAGGTCCCAGGTTCGATCCCGGCTCTGGGTCACTGTCTGCGTGGTGTATGCACATTCTCCCAGTGTCTGTGTGGGTTTCGCCCCCACAACCCAAAGATGTGCAGGCTAGGTGGATTGGCCACGCTAAATTGCCCCTTAATTGGAAAAAATGAATTGGGTAATCTAAAGTTTTTTTTTATAAAAAGAAAAAAAAAACATCCCGTATACACACCAGGAAATCCTTCTCTACAGCATTGTGGCTAATTTGATTTGCCAATCTATGTGAAGGTTAAAATCATCCATGATCACCGATATTCCCTTATTACATGCATCTCTAATTTCTTGTTTAATGCCATTCCCAACCTCACCAGTGCAGTTTGGGGGTCTATATATGACACCCACTAATGTTTTTTACCCCTTGGTATTTCTCAACTCTACCCATACAGACTCTACATTGTCAGAGCTAATGTACTATTTCACTATTGTGTTAATTTCCTCTTCAACCTGCAGTGCCCCGCCACCACCTTTTCTTTTATGCCTGTCCTTCCTAAATACTGAGAACCCTGGGACATTCAGTTCCCACCCCTGTTCATCCTGCAGCCATGTCTCTGTAATCCCAATTATATCATACCCATTTATATCTATCTGCAAGATTAGTTCATCCACTTTATTGCAAATGCTCCATGCATTAAGGCACAGAGCCTTTAAGTTTGTCTTTTTCACAACGCTGGTCTTGCTCCCAATATTTTTCTCTACTGCCCTGTTTGAATTTTGTCCTTGGTTTCTCAACATATCACTTTTCTTATTCATTTTTCTACCTTTCACTTTTGTCCTTGCTCCCTCTTTCTCTGACTCCTTCAGTAGGTTCCCATCCCCCTGGCATATTAGTTGAAACCCTCCCCAACCGCTCTAGCAAATAGCTCCCCTAGGACATCAGTTCCAGCCCTGCCCAGATGTAACCCGCCCAGTTTGTACAGGTCCCACCTCCCCCAGAACCGGTCCCAATGCCTCAGGAATCTGAAACCCTCCCCCTGATACCATCAGCCACGTATTCATCCTATATATCCTGTCATTTCTACTCTGAATAGCACGTGGCACCGGTAGTAATCCTGAGATCACTACCTTTGAGGTCTGATTTCTTAACTTCCTTCATAGCTCCCTGTATTCTGCTCTTAGAACCTCATCCCTTTTTTTTAACCTATGTTGTTTGTACCGATGTGTACCACGACCACTGGCTGTACACCCTCCCCCTCCAGAATGTCCTGTACCCAGTCCGAGACATCCTTGACCCTAGCATCAGGGAGGCAACATACCATCCTGGAGTCTCGTTTGCGGCCACAGAAACGCCTGTCTATTCCCCTTACAATTGAATTCCCTATAACTATTGCATTGTCACACTTATTACTCCTCCTCTCTGCAGCAGAACCAACCGTGGTGCCACAAGTTTGGCTGTTGCTGTTTTGCCGAGAGGCCATTCCCCTCAACAGTATCCAAAACGGTAAATCTGTTCTGCAGGGGAATGGCCACAGGAGATTCCTGCACTACCTGCCTCGCTCTCTTGCTCTGTCTGGTGGTCACCCATTCCCTTCCTGCATGCAGAGTCGGAGCTTGCAGAGTGACCAACTCTCTATACGTGCTATCCACGATTCTCGCCGACTCGTGGATGCTCCACAGTATCTCGAGCCGCCGCTCCAGCTCTGAAACTCGAGCTGCCAGGAGCTGTAACTGAACACACTTCCTGCACACATGCCGACCCTGGGGACTGGAACTGTTGAAAGTGCTTAGTAAATAGAAGTTGTTATTTCCTGGACTTCCAACAACTGGTGGGTTTCTGGATGAAAGGAATAATAATCAAATTTTTCAGCTCAAAATTAAACATCTACATTTCACTAATAGGAACAAAATTGATCAAGGAAAAAAGTTCACTGCTGCTTATACATAATCTATATATTATTTAGAAAACCAAACGACTTACTCTCCTGACCAAGTCCACGTGTCTAAGTTCAAACAGTGTAAATCGTTAATTCTGGTTTCCTGAAAGTCAAGCAGTGTTAAACAAATATATTTTAAAATCAACAGTAGTCTTTTCCATAATTAAAAAAATACAATTCACCTATCACAGCAATAATTGAGATCCAATAAGACAATATAGATGCAGTTCAGTTCTTAACTGTAACTCTCCTTTACAACCATTGACCAAAATTGTAGCTTTTTGAGCAGCACAAGGAGAATGCATCGATCTACTGTGGACATATTCTCGAAATTATGTTCCAAGACTGGAGTACAATATAAATATACTTAAATACGCCAGTGAATGTCATGTGACACTGTTCAATTTAAGTCAGAGGTTTCATGTGAAAGAAACATCATGCAGTATGAATAATAATAATCTTTAGTAGAGTCACAAATAGGCTTATATTAACACGGCAATGAAGTTACTGTGAAAATTCCCATGTCGCCTGTTTGGGAACACGATGGCACCTGTTCGGGAACACTGAGGGAGAATTCAGAATGTCCAATTAACCTAACAAGCAAGTCTTTCGGGACTTGTGGGAGGAAACCAGAGCACCCGGAGAAAACCCACGCAAACACGGGGAGAATGTGCATACTACACACAGACAGTGACCCAAGTCGGGAATTGAACCCGATCCCTGGCGCTGTGAAGCAACAGTGCTAACCATTTTGCTGCTGTGCCATCCTGAATTTGCCGGCAGTTAAGGCTATATGATACAATTGCTCTTTGAACAAAGATTGATGCACAGCTAATGTACAGATCTAGGGAGTGCATCTAACCAGAACCCAAACAAACAGGTTCTTTCTGGAAGTGGAGGTGCCAGGGAGGCACAGCCAACCACAGGCACATATTCTGGGCCTGCCCCAGGCTTGTTGAGTTTTGGACAACCTTCTTTGAGGCAATGTCCAAGGTTATGGGGGTAGGGGTGGAGCCATGCCCAAAAGTGGCAGTCTGCGGGGTTTCAGATCAGCCAGAACTTTTTATGGAGGGGGGTCGTTGCCTTGTGTTTGCCTCTCTAATCGCCCGCCAAAGAAACCTATTCATCTGACGATCGGCAGCACTACCCAAAGCTGCAGACTGGCTGTCCGACCTGTCGGAGTTCCTCCAACTGGAGAAGATAAAATTAGCCATCCGTGGGTCAGAAGAGGGCTTCCACAGGACTTGGAAACCGATCACCAACTTGTTCCAACATCTGTTCGCAGCCAGCAACCAGCTGAGTGGAGGTGGAGGGCGCAGACAAGCCACAAATCATAAAACAGGGAGGGGACAAAAGACCATAAGAGACCGCGGGACACAAGGGCATAGCTGCAGCGGACAGGCTCATGGCCAAGTGGAAAGACAGGGGGAGCAGTAATATCTGGAGCAATCAGGGCCAACACTAGGCAATGCAACTGAGGCAGATCAGCGAAAATAGAGCCTGCAGCCACAGAGAAGGGAGGGGAGAAAACATGTAGATGTAAATATTTATGGTGATCCTTGTTTGCTTGCATTTTGTTTTACTCGTTCTTTGATCTCTCTTTTGTAATTATCATTTCTCCTTGGCTGCTTTTGTTTTGACACTATGCAGTTATGACACTTGTAATTTTACGTACAACTGAAACATGCAACATAAAAATGTGAAAACCAATAAAAATATGTTTTCTTAAGTTTTACAACACAGAAAGAGGTCCTTTGGCCCATCATATCTGTGCCTTCCATCATGCACCGATCTATTCTAATCCCATTTTCCAGCACTTGGTGCGTAGCCTTGTATGCCATGGCGTTTCAAGTGCTCATCTAAAGTTTTTTGAAATGTTTTGAGGGTTCTCGCCCCTGCCATCCTTTCAGGCAATAAGTTCCAGATTCCTACCACCCTCTGGGTGAAAAGGTTTTTCCTCAAATCCTCTCAATCTCCTGACCCATTACTTTAAATTTACGCCCCCTTGTTATTGACCCCTCAACTTAGGGGAAGGGTTCCTTCCTATCTACCCTACCTATGTCCCTCATAATTTGGACACCTTGATCAGGTCCCCCCTCAGCCTTCACTGCTCTAAGGAAAACAACCACAGCCTAACCAGCCTCTCTTCATAGGTGAAATGCTCCAGCCCAGGCAACATCCTGGTGAATCTCCTCTGCACCCATTCTAGTGCAATCACACCCTTCCTACAGTGTGCCGACCAGAACTGCACACAGTACTCCAGCTATGGCCTAATGAGCATTTTATACAGCTCCCATCATAACCTCCCTGCTCTTATATTCTATGCTTCGGCTAATAAAGGTTCAAGACCTCCTTGGTCTTATATTCTGTGCCTTGGCTAATAAAGGCAAGTAACCCATATGCCTTCTTAACCACCTTATCTATCTACCCAACTGCTTTCAGGGACCTATGGACATGCACCCCAAGGTCCCTCTGTACTTCCTAGAATCCTACTGTTCATGTGCATTCCCTTGCCTTGTTATTCCCCCAAAATGTATCACCTAACACTTTTCAGGGTTAAATTCCACTTGCCACTGTTCTGCCCATCTGACCAGTCCATCTATAATCGCCCTGTAATGGAAGTCTTTCCTCCTTGCTGTTTACGACACCACCAATTTTTGTGTCATCTGTGAATTTACTGATCACACCACCCACATTCCTGTCTGGATCATTAATGTAAATTAATGTACTCTCAATGATCTCGCAATGCTGTGCTGCAAGTGGCCAGATAGTATACAAATACTGTGCTACCTGATTTCTTTTGACTGCTGTGGCCAAGCCAAGTAAGAATAGCAAGATGTTGCATGGGTAATCAGAGTTAAAGCCCACAGCTTACAACTCCATGGTGAAATATATTAATACAGTAAAGTTCTTCCAATAAAAATATAATTTGTACTGACAATGTTTTCAGACATTTAGTCACATGCACATAAGTATTAAATAATGTTCCCAAAATGAATGAATGATGACCATTCTTTTAATTTGACTTACTTTTCCCGTACAACTTTGTTTCATAAAATAACCTTTCACTGTACGGTATACTGCAAGATCGCCTCAATAAAGGCATCAAGTGAAAAATAGGTAACTCACCAGTATCCTTCCTCCAAATAGAAAACCTTTATTTCCCAGTGTGGCACATGCATGTGCTGCTCGAGGACGAGGAGGCATTCCCTATTAAGCAGTATATGTTCAGATATCTCACAGTCACAAAAGAGATCTTTAAAAAATACACTTAATATAAATATATTCTATTAAAATGACTGCACGTGGCTGAAATGGAATAGCGGGTAACACCATTTTCGAAAAAGCAGAACAATCTGAGTAAAACAGTTCTACCATAAAAATAATTTAAGGCTCTTGCAAGTGATTAATATATAAAGCAGCAGTGCTTTGAAAAATATTAGAGGAGCCCGCAAATGAGCTGTAGCTGGCGATAGACGTGATATGGCCGCCACATGTGCAGTGCCGGCTGGCTGCCTCACCTCTGAGCACACATGGAGGATCGCTGAGAACAGGAAGGTCACCTGGTAGTTATCTAGGCTGGTGGTGGGTTTCATAGAATTTACAGTGCAGAAGGAGGCCATTCGGCCCATCGAGTCTGCACCGGCTCTTGGAAAGAGCACCCTACCCAAGGTCAACACCTCCACACTATCCCCATAACCCAGTAACCCCACCCAACACTATGGGCAATTTTGGACACTAAGGGCAATTTATCATGGCCAATCCTCCTAACCTGCACATCTTTGGACTGTGGGAGGAAACCAGAGCACCCGGAGGAAACCCACGCACACACGGGGAGGATGTGCAGACTCCGCACAGACAGTGACCCAAGCCGGAATCGAACCTGGGACCCTGGAGCTGTGAAGCAATTGTGCTATCCACAAGGCTACCGTGCTGCCCTGTCAGGTGTCAGGTGAGTTCAGTTTTGTTTAGGAGAGGGGATTTTAAAAATATCTATAGACAAAGAATGGGTGCCGGGCGAGGACCCGGGTTCGATCCCGTCCCCGGATCACTGTCCATGTGGAGTTTGCACATTCATCCCGTATCTGCGTGGGTCTCGCCCCCACAACCCAAAATGATGTGCTAAATTGTCCCTTAATTGGACAAAAACAAAAAGAATTGGGTACTCTTAATTTATTAAAAAACAACAAAGAATGGGTGCCAAAATATTAATTTGCCCAGGTATTGGCTATTTGAATTTACATGGGGCAGGTCCATAATTACTGATCTATTTGTAAAAGCTTTGAGAACCACTGATATAAAGCATGCCTTCATGAACACTTTTTTTTTTTTTACAAAGATTTATATCTATATACCTTATGAGATTAGCATTACAATCATAAAACAGGGAAATACATACTCTGTCATAGTTTTTACAATTATTTTAAAATTTGAGTTTACTCATCAATTATGTAGCATTTGAATTTAGAGTACAAATTCTGTTATTCGACAAATTTCACCGTACTTTAGTTGATGGCTGGTACCAGATATTCATACTGGGGTCAAACACATGAATGTCATAATTCCATCCCCAAAACATCTCTTCTTCCTTAGAAATAAAAAAAACGAAAAGGCTTTGTTTAAAAAAAAATCATCGTATGCCTAAACAGATCTTGTATTAAAGATCAAACATTGTTACAAATTTCAGGTCTGCACCAAATATTCTTTTGGGTTCAGTATTACAGACATCCCTATAAATGAACCAAGCATAATGTGTCAAAGTTTGCAGATGACATTACGATGAGTGGTAGATGGGCGGGACAGTAGCAGTGGTTAGCACTGTTGCTTCACAGCGTCAGGGTCCTGGGTTCAATCCCCGGCTTGCATCACTGTGCAGAGCCTGCACGTTCTCCCAGTGTCTGCGTGGGTTTCCTCCGGGCGCTCCGCTTTCCTCCCACAAGTCCCGAAAGACGTGCTTGATAGGTGAATTGGACATTCTGAATTCTCCCTCAGTGTACCGAACAGGCTCAGGAGTGTCGTTTAGTACATGTAATATAGGTTGTGATCAAAAACAATCCTGGTTTACGTAAAATTCTAGCATTTACACCTGTGATTCTGGCAGTATTGTCCAATAAAAACCATTAACTAGCCACAGGTATCACTACAGCAACACCTTTCAGCCACAATGCATCATGTATTGAACAACTATGATTTCTAGCCATGACAAGCTTTTTAAAGCAAGGTCAGAAAGTTCATAAGACCATCAAAATTAGGAGTAGGCCACTAAGCACAGCTCCGCTACTCATAAGATCATGACTGCCCCGCCTCACAGCCCTCGACTCAAATCTATCTACCACGGTCAGCCTTCAATAAATCCAATATCTCAACCACCATTTCTCTCTAGGAGAGAATTCCAAAGACTGACCACCCTCGGAGAAGAACTTCATCCTCATTTCTGTCTGAAATTTTGAAGCTGTGTCCCCTAGTTTTAAATTTGCACCCAAGGGGAATGTTGTTCCTGAAGATACTCATACAATGCTGTTGTACAATGACTTCCAAGATTTTAGCATAACAACAATGATGAAGCAACAATGATGAAACAGAAGTATGTGTCCAAATTATGTTGATATGACTTGGAGGGGAAATTGAAAATGATGGTGTTCCCATGCACATGCTGCCGTTGGTCAGGACTCTGATGAAATTAAGGTAAAGTTTGCAACTGCTAGACCAGGCATGTCTACGGTCTGGTCCAGGCACAGACCGCATCTGGTTTGCAAGGCTTTTCGTTTGGCCCGCCAAGTCATTGGAGACGACCATTATAGACTTCCTGGGCAGAATATTGAAAAATTCTCAAAAGCTGCTCATCTAATAAAGGGGACCTGGGGGAAGGGGAGTCCAGATGGGAGACAGGGCAAGGGGGATGAGGGTGGGTGAGTGGTTGAGAACCAGACATTCACAAGCTCCTTTCAATACCCATCTTTATTTATTACTCTTTTGTTTTGCTCAGCAAGTTCTTTTTCATTCTATTGTTTAAATTCATGTGTAATGTTATGCCAAACTTTATTTTTCTGAAATTTGCCCATCGGCTCGAGTGACAAAAATTTTGAACTGTGCTCTCCACTTTGTCGGATTAAGTTATGCCAGAATCCCAAACTTTGGTGAAAATTAAAGTTTAAAGATTTGCAAGAAATGTTCATACGTGGTCATCTGAAGTATATTTACCGTATTGTGCACAAGGCATTTTCTGCTAATCACACGTGGCTAAAACAGTTTCACCAGAACCACACAATTTCTATTGGATAGCAAATGGAAGTAAAATATTTAAAGATTAAGTTATAATTAAAAAGGACAGGATCTTACCCAGGATGCTTCATTGACGTCAAATGAATCATTTAATTCATTGATTTTCTTGCATCCATAGCCACCAAAAAAAATCAACCTGTCAGAAATCAGGTTTTTTTTTAAATGCAAGAATAATTTACTCAATTTAATTTACAATAATAGCTAATTATACTATTAAGTTCCATTCAAGCTAAAAATGACTAAAAAATTATTTCTGAACATGATCAAGAATTCCCAGAATAGTTAATGACAAAGTTGTGATAAATTAACTCAAATGAATTCAACAAATGCCTTGTATTTTCTAACTTTTATTGCTCTTTACTGCAAAGATATAACATTTGTTCAACAGTTAAGTGAGTTAATTCTGTTACAAACTTAGCTGTTCTATACTGTCACCTGTGGTTCAGCAAGAGCACTTTGCCAGATTAAGAGGATTGTGAGTTCAAGTCTCATTCCAGAGACATAAATCACCACATAATCTCGACTGACATTTTAGTGCAGTAGAGGAAATGCAGCACAGTAGGTGGTACCACGTCTTTTGGATGAGACATTAAATGAAGGCACCATTTAATTTTCAGTTGGATGTACAAAATACAGTGGCAGTACTGAGAGATGTGTAGAAGCACCATAATGTCCTGACCAACATTTATTTCTCAAAAGTATGCACGCAGTATTTCTGGATATTTGGGGCTTTAATAGTCTATACGCTTATCATAATACTTACACAATTCCCCTAACTTTAATTAGATAGATTGGAATATCAATTGCATCAATATATCTGCAATACGAGGGGCAGTGGGGTGGAGGGGAGGAGTGGAGGGGCAGTGGGGAGGAGTGGAGGGGCAATGGGGTGGAGGGGGGAGGAGTGGAGGGGGGAGGAGTGGAGGGGGAGGAGTGGAGGGGGAGGAGGAGGGGGGAGGAGTGGAGGGGGGAGGAGTGGAGGGGGGAGGAGTGGAGGGGGAGGAGTGGAGGGGGAGGAGTGGAGGGGGAGGAGTGGAGGGGCAGTGGGATGGAGGGGGAGGAGTGGAGGGGCAGTGGGGTGGAGGGGAGGAGTGGAGGGGCAGTGGGGTGGAGGGGGAGGAGTGAAGGGGCAGTGGGGTGGAGGGAAGGAGTGGAGGGGCAGTGGGGTGGAGCGGAGGGGCTATGGGATGGAGAGTGGAGGGACAGTGAGGTGGAGGGGGAGAAGTGGAGGGGCAGTGGGGTGGAGGGGATAGTGGAGGGGCAGTGGGGTGGAGGGGGTAGTGGAGGGGCAGTGGGGTGGAGGGGGAGGAGTGGAGGGGCAGTGTGGTGGAGGGGAGGAGTGGAGGGGCAGTGTGGTGGAGGCGGAGGAGTGGAGGGGCAGTGGGGCGGAGGGGGAGGGGTGGAAGGGCAGTGGGGTGGAGGGGGAGGAGTGGAGGGGCAGTGGGGTGGAGGGGGGGGGGAGTGGAGGGGCAATGGGGTGGAGCGGAGGGGCTATGGGATGGAGAGTGGAGCGACAGTGAGGTGGAGGGGGAGAAGTGGAGGGGCAGTGGGGTGGAGGGGATAGTGGAGGGGCAGTGGGGGTGGAGGGGGTAGTGGAGGGGCAGGGGGTGGAGGGGGAGAGTGGAGTGGAGGGGCAGTGTGGTGGAGGGGAGGAGTGGAGGGGCAGTGTGGTGGAGGCGGAGGAGTGGAGGGGCAGTGGGGCGGAGGGGGAGGAGTGGAAGGGCAGTGGGGTGGAGGGGGAGGAGTGGGGGGCAGTGGGGATGGAGGGGGAGGAGTGGAGGGGCAGTGGGGTGGAGGGGAGGGGCAGTGGGGTGGAGGGGGAGGAGTGAAGGGGCAGTGGGGTGGAGGGGAGGAGTGGAGGGGCAGTGGGGTGGAGGGGGAGGAGTGGAGGGGCAGTGGGGTGGAGGGGGAGGAGTGGAGGGGGAGGAGTGGAGGGGCAGTGGGGTGGAGCGGGAGGAGTGGAGGGGCAGTGGGGTGGAGGGGGAGGAGTGGAGGGGCAGTGGGGTGGAGGGGGGAGTGGAGGG
This sequence comes from Scyliorhinus torazame, assembly GCF_047496885.1. NCBI lineage: Eukaryota > Metazoa > Chordata > Chondrichthyes > Carcharhiniformes > Scyliorhinidae > Scyliorhinus > Scyliorhinus torazame. The sequence continues at coordinate 345,286,433 of NC_092708.1, forward strand.
GCAGTGGGATGGAGGGGGGTGGAGGGGGAGGAGTGGCGGGGCAGTGGGGTGGAGGGGGGGAGTGGAGGGGCAGTGGGGTGGAGTGGAGGGGCGATGGGATGGAGAGTGGAGGGGCAGTGAGGTGGAGGGGGAGAAGTGGAGGGGCAGTGGGGTGGAGGGGGTAGTGGAGGGGCAGTAGGGTGGAGGGGAAGGAGTGGAGGGGCAGTGTGGTGGAGGCGGAGGAGTGGAGGGGCAGTGGGGTGGAGGCGGAGGAGTGGAGGGGCAGTGGGGTTGGAGGGGGAGGAGTGGAGGGGCAGTGGGGTGGAGGGGCAGTGGGGTGGAGGGGGGAGGGGGTGGAGGGCAGTGGGGTGGAGGGGCAGTGGGGTGGAGGGGCAGTGGGGTGGAGGGGCAGTGGGGTGGAGGGGCAGTGGGGTGGAGGGGCAGTGGGGGTGGAGGGGCAGTGGGGTGGAGGGGCAGTGGGGTGGAGGGGCAGTGGGGTGGAGGGGCAGTGGGGTGGAGGGGCAGTGGGGTGGAGGGGCAGTGGGGTGGAGGGGCAGTGGGGTGGAGGGGCAGTGGGGTGGAGGGGCAGTGGGGGTGGAGGGGCAGTGGGGTGGAGGGGCAGTGGGGTGGAGGGCCAGTGGGGTGGAGGGCCAGTGGGGTGGAGGGCCAGTGGGGTGGAGGGCCAGTGGGGTGGAGGGCCAGTGGGGTGGAGGGCCAGTGGGGTGGAGGGCCAGTGGGGTGGAGGGGCAGTGGGGGTGGAGGGGCAGTGGGGTGGAGGGGCAGTGGGGTGGAGGGGCAGTGGGGTGGAGGGGCAGTGGGGGTGGAGGGGCAGTGGGGTGGAGGGGCAGTGGGGTGGAGGGGCAGTGGGGTGGAGGGGCAGTGGGGTGGAGGGGCAGTGGGGGTGGAGGGGCAGTGGGGTGGAGGGGCAGTGGGGGTGGAGGGGCAGTGGGGTGGAGGGGCAGTGGGGTGGAGGGGCAGTGGGGTGGAGGGGGCAGTGGGGTGGAGGGGCAGTGGGGTGGAGGGGCAGTGGGGTGGAGGGGCAGTGGGGTGGAGGGGCAGTGGGGTGGAGGGGCAGTGGGGTGGAGGGGGCAGTGGGGTGGAGGGGGCAGTGGGGTGGAGGGGGCAGTGGGGTGGAGGGGCAGTGGGGTGGAGGGGCAGTGGGGTGGAGGGGCAGTGGGGTGGAGGGGCAGTGGGGTGGAGGGGCAGTGGGGTGGAGGGGCAGTGGGGTGGAGGGGGAGGAGTGGAGGGGCAGTGTGGTGGAGGGGAGGAGTGGAGGGGCAGTGGGATGGAGATTGGAGGGGCAGTGGGGTGGAGGGGGATAGGAGTGGTGGGGCAGTGGGGTGGAGGGGGAGGAGTGGAGGGGCAGTGGGGTGGAGGGGCAGTGGGGTGGAGGGGCAGTGGGGTGGAGGGGCAGTGGGGTGGAGGGGCAGTGGGGTGGAGGGGCAGTGGGGTGGAGGGGCAGTGGGGTGGAGGGGCAGTGGGGTGGAGGGGCAGTGGGGTGGAGGGGCAGTGGGGTGGAGGGGCAGTGGGGTGGAGGGGCAGTGGGGTGGAGGGGCAGTGGGGTGGAGGGGGAGGAGTGGAGGGGCAGTGGGGTGGAGGGGGAGGAGTGGAGGGGCAGTGGGGTGGAGGGGGAGGAGTGGAGGGGCAGTGGGGGTGGAGGGGGAGGAGTGGAGGGGCAGTGGGGTGGAGGGGGAGGAGTGGAGGGGCAGTGGTGTGGAGGGGGAGGAGTGGAGGGGCAGTGGTGTGGAGGGGGAGGAGTGGAGGGGCAGTGGGGTGGAGGGGGAGGAGTGGAGCGGCAGTGGGGTGGAGGGGGAGGAGTGGGGGGGCGGTGGGAAGGAGAGTGGAGGGGCAGTGGGGGTGGAGGGGGAGGAGTGGAGGGGCAGTGGGAAGGAGAGTGGAGGGGCAGTCGGGTGGAGGGGGAGGAGTGGAGCGGCAGTGGGGTGGAGGGGGAGCGGTGGGAAGGAGAGTGGAGGGGCAGTGGGGTGGAGGGGGAGGACTGGAGGTGCAGTGGGGTGGAGGAGGAGTGGAGTGGTGGTGGGGGGAGTGGAGGGGCAGTGGGGGGAGGGGGAGGAGGGGGAGGAGTGGAGCGGCAGTGTGGTGGAGAGTGGAGCGGCAGTGGGGTGGAGGGGAGGAGTGGAGGGGCAGTGGGGTGGAGGGGGAGGAGTGGAGCGGCAGTGGGGTGGAGGGGGAGGAGTGGGGGCGCGGTGGGAAGGAGAGTGGAGGGGCAGTGGGGTGGAGGGGGAGGAGTGGAGGGGCAGTGGGAAGGAGATTGGAGGGGCAGTGGGGTGGAGAGGGGGAGTGGAGGTGCAGTGGGGTGGAGGGGGAGGAGTGGAGGTGCAGTGGGGTGGAGGAGGAGTGGAGTGGTGGAGGGGGGAGTGGAGGGGCAGTGGGGTGGAGGGGGGGAGTGGAGGGGTAGTGGGGGAGGGGGAGGAGTGGAGCGGCAGTGGGGTGGAGGGGGGAGTGGCGGGGGAGGAGCGGAGGGGCAGTGGGGTGGAGGGGGGAGTGGAGGGGGAGGAGTGGAGGATCAGTGGGATGGAGGGGCAGTGGGTGGAGGGGGAGGAGTGGAGGAGCAGTGGGATGGAGAGTGGAGGGGCAGTGGGATGGAGGGGGGTGAGTGGAGGGGCAGTGGGATGGAGGGGGGTGAGTGGAGGGGCAGTGGGATGGAGAGGGAAGGCGAAGAGGGAAATGTGGCAGTCAGTGCAGGAGAGTAGTGGGCGGTGATTTGGAGGGGAGGGTGTAGAGTGATGGGGAAGAGAGTGGGCAGGGGAAAAGACTGATGGGGGGAGTGGGGAAGACATGGCAGGGAAGATAAGGTAGGGTTGGTGGAGGAGGGGGAAAAAAAACATATATATATATACATATATATATATATCTGCAATACAAAGTTTAGTGACTTACTTGTCTTTATATACCCAGCATGAAAGTTTGTCTCTTGGAGTAGGAGGATTTCCTTGATAATTATTGAGTTTCTTCCAAGTAAATATGTCATCCTTTACTTGCAAATTAACACAATACAGCTGTTTCAAATGTTTAAAAAAAATTAGTATGCTTGTATCTGTATTAATTGATGATTTCATTCCAAGTAGAAAAGGAATAATATCCTCCTACAAAAGGATACTTTGACAATTTAAGTTTTTTCTGAATGATTTAAGTCATTTTCTTTCCAGATTACATCTAAAAATGTATACACAAATGAACAGTCTAATAGTGGAGTAAGCAGTATACAGTCCTAGCTTCTACTAGTGGAGTAAGTAGTGTACAGACCTAGCTTCTACTAGTGGAGTAAGTAGTGTACAGACAGAACATCTAACCACTTCAATATAATTCTAAACTCAAGACTACCGGTGGCGGCCAGGAGCTGCACAAAAGGTGGTTCTCGTTTATGAACTTCAATTGAGGCTTTTTAACCCCCAAAATGGGCATCACAAATACTCAATCCCTCCAGACTAAACCCCCCCCGATCAACCGCACTGCCAAGCAGGATGGGAAAGAATCAGCTGCCCAGCGGAAAAGCCAGTAAGATGAGGGGAGGGAAACCTCAGCCATGGAGCAGGGAACCGCTGGTGGAGGCACAAAACCAATGAGGGTCGACCCTGCAAAGCTCCCAGCACTGATGGACAAATTGACATGCTTCATACCTTGAGCTCCAGAGACATAGGGGTATGAGAAAAGGTCTCCATTGCCAAGGCAGCAGTGGGGGTTGCGACTACCCCCATGAGGGAGACAATGCACAATATGGAGCGGAGGGCAACAGGCCCAGGTAAAGACGACACAGGACCTCAGAAAAGCCGCCACAGACCAAGGGGACCAGATCACGACAATGCACAATATGGAGCGGAGGGCAAGATGCCCAGGTAAAGACGACACGGGACCTCAGAAAAGCCACCACAGACCAAGGCGACCAGATCACGGCACTCGAGGCCGAGGCAGCAAGCCTTGTCAAGACTCAGAATGGGGTTGAAGGATAAAGTCAACGACCAAAAGCAATGATCATGTCAGCAAAACCCGAGAATCGCGGGGCTGCCAGGGGATCAAGAGGAGAGAAACCCCACAGAATACTTAGCAGCGATGCTCGGGAAGCTGGTCAGCGAGGAGGGATTCGCCACTCGCCCGGAGGTAGACCGTCCCCAGGGATCTCTTCAGCAGCAGTCCAGGGCAGGGGAACCACTGCGGGCGATAATCATGAGGCTGCACAAGTACCAGAACAAAGAGCGGATCCATATGCGGGCGACGAGTGCGAGTGTGCAAATGGGAAGGATATTCCATCTACTTGTACCAGGACATTGGTTTTGACCTGGCCAAACACCAGACATAATTCAACGGTGCTAAATCGACGCTATACAAAAGTGGGTACAATTTGGCATGTTCTACCCTGCCAAACAATGGGTCACGTACCAGGGTAAAGGACACTACTTTGGCGCCCCAGAGGTCAACAGGTTTGTCCAGAAAAATAGACTGGGCAACCAACGATAGAGGGCAACGGCCAGAACATGGGCTGCACGAATTCGAGAGAGACAGGGCCTACCAGAGGCGTTTGGGGGGGGGGGGGGGTTTAAATAGGGGGATCCAATTGTTTGGGGAGCTGCTACACCAGCGAGCCGGTGTATAGTACAGTGAAAGAGGCAACCGTGGCGCGCCTCCTGCGAGGGAGGGAGCGCCTGGCAGAGAGGACAGGAAAAACAGAACTTCAGGGGAAACGAAGGGCAGAGATGGGGGGGGGCGGGGCTAAGACGGGAGAGCACAAGGGTAGGGGAGGGAGTACTGGGGAGAAACAGAAGGGGGTGTAGGGTAAGGGGAGAGTGTAGAGCGCTGGTTGCAGTAGACAACACATGGAAATGGCAAAAATGAGGAAGCAGTCGGCGGCCATCTTGAATAGCCCATGAGCAAGAGCAGGCCGGGACAAACAAGGCCAGGCCCACAGGGTTAGTATGGTTGACCCCACAGACCCCCCCACCAGCCCCTGCATCCAGATAGTAACATGGAACGTGAGGGGCCTCAACAGGCTGGAGAAGCGATCCAGAGTCCTCACCCATCTCAGAGTCTGAGGATGGACATAGCCTTCCTAAAGGAGACACACTTGAGAGAAGGACCCACTGCAGGTAAAGAAGGGCTGGGTAGGGCAAACGTTTCATTCATGTTTCGACACCAGGACAAGGGGGATGGTTATGCTAACCTACTGGACAGTTTTATTCATGGTGACAAGCACAGTGATGGACTAGGGGAGGGTGGGGGCATGATACATTATGGTCAGCGGGACCCTGGAATGCACCCCTGTAATCTTGGTAAATATATATGCCCCGAATTGGGACGACACTGAATTTGTCAACAAAACGATGGGCTAAATCCTGGGCATGTGATAATGGACAGCTCCAACCCCAGGACAGAAACCACGTCAGGTGTAACATGAGAATTGAACGCCATTATGGAGCAGAAGGGAAGAGGTAGACCCATGGAGGTTCCAGGAGAACAATAATTCTCCTTCTTTTCCCACGTACACAAGGCATACTCACATACAGACTTTTCCGTTGTGGGGAAAAGGGTGCCTCCAGGGGTAACAAAGGCAAAATATTCCACGCTTGTAATCTCTGACCACGGCCCACATTACACAGACGTGAAATTGGACAAGGGCCTGGCCCAACGTCCCCCATGGAGGCTGGATGCAGCTTCTCGCCGATAAGGAAGTCTGTATCAAGATACCACAGGCCATCGATGGTAATGTAACCTGCAACCAGAACGGGGAGGTCTCCCCCTTTATGTTCTGGGAGGCATTGAAGGTGGCGATCAGGGGCGAAATCATAGCTTACAGGGCCCTAGGGACAGGAAAGAAAGGGCAGCCAAGCAGCAGCTGATCATAGGGCCATAAGATATAGGAGCAGAAGTAGACCATTCGGTCCATCGAGTCTGCTCCACCATTCAATCACGGCTGATATGTTTTCCATCCCCATTCTCCTGCCTTCTCCCCATAACCCCCGATTCCCTTATTAATCAAGAACCTATCTGTCTCTGTCTTAAGGACACTGAGTTTTGGCCTGCAAAGTCTTCTGTGGCAAAGAGTTCCACAGATTCATCATCTTCTGGTTGAAGAAATTCCTCCTCACCTCTGTTTTAAAGATTTGTCCCTTCAGTCTGAGGCTGTGCCCTCGGATTCTACTAGTGGAAACATCCTCTCCACGTCCACTCTATCCAGGCCTCTTAGTACTTTGCAAGTTTCAATAAGATCCCTCCTCATCCTTCTAAAGTCCAACGAATACAGACCCAGAGCCCTCAACTGCTCCTCATATGATACGCTCGCATTCCAGGGATCATTTTTGTGAACCTCCTCTGGACTCTTCTGAAGGCCAGTACATCCTTCCTTAGATACGAGGCCCAAAACTGCTCACAATACTCTAAGTGTGGTCTGGCCAGAGCCTTATACATCCTCAGAAGTATATCCCTGCTCCAATACATGAAAGCTAACATTGCATTTGCTTCCTAACTGCCGACTGAACCTGCACATTAACCTTAAGAGAATCTTGAACTATGACTCCAAAGTCCCTTTATGCTTCTCATTTCCTAATACTTTTCCCATTTAGAAAATAGTCTATGTCTCCATTCTTCCTACCAAAGTGTATAACCTCACTTTTCCACATTGTATTCCATCTGACACTTCTTTGCCCACTCTCCTAGCCTGTCTAAGTCCTTCTGCAGCCCCTCTGCTTCCTAAATACTACCTGATTGATCCCTTACTAGGTGGATCGGCAGTACGCCGCGGTCTCAACTATGGAACTGCTGACAGAGGAAAAAAGCTGCAGATGGAATTTTATCTGTTCTCCGCAAGGCAGTCCACCAGCGCAGCCAGGCACGGATGGCCTTCTACGAACATGGAGACGAGGGCCAGCCGCATGCTGGCACACCAGCTAAGAAAGCAAGCAGCCGCAAGAGATTGCGTAAGTTAGGAACAGAAACGGTAGGATGGTAGCAGACCCAAATGAGGCCTTTGCAAATTTTTGCCGAGGGGGGACTCAATGATGGAACAGTTCTTCGACAGACTGGATATATTGATGATGGGGAGGGTAGGAAATAAGGGGTGGAAGCACTGCCAGAGCTGGGAAAAATTGTGGAATGTATTACTTCCATGCAGCCAGGGAAAACACCAGGACTGGATGGGTTCCTGGTAGACTTTTACAAAAGATTTGCAGCAGTCCTGGCTCTGCACTTGCGGGAGATGTTCAACAATTCACTGTCAAAAGGGGGCCCTGCAGTTTACTAATTTTTCAATGCAATAAGCACTGCCTTTTGAAAATAATTTCACAAAGTGTATTTCTGGGAAAATAAGTCACCTGATATGATGCCAACGCTTATTGATTACAAACATTGTAAGGTTGATCCCTGATCCATACGGAGTTAGCCAATTTCAATCAAGAGGCTAGCAAGAAAAGGGTTGGAATATTAAGCCTGAATTTCATCAGTCTTGGGTGTTGCATATTGGTGTTTGAACATTCAGTGTCATTATGCTTTGATGTTTACTGAAGATAAGACAGACTCCATTTTGCAAAAGTGGTTTTTCATCCCCTGCTTTTAGGAAAGTGGAAAACAGGATAAACAGAACAATAAAAATGTTTGAAACACACACATGACCTACTTCATTACTATATCCGAGGTCATCATATCCTCCAAAAATATACATGACACCATTCAGACAAGCTGCACAGCTTCCCGACATAGGACGAGGGAGCTCTCCTTTCATCGGTTGCCTCTGCCTGTATTAGAGCAACAGAAGCAGGGATATTTTTAATACATCAAATACAATAAATCATCCTTGCATGACTATATACTGAATGCTGTTTCACTCAAATTGGCATCAATTAAAACTTCCCGAGCATGGGATTTGAGATTGGTCATCACAATGTGTCTCATCAAAACATTGTGTCAAATTACCAAAAGAAACACATTTTTATAATGGTAGTCCCCCATCTTATTTATTTTTTTTAAAATATGTTTATTCAGAATTTTTCAACAAAAATTTTCAGCAATTCAACCCCCCCCCCCCCATAACAAAAAAGAAAAGTAACAGAACAAGACATAAACATATTAATCCAACATAATACAGAGCTTGTACAATGGGTTCCTCCCGCACATATTGACTATTCCTTTCTCAAGTGCCCCTAGGAAAAACCCCTTTCCCCGTCCCCCCCCTCCCTGGGTTGCTGCTGCTGCTGACCGACCTCCATCTAACGCTCCGCGAGGTAGTCCAGGAACGGTTGCCACCGCCTGAAGAACCCCTGCGCAGAGCCTCTCAAGGCAAAATTTATCCTCTCCAGCTTGATGAACCCTGCCATGTCATTTCTCCAGGCTTCCACACTGGGGGGGCTTTGCATCTTTCCACAATAGCAAGATCCTTCGCCGGGCTACCAGGGACGCAAAGGCCAGGATACTGGCCGCTTTCGCCTCCTGCACTCCCGTCCGTCACTCCAAATAGTGCTAGCCCCCAACTTGGCTTGACCGGGACTTTCACCACCTTAGACATAGTCCTCGCAACACCCCTCCAGAACCCATCCAGTGCCGGGCACGACGAGAACATATGGGCGTGGTTCGCCGGGCTTCCTGAGCACCTCCCTCATCTGTCCTCCACCCCAAAGAACCTACTCAGCCTCGCCCCTGTCATATGCGCTCTGAATAACCTGAAACTGTATCAGGCTAAGCCTGCACACGAGGAAGAGGAATTAACCCTACTTAGGGCATCAACCCACAGACCCTCTTCAATCTCCTCCTCCCATTTGCCCTTCAGCTCCTCTACCAAAGCCTCCTCCTCTTCTTTCATCTCCTGATATATCGCCGACACCTTGCCTTCTCCGACCCATACACCCAAAATCACCCTGTCCTGAATCCCCTCACCTGTCGCCTCACAAACGCCCTTACTTGCATGTACCTGAGAGCGTTTCCCGGGGGTAGCCCAAACTTCTCCTCCAGTGCCCCGAGGCTCGCAAACGTCGCATCGATGAACAGGTCCCCCATTCTTCTAATCTCTGCCCGATGCCAGCTCTGAAACCCCACGTCCATCCTTCCTGGGACAAACCGATGGTTATCTCTGATCGGGGACCACACCGAGGCTCCCATCGCACCAGTGTCGTCTCCACTACCCCCAGATCTTTAGCGTTGCCGCCACCACCAGACTCGTGGTGTACCTTGTCGGCGAGAGCGGCAGCGGTGCCGTCACCAGCGCCCCCAGACTCGTTCCTTTGCAGGACGCCATCTCCAACCTCTTCCATGTCGCCCCCTCTCCCTCCATCACCCACTTACGGGTCATCGCCACGTTGGCTGCCCAATAGTAGCCACCCAGATTCGGCAACGCCAGCCCTCCTCTGCCCCTACTACGCTCCAGAAACCCCCTCCTTACCAGCAGGGTCGTTTTTGCCCACACAAAACCCATGATGCTCCTGCCTACCCTCTTAAAAAAGGCCTTGGTGATCATAATAGGAAGGCACTGGAACACAAAAAGAAACCTCAGGAGGACCATCATTTTAATCGACTGTACCCTGCCCGCTAGCGAGAGTGGCAACATATCCCATCGTTTGGAGTCCTCCTCCATCTGCTCCACCAGCCGCGTCAAATTAAGTTTGTGCAGGGCCCCCCAACTCCTAGCTACTTGGATCCCCAAGTACCGAAAGCTCCTTTCCGCCCTCCTCAATGGTAGGTCGTCTAACCCTCTTCCCTGGTCCCCTGGATGCACCACAGAGCTCACTTTTCCCTACATTGAGCTTATAGCCCGAGAAGTCACCAAACTCCGTCTGATCTGCATGACCTCCACCATCCCCTCCACTGGATCCGCCACATACAGCAACAGGTCGTCTGCATACAACAATACTCGATGATCCTCTCCCCCTCAGACCACCCCCCTCCATTTCCTGGACTCCCTTAATGCCATGGCCAAAGGTTCAATTGCTAATGCAAACAACAGGGGGGGGGGAGAGAGAGGACAGGGGGCACCCTTGCCTCGTCCCTCAATACAGCCGAAAATACTCCGACCTCCGCCGATCGTAACCACACTCGCCACCGGGGCTCTATATAGGAGCTTAACCCAACTGACAAACCCCTCCCCAAACCCAAAAACTTCCCAGAGATACTCCCACTCTACTCGGTCAAAGGCCTTCTCCGCGTCCATAGCTGCCACTATCTCCGCCTCTCCCTCCACCGATGGCATCATAATCACGTTTAGGAGCCTCCGCACATTGGTGTTTAGCTGCCTGCCCTTTACAAATCCCGTCTGGTCCTCGTGAATCACCCCCGGGACAGTCCTCACTTTTGCCAGCAACTTGGCATCTACATTAAGGAGCGAAATCGGCCTATACAACCCACATTGCAGTGGGTCCTTATCCCACTTCAGGATCAAAGAGATCATCGCCCCGGACATTGTCGGGGGCAGGGGCAGGGTCTCTTCCCCCCCCCCCCCTCCTCCCTTGCCTCATTGAAAGTCCTCACCAGCAACGGGGCTAACAGGTCCGCGTACTTCCTATAAAACTCAACCGGGAACCCATCTGGCCCCAGGGCCTTCCCCGCCTGCATGCTCCTCAGTCCTTTCATCAGCTCCTCCAACCCAATTGACGGCCCCAAACCAGCCACCTCCTTCCTGCTCCTCCACCCTCGGGAACCTCAGTTGGTCCAGAAATCGTCGCATCCCCTCTTCCTTCGCTGGGGGCTGAGATCTGTACAGCTCCACATAGAAGGCCTTAAATGCCTCATTTACTTTCACCGCACTCCGCACCGTAGTTCCCCTGCCATCCTTGACTCCACCTATCTCCATCGCTGCCATCCTCTTACGGAGCTGATGTGCCAGCATCCGGCTCGCCTTCTCCCCGCACTCATACATCTGCCCCCTGGGCTTTCCTCCACTGTGCCTCTGCCTTCCCTGTGGCCAACAGGTCGAATTCCGTCTGGAGACTTCGCCTCTCCCCAAGTAGTCCCTCTTCAGGGGCCTCTGCATATCTCCTGTCCACCCTTAAAATCTCCCCCACTAACCTCTCCCTTTCCCTGCCCTCTCTCTTCTCCCTGTGAGCCCTGATGGAGATTAACTCTCCCCTGACCACAGCCTTCAGTGCCTCCCATAATACCCCCACCTGCACCTCCCCGTTGTCGTTGGCCTCCAAATACCTTTCAATGCACCCCTGTACCCTCCCGCGGGGACACCTCTTCATCTGCCAGTAATCCCACATCCAAACGCCACAGCGGGCGTTGGTCTCTCTCCTCTCCCAACTCCAGTTACACCCAGTGCGGGGCGTGGTCTGAGATGGCTATGGCCGAATACTCCGTTCCCTCCACTTTCGGGATCAGCGCCTGCTCAGAATTTAAAAATCTATCCGGGAGTAGACTTTCTGTACGTGGGAGAAAAAAAAAAATTCCCTAGCCAGGAGCCTGGCAAATCTCCACAGGTCCACTCCCCCCATCTGGTCCATAAACCCCCTAAGCACCTTGGCCACAGCCAGCCTCTTCCCCGTCCTAGATCTGGAACGATCTAATGCTGGGTCCAACAGTGTTAAAATCCCCCCCCCATTATCAAGCTTCCTACCTCCAGGTCCGGAATGCACACCAACATACGCTTCATAAATCCAGCATCGTCCCAGTTCGGGGCGTATACGTTTACCAATACCACCCACGCCCCCTGCAGCCTACCGCTCACCATCACGTATCGACCTCCATTGCCCACTACTATATTCTTGGCCTCAAGCGACACCCGCTTCCCCACCAGTATTGCCATCCCTCTATTCTTCGCATCCAGCCCCGAATGGAATACCTGTCCTACCCATCCCTTTCTTAACTTGACCTGGTCTGCCACCTTCGAATGTGTCTCCTGACGCATGACCACGTCTGCCTTCAGTCCCTTCAAGTGCGCGAACACTCGGGCCCTCTTAACCGGCCCATTCAGGCCCCTCACATTCCACGTTATCAGCCGGATTGAGGGGCTTCTCACCCCCCCCCCTCCCTCCTGCCGACTAGCCATCTCCTGTTTTAGGCCAGTCCCGCGCCCCCCGCACCCTCCAGTCCCCCAGGCGGGGGACCCCCACCCCGACCACCTCTTCTGTTTTCAGTTCCCCCTCGGCCAATTCAGCAGCAACCCTATTTTCCCCCCCTTCCCCCGCTAGATCCACATCTAGCTCTTTTGCTCCCCCCATAAAACTCCCGTAAGTCAGCTGACACCTGCTGACCCCGGCTTCCCGTTGGACCCCCCCCCCCCGGGTGTGGAAATCCAATCCCCCCCCCCCCCCCCCCCTTAGCAATCGGTGTGCACTCCCCCACCCCCATCCTTCCCTAACGCGGGAAAAAGCCCACGCTTTCCTGAGCCGGCCCCTCCCCCTCTGGCGCAGCTCCTGTTGCGGCCTTATCCCAATTCCCCCATCCCCATCCCCGGGCCTCCCCTCCCTACAGTCTCCCCATCAGATCTCTTCCCCCATCCCCATCCATCGCTCCACCCGTGGAACATTCCTTACGCATAGTTAAAACCCTGTATACAACCGACATCCACCCCACAACCACAGGCCCCCAGTCTGAGTCCAACTTTTCAGTCTGAATAAAGGTCCAAGCCTCTTCAGGCGTTTCAAAGTAGTGGTGTCGATCCTGAAATGTGACCCACAATCGCGCCTGCTGCAGCATTCCGAATCTCACCCCCTTCCTATGCAGCACCGCCTTGGCCCGATTAAAACCTGCTCTCTTCTTTGCCACCTCCGTACTCCAGTCCTGATAGATCCGGATCACCGCATTCTCCCATCTGCTGCTCCGCTCCTTCTTGGCCCATCTCAGGACACACTCTCTGTCCACGAAACGATGAAACCTCACCACTACCGCCCTTGGCGGCTCGTTGGCCTTGGGTCTCCTCGCCAGGACCTGATGAGCCCCATCTAGCTCCAGGGGACTCGGAGAGGCCTCCGCACCCATCAGCGCATGGAGCATAGTGCTCACATATGCCCCGGCATCGGCCCCCTCCACCACTTCAGGGAGACCCAGAATCCGAAGATTCTTCCTCCTCAACCTGTTCTCCAGGTCCTCGAATCTTTCGGCCCACCTCTTGTGCAGCGCCTTGTGCGCCTCCATGTTCCCTGCCAGGTCAAAGATCTCGTCCTCATTCTCGGTGGCTTTTTCCCGCACCTCTTGGGCCTTCTGGGTCTCCTTCAGCCCCTCGATCGCCATCAGCAGTGGCGCCAGCACCTCTTTCTTAAGCTCCTCCACGCAGCGCCTGAGAAACTCCTGCTGCTCCGGCCCCCATGCTGCTCGATCTCCGCCCTCCGCCATCTTGTTTTTTCTCCCTCGTTTCTTTTGCTGCTCCAAAGCCGCTTTTTTTACCGCTCCACTTCTGGTCCACTCCATAAACTATGGAAGGGGGACCTTGCTCTCACCTTCCCACACGGGAAGTCGTCGAAAATTTCCATTGGGGCTCCTCTGGAGAGCCCAAAAGTCCGTTCTAGCGGGAGCCGCCGAAATGTGCGGCGATGCCGGAAGTCCCCCATCTTATTTCTTTATTGATCTTCCTGACACCTACATTGAAAGGGTGGATGGCAACAGTCCACTTCCAATTGTCAGTCTTGGTTTAGCAATAGAAGAATTTCTTCCTCAAGAGAACTCTTGTTCTCTCTACCTAAAGACCTGTGGCTCCATGTTTGGCCTGCTGGATCACCAGAATCCTCTGCCACAAATCATGAAGCCTGGCTTTGAGGGACCAACAATGGCAAGTGGTAGCACTCCATCATTCAAGACAGATTTCATGGGTTCAAGACCCACCTCAGCAATATACGGGCATAATCTATGCTGACACTTCAGTACAACTCTGAGGGAGAACTACACCTTCATAAGATTCCATTTTAAAGATGGGTTGTTAAACCACAGCCCTGCCTATCCTCTCAGGTGAGTGTAAAAGATCCCGTGCCACGTTTTGGAGAAAATCAGGCTATTCTGCTGCTATTCTAGTCTTCATTTATTCCAAGTGATTATTTGGTCATTTATTTCACTGCTGTTTGTAACATTGCGCTGGGCGCAAATTAGATTCCATGATTCACCACACAATAACAGTGGCAACAATTCAGTGGCTGTGAAGTACTTTGGGACACCATACGGTCATGAAAAATGCTTTGTAAATGCAAGTTCTTTCTTTCTTAAAACCACTGCAACGGAGTGTCAGTTACATGTCAGGGATCAGTCAAGCAGCAGTTAGCTCTAATTCCTACTCTCCCATCCCGCGAAGTATCATGGCCATTTTATTTTGTTCCATGACTATAACTGACATGTTTGTTACCATGTAAACATAAAACTTAGTTTAAAAACGGTTTCTATCAGGGCGGCACGGCGACGCAGTAGTTAGCAATGCTGCCTCACGGCACTGAGGATCCAGGTTCGATCCCGGCTCCCTGTCTGTGTGGAGTTTGCACATTCTCTCAATGTCTGCGTGGGTTTCACCCCTACAACCCAAAGATATGCAGGTTACGTGGATTGGCCACACTAAATTGCTCCTTAATTGGAAAAAAACATTTCACACATTATCGCATATCAAAACAGTCGACGGTTGAACTATTCCATTTAATGTCAATTCTCGTTGCTACCAATGTGCCTTTGCATAAGTAATGCCTAATAAAGGTGTTTTGGCACAGGCATCAGACATTACAGCTTTAAACAGTCAGCTTGTAACCAATGTCCACCTGTTCGGGTGTTGGTCATTAGAGGAGATTCAACAGCAGTAACAGCGTCAGCAAAAACTATATAAATTAATGGAGAAAATATTTCAATTATGTAAATAACAGAAAAGGAAAAGAGTTTTATGGGGTGGAAGGAAGCGGAGAACAAATAGGAGCTTTTAGGTTGAAAGAAAAGTAACATACATACTGGAAGAAATAGGGTCTGGGAGGGAACAAGTTACCTGCATCTTAAAACATGTTTTAGAAGTGACATTAGACCAAAATTTATCCTTGTGTGTTTGATTTCCATGCAGCAACATGCGGTGCAAAAGTTCAAGTGAAACACTGAAATGGCTTGACATCCTCTACAGGTCATCTGGAATATGAACAGGGAAGCACCTATGCATCCACAAATACATGACTTCAACATTTCCCACTAGAGCAAGACATTGGGCCATATTTTGCAGTCAGCAGGAAACAAACACTTGGGTATTTTGTCACGTGAGAGCACCTTTAAGAAATGGGTGTTTAAGAAATGTACCTTTAAGAAATGGGTGTTTATTAGTGATGTCAGAGTGTGGGTGGAGCTGGGCTGTCTGTCAGCTTTTTACTTTTGTTTTATGCTGTTTGCTGCAGGGTGTGTTTTAGTTTCGTTTTCAGTGTTGGAGCTGAAGCCAGACAGAGCAGGTGTACTGTTGATCTCTCTGCCATGAAAAGACTATCTCTTGATCATTTGGCGAATTCAGAATTATAAATTTTTTCAGCGGTGAATATAAACCTGATGTGCTTCTGTTAAAAGGTGTTTCTTCTGTCTTCTGGATGTTGTTTGGGAAGTTATTAAGGATTACTTAATGTTGTATTCGTTGGGGTTTGTATTTGAATTGATGGTTGCCAAGATGTTCACAGTATGTTTCAAAAAGGTTAACTTGAGTTCATAGAATAAACATGGTTTTGCTTTAAAAATTAGCTGTACCACACCTGTAGAGTGGGCTGTGTGCTCCCCATACCACAATCTATTAAAAGTTGTGGGTCAGGTGCACTCCATGCTACACTTGTGGTTCTCTAAACTCGGGCCCATAATAAATTGGGGGCTCGAGGGGGTTAAAAGTCTATCTATTGGATTGACTTAGTGAACTTAAAGATAGTGAGGGGTGAGTATATTGTGGTTGCTTTTCAGGTATGGTATTTTAGTTTAAGTGGGGAGTGTGTTGTGGACAATGGCTCTTTCAGAGGCTCTGAAGTTTTTTGGGGTGGAGATGGTCACACACAGTACCTTACGGACAGAGACTAAAAGCAGACTGTTAGATTTGGCAAAAACAATGCAGTTAACATTACCTGGCAAAATGCGAAAAGATGAGGTAATTATGGCTCGGCATTTAAAGTTGCCTCAGATACAGTTTGACTCATTGGAAATGGCAAAAATTCAGTTACAACTTAAACAAATGGAAAGAGATGGAGAGGAAAAAGAAAAGGAGAAAGAAGAACGGAGAAAAGAAAGAATTGCCCAGCAGAACAAAAAGAAAGAGAAAGGGAGATACAGATCAGGGAAAAAGATCAAGAGAGAGAGTTTGAACTTCAGAAAATGGCCATGAAACATGAGTCAGTTAAAATTGGCAGACGTAAAGGGAAACGTACAGTTGGATGATAGTGAGAAAGAGCGTCATAGTCGAAAGCTTGGTGGGGATCGATTTAAACATGTCCAAGCATTGCCAAGGTTTGATGAGAAGCCTTTTTCATTTCATTTGAGACGGTGGCTAAACAAATGAAATGGCCACAGGACATGTGGGTATTACTGATTCAAACAAAGCTGATAGGTAGGGCTAGTGAAGTGTTTGCATCACTACCGGAGGAGGTATCTGGGACGTATGAGGTGGAAAAATCTATTTTGGTGCATATGAACTAGTGCCTGAAGCCTACAGACAAAGGTTTAGAAATTAAAGGAAAGAATTTGGTCAAACATACGTGGAGTTTGAAAGGCTCAAAGAGTAATTTTGATAGGTGGATAAGTGCTTTGAAAATAGACCAAACGTATGATGCTCTCAGAGAAATTATACTTTTGGAGGAGTTTAAAAATTCAATTCCTGGTGTAGTGAGAACTCATGTGGAAGAGCAGAGGGTTAAAACTGCGAGGTCAGCAGCAGAAATAGCAGATGATTATGAATTAGTTCATAAATCAAAGCTTGGTTTCCAACATCAGTTTCAGCCTGTGAGGAATAGAAACTGGGGACATGAGAAATACTCAAGTGGGGAAGGTAAAGGTGATCTGATGGGAGATAATAAGGGGAGTGTATCTCAGAATAAAAAAGAAATCCAGGAGGGTGGAAGAGACATGAAAAGTTTCAAATGTTTTCACTGTAATAAACTAGGCCATGTAAAGTCACCGTGTTGGTGGTGAAAGAAAAGCACTGGAAAGGCTGATGTGGTAAAACAGGATAAGACAGTGGGGTTTGTTAAAGTGGTAAAGGAAAGCCCAAGTGAAGCGAAGGAGGTGCAAAAGATTGTACAGCCTGATCAAGAGGTGATTGATAGGAAGGTGCCAGATCTCTTTAAAGAATTTACTTGGTGTGGGTAAAGTCTACTCATCTAAAGTCTACAAAGTGTATCAGGAGGAGTAGGTAAAGAAGTCACAACTTTAAGAGATACGGGAGCTTGTCAATCTTTAATGGCAAGAGATGAGGAGTTATGTAGTTTGGGAAGAATGTTGCCAGAAAAAGGTGGTAATATGTGGAATTAGGGTGAGAGGAGTAGCATTCCATTATATAAGGAAAGGTTGGAAAGTCCAGTGAAGAGTGGTGAAGTGGTAGGAGTAGTAATAGAGAAACTATCTTGTCCAGGAATACAGTTTATCTTGGGTAATGATATAGCTGGATCGCAGGTGGGAGTGATACCTACTGTGGTTGATAAGCCAGTGGAAAATCAGACAACTGAAGTGTTGAAGCACGAATATCCTGGGATTTTTCCGGATTGCGTAGTAACAATGTTGCAAAGTCACAGGTTAAGACAAGAGGAGAAATCAAAGAGTGAAGATGAAGTGGAAGTTCAATTATCAGATACGATTTTTGATCAGATGGTTGAAAAAGAACAGGTGGAGGATGAGGCAGATTTTTTAGTTCAGGAAAATTGGCGGAGTTACAACAGAAAGATGTAGAAATAAAACGGATGTATCAGAAAGCATACACGGAAGAGGAATCTGAGTGTGTACCAGAGTGTTATGACCGTAAAAGTGATGTCTTGATGAGAAAATGGAGACCTTTACATATGCAGGCGGATGAAAAGTGGGCAGAAGTTCATCAAATAGTATTGCCGGTAGGGTATAGAATGGAGCTGTTGCAAGTTGCACATGAGGTACCAGTGGGAGGTCATTTGGGAATAAAGAAAACTCAAGCTAAAATCCAAAAACATTTTTATTGGGCTGGACTACATAAAGATGTAGTTAAATTTTGTCAATCATGTCACACATGTCAAGTGATAGGGAAGCCTCAAGCAGTGATAAAACCAGTGCCCTTAATACTCATTCCAGCAATTGAGGAACCTTTTACAAGGATCCTAATTGATTGTGTAGGACGGCTTCCTAAAACAAAAAGTGGGAATCAATATCTTGTGACTATAATGGATGTGTCTACTAAGTTTCCAGAGGCCATTCCAGTACATATTACAGTTAAAAGGATTGTGGTGGAGTTACTAAAATTCTTTACTAGATATGGACTACCCACAGAAATTTAATCGGATCAAGGATCAAATTTTACCTCAAGGTTATTCAAAGAAGTTATGGATAGCTTAGGAATAAAACAAATTCAATCAACTGCGTACCACCCAGAATCGCAGGGAGCTTTAGAAAGGGGGCATCAGACATTAAAGAAAATGTTGAGAACTTATTGTCACTATTATCCAGAGGATTGGGATAAAGGAATTCCATTCGTACTGTTTGCAATTAGGGATGCACCTAATGAGTCAACCAAATTCAGTCCTTTTGAACTAATCTTTGGTCATGAGATAAGAGGACCACTTAAATTGATTAAGGAAAAATTGGTGAGTGAGAAATCGGAAATTACATTATTGGATTAAGTGTCAAATTTTAGGGGACGATTAAATAGAGCAGGTGAATTGGCTTGACAACATTTGAAAGTTGCACAAAATGTGATGAAACGGGTCGCGGACAAGAAATCCAAAGTTCGTAGTTTTGCCTTTGGAGATACAGTTTTAGTGGTAGGTGAACCTTTAAAAGCTCGGTTTTGTGGGCCTTATCAGATTGAAAGGAAATTAAATGAGGTGAATTATGTGGTTAAAAACACCAGATAGAAGGAAGACTCACCGAATGTGTCATGTGAATATGCTTAAAAGGTACTTTGAAAGGGAAGGAGAGAAAAAAGGAGGTTTTATTGATTCTAACTCAGTGACGAATCAAATCCAGATGACTGTGAATTTGACATACCTCAAATTAAATTGGAAAACGAGGATGTTATTAAAAATTGGGATAAATTGTTGAGTTACCTTCCAGAGGAAAAACAAACTGACCTGAAAGAGTTATTGATCTCACATGGGCAAGTTTGTGGAGGTAAATTGGGAAGTACTAAAATGGCTATACATGTGGGAAATGCTGTTCCAATCAAACAACATCCATATAGACTTAACCCGTTAAAATTGGCACAGGTTAACAAAGAGATTGAGAGTATGCTTAAAAATTGAATAATTGAAGTGGGTTGCAGCCAATGGAGCTCACCCATAGTGATGATACCAAAACCAGACGGTACCCAACGATTGTGTGGACGAGAGAAAGGTTAATGCAGTTACAAGAACAGACTCTTATCCTATCCCACGTTTGGAGGATTGCATTGAGAAAGTGGGACAATCAGCTTTTATTTCCAAACTGGATTTACTTAAAGGTTACTGGCAGGTACCATTATCCGAAAGGGCGAAGGAGATTTCAGCTTTTGTTACTCCAGATGGTATATACCAATTCAAAGTTATGTCATTTGGCATGAAAAACGCCCCAGCCACATTTCAACGGTTAACTAACAAAATTGTTTCAGGATTACCCAATTGTGCGGTATACATAGACGATCTGGTAATTTTCAGCCAGACATGGAAAGAACATTTAAAACATCTGATGGAGTTATTCGATCGACTTCAGGAGGCGGGTTTGGTGATAAACCTAGCCAAAAATGAATTTGGAAAAGCCCAAGTCACTTTCCTTGGCCATACAATTGGACAGGATCGAATGGTCACACGGGATGTGAAACCAAGTTATTGTGGAGTTTTCAATACCCTCAAGACGAAGGGAAATATTGCAATTTCTTGGAATGAGTGGATTTGATCGAACATTTGTGAAAACTTTTTGCAGCGTGGTTGCTCCACTGATGGACTTGCTGAAGAAATGTCAAAAGTTTCAGTGGACAGCGGACTTTCAACAGGCATTTGACTGCCTGAAAGCTGTGATAACCAATGCTCCTGTGTTGGAGAATTACAAGGGACTCTGCGATCAGATTGAACTAAAGTATCTGACTTTAACGAGAAATGCCGAGGCGTAGAGAAATGGATGGACCGTGCATAGACCTTCTTGTTCAAAGAGACTGTCAATCGAGACGGATTTCAGTTAGAGGATATTATTATACCTGTTTGTGCTTGTGTTGTTTTTTGAAACAAAAAGTATATTTACTGTGCATTTCTTAAAGGATAGTGAAAAGGTGAAAAATGAAACCATCTTGAAGTTGATGGGGGTTTTTTTCTTGGGGGGGGGTCATGTGAGAGTACCTTTAAGAAATGGGTGTTTAAGAAATGTACCTTTAAGAAATGGGTGTTTTATCAGTGATGTCAGAGTGTGGGTGGAGCTGGGCTGTCTGTCAGCTTCTTACTTTTGTTTTAGGCTGTTTGCTGCAGGGTGTGTTTTAGTTTCGTTTTCAGTGTTGGAGCTGAAGCCAGACAGAGCAGGCGTACTGTTGATCTCTCTGCCATGAAAATACTATCTCTTCAGAATTATAAATGTTTTCAGTGGTGAATGTAAACCTGATGTGCTTCTGTTAAAAGGTGTTTCTTTTGTCTTCTGGGTGTTGTTTGGGAAGTTATTAAGGATTACTTAATGTTGTATTCGTTGGGGTTTGTATTTGAATTGATGGTTGCTAAGATGTTCACTGTATGTTTCAAAAAGGTTAACTTGAGTTCATAGAATAAAGCATTTGTTATGGGCCAGGGTTTAGAGAATTCCAAAGTGTATCATGGAGTTCACCTGACCCACAACTTTTAATAGATTGTGGTATGGGGAGCACACGGCTCCCTCTACAGGTATGGTACAGCAGAAATGGCACCAGTATTTTTTAAAGCAAAACAATGTTTACTCTATGAACTCAAGTTAACCTTTTTAAAACAAACAATGAATATCTTAGCAACCATTAATTCAAAGATAACCCCCAAAGAATACAACACCTGTATGCTGTCCTTTTACACCCAAATGACTTAACAAACCCTTAAACAGAAGCACATCAGAGTTTACATTCAATACTGAAGACATTTATAATTCTGAATTCACCAAATGATTAAGAAATAGTCCTTCATGGCAGAGAGCTCAGCAGTACAACTGCTTTTTCTGACTTCAGTTGCAACACACTGAAAAACGAAACCAAAAAAACACCCAAGCTTTTCTCAAAGTGAAATAAAAAAGCATAACCAGAGCTCTGCTCCACCCACGCTCTGACATCACTGCAGTAACATGAGCAGCCAAACATTTCTTAAAGCGACATTCTCATGACACTTTAAAAATTACTTTTCCATTTCTGCTGTACCACACCTGTGGAGTGGGCCGTGTGCTCCCCATACCACAATGTGTTAAAAATTGTGGGTCAGGTGAACTCCATGCTACACTTTGGGGTTCTCTAAACTCTGGCCCATAACAATTTATACTGGAAGCTATGTGAGTCAGCTGGTCTTGTTCATACCAAGAAGTAGCAGTCAGCTGGAGAGCAGGAATTCCAGGGTGGTGTGGATTATAAATGCACAATAATAGGTTTACCACTCAGTGACTCTTGAGTGTTACTCTGGATTTGGCTTCACATGAGTGCAAGGTGAATGGCACCATTTTGGTGGGAGGTTGTCAGAGTTTAGCAAGATGGAATGAAACAAGTTGAAGGAGGTAGACCTTAAAGTATTGGGCTTCAAGAGGATACAGACAGAATGGTGGAATGGGTGGACATGTGGCAAATTAAATTTAATGCAAATAAGTGTGAAGGGACACAATTTGTTCAGAAGAACGAGTAGAAGCAATATAAAATAAGGTGTGCAATTCGAAAAGGGGTGCAGGAACAGAACGATCTGAGGATGTGTGTGTATAAACCAGGGAAAATGATAATCTTTTGTTAGAGTCACAAGTACGCTTACATTAACACTGCAATGAAGTGAAAATCCCCTAGTCGCCACACTCTGGCGCCTGTTTGGGTAGACCGAGGGAGAATTCAGAATGTCCTAATTACCTAACAGCACGTCGTTCGGGACTTGTGAGGAAACTGGAGCACCCAGCGGAAGCCCATGCAGACAAGGGAAGAACGTGCAGACTCTGTACAGACAGTGACCCAAGCCGGGAATCGAACCTGGGACCCTGGCGCTGTGAAGCAACAGTGCTAACCACTGCTACCATGCAGCCCCCGATCGTCAGTGTGTAGATGAGGGTAGTGCAGCTGATGTAGTTTACACTGATCTCAGCAAAGCATTTGACAAGGTCCCACATGGGAGACTTATAAAGAAGGCAAATGCATATGGGATATGGGGAAACTCGATATGGTGGATTCAAAGCTGGCTGAGCTGTAGGAAACAGAGGGTGATGACAGACGGCTGCTTTAGTGACTGGAAGCCAGTGTCCAGTGGCGTACCACAGGGATCTGTGCTGGGTCGCCTATTATTCGTCATTTATATAAATGACTTAGGTGACTATGTGAGGAGGGTAGGATCAATAAGTTTGCGGATGACACAAAGATAGGCGGGTGTTTAACAGTGAGGCTGAGAGTTTTGACTGCAGGAAGATATAGACGGGATGGTCAAATGGGCAGAAAAGTGGCAGATGGAATTTAATCCTGAAAAGTGCGAGGTGTTAACACTTTTGAAGGAGCAATTTGACAAGAAAATATTCAATGAATGGCGCCACATTGGGAAGTCCCAAGGAACGAAGATACCTTGGTGTGTTTGTAAATAGGCAGAAGGACAGGTTAATAGGGTGGTGAAATGGGCATATGGTACACTTGCCTTTATCAATCATGGCATAGATTACAAAGCAAGGAAGTCATGTTGGAGTTATATACAACACTGGTGAGGCCACAGCTGTGTGCAGTTCTGGTCGCCATATTATAGGAAGGATGTGGTTCCACTGGAGTGGGTGCAGAGGCATTTCACCAGGATAGTGCCTGGGATGGAACATTAGTTATGAAGAGAGGTTGGATAGGCTTGGGTTGTTTTCATTGGAGCAGAGGAGACCGAGGGGCAACCTGATCGAGGTGTACAAGATTATGAGGAGCATGGACAGGGAATAGTTGTTCCCCTTAGTTGAAGGGTCGGTTACGAGGGGACACAAGTTCAAGGAGTGGGGCAGGAGGTTCAGGGGAATTTGAGGAAAAGCTTTTTTACCCAGAGGGTGGTGACGGTCTGGAATACACGGCCTGGGAGGGTAGTAGAGGCAGGTTGCCTCACATTCTTGAAAAACATACCTGGATGAGAACTCGGCACGCCTTAACATTCGAGGCTATGGGCCAAGTGCTGGCAAATGTGATTGGATTGGCAGATCAGGTGCCTTTCATGCAGCGGTGCAGACTCGATGGGCCAAAGGGCCTTTTCTGCACTGTATTTTGCAGTGATTCTGTGAAATGGCAGAAAATGGGGCCATCTAAATCACGCTTGTAGAGAACCAGCATGGAATTGACTGGCAAAATGGCTCCTCCGATGCTGTAACCATTTAATTCTAAACCATTGTAACAGCATAGCACCCTCTATAGAGCATCTGGGTCATGTGTGAACATAGCAAGCAGCTATGCATCACTTAACCAGATTGGAGAGTTGTTAATGAATCGTGCAGAGCCTGAACCAGGAAGTGCAATAATTAGTCCAAGAGCAAACCAGGAAAGAGACAGATTAACAATATTGGCAACTTATTAAAAAAAAGTATTTTAAATCTCAAAAAACAATTAAAAGCTGAAGGAATGAGACTCCATAATTGCATAATTTATTTTCCGTGTCAAAAGGGGTCGTTTAGCAGCATTTAAGAGTCACCATGACCCGAAAATATGATACTTGACTCAAATGGGCAAACCCCAATTTTCTATGGTGAGTTCAGTCCGAATTCATAACACAAGTAAGGAACTACATGGCATTCAATGTATTTTAATGAGTCAGATGAGGAGATACAGTTTGACACAGCTCACGGAGTAATAGCACATCTTGGACTTTGAATTTTCACAATTAACTGTACATTTGCGCTCACCTGAAGTTGTAGTCCAATTTGTGCATCAATATCATTTAGCACCAGTAGCCAATCTATTTTCCATTGAAAAAAATATATTCTGGCCCATTATATCTGGGGCAGCACGGTAGCATAGTGGTAGCAGATATGGGCAGCATAGTGGTATGCAACAATTGCTTCACAGCTCCAGGGTCCCAGGTTCGATTCCTGGCTTGGGTCATTGTCTGTGCGGAGTCTGAGCGTTCTCCCAGTGTGTGCGTGGGTTTCTCCGGATGCTCCAGTTTCCACCCACAGTCCAAAGATGTGCAGGTTAGGTGGATTGGCCATGCTAAATTGCCCTTAGTGTCCAAAATTGCCCTTAGTGTTGGGTGGGGTCACTGGGTGATGGGGAAAGGGTGGAGGTGTGGGCTTGGGTAGGGTGCTCTTTCAAAGAGCCGGTGCAAACTCGATGGGCTGAATGGCCTCCTTCGGCACTGTAAATTCTATGATATCCAAGTCTTGTATTTTTTTAAAAATATATTTTATTCAAGATTTTTTGGCCAAACATAACAGCACACTGTGTTTCCTTTACACAGCAATAAAACAATATAAATAACAATGGCCAGTTTTAAACAAGTAAATAAATAATATATGAACAAAATCAAAAATAAAACTAAATGGCAACTGCCTTGTCCAAGATAAATACTCTCCAAAAATACAATCCCAACAATCCAATATACAATTACATATACCAACTACCTATACATATACAATAACATCCCTGAGAGTCCTTCTGATTCCTCCCCTCCCCCCCCCCCCCCCTTCCCCCCCTGGGTTGCTGCTGCTGTCTTCTTCTTTTCCATTCCATCTATCTTTCTGTGAGGTATTCGACGAACGGTTGCCACCGCCTGGTGAACCCTTGAGCCGACCCCCTTAGAACGAACTTAATCCGTTCCAACTTTATAAACCCTGCCATGTCCTTTATCCAGGTCTCCACACCCGGGGGCTTGGCTTCCTTCCACATTAACAATATCCTGCACCGGGCTACCAGGGACGCAAAGGCCAAAACATGAGCCTCTCTCGCCTCCTGCACTCCCGGCTCTTCTGCAACCCCGAATATAGCCAACCCCCAGCTTGGTTCGACCTGGACCCCCACCACCTTCGAAAGCACCTTTGCCACCCCCACCCAAAACCCCTGTAGTGCCGGGCATGACCAGAACATGTGGGTATGTTTCGCTGGGCTTCTCGAGCATCTCGCACACCTATCCTCTACCCAAAAAATTTACTGAGCCGTGCTCCAGTCATATTCGCCCTGTGTAACACCTTAAATTGTATCAGGCTTAGCCTGGCACACGAGGACGATGAGTTTACCCTACTTAGGGCATCAGCCCACAGCCCCTCCTCAATCTCCTCCCCCAGCTCTTCTTCCCATTTCCCTTTCAGCTCATCTACCATGATCTCCCCCTTGTCCCTCATTTCCCTATATATGTCTGACACCTTACCGTCCCCCACCCATGTCTCTGAGATCACTCTGTCCTGCACCTCCTGCGTCGGGAGCTGCGGGAATTCCCTCACCTGCCGCCCCGCAAAAGCCCTCAGTTGCATATACCGAAATGCATTCCCTTGGGGCAACCCATATTTTTCCACCAGCGCTCCCAGACTCACAAACGTCCCATCTACGAACAGATCGCTCAATTGTGTTACCCCTGCTCTTTGCCATGCTCCAAATCCCCCATCCATTCTCCCCGGAACAAACCTATGGTTATTTCTTATCAGGGACCGCACCGAGGCTCCCGTCTTTCCCCTGTGCCGTCTCCACTGCCCCCAGATTTTCAGTGTAGCCACCACCACCGGGCTTGTGGTGTATTTCTTCGGTGAGAACGGCAACGGCGCCGTCACCATAGCTTGTAGGCTAGTCCCCCTGCAGGATGGCCTCTCCAATCTCTTCCACGCCGCTCCCTCCTCTTCTCCCATCCACTTACACACCATTGAGATATTGGCGGCCCAGTAGTACTCACTTAGGCTCGGTAGTGCCAGCCCCCCCCTGTCCCTACTACGCTGCAAAAATCCCCTCCTCACTCTCGGGGTCTTCCCGGCCCACACAAAACTCATAATACTCTTCTCAATTCTTTTGAAAAAAGCCTTCGTGACCACCACCGGGAGGCACTGAAACACAAAAAGGAATCTCGGGAGGGCCACCCTTTTAACCGCCTGCACCCTCCCTGCCAGTGACGGGGATACCATGTCCTATCTCTTGAAGTCCTCCTCCATCTGTTCCACCAACCGCGTCAAATTTAGCCTATGCAATGTACCCCAATTCTTGGCTATCTGGATCCCCAAGTACCGAAAGTCCCTTGTTACCTTCCTCAACGGTAAGTCCTCTATTTCTCTGCTCTGCTCCCCTGGATGCACCACAAACAACTCACTTTTCCCCATGTTCAATTTATACCCTGAGAAATCTCCAAACTCCCCAAGTATCTGCATTATCTCTGGCATCCCCTCCGCCGGGTCCGCCACATATAACAAATCATCCGCATACAGAGATACCCGGTGTTCTTCTCCTCCCCAGAGTACTCCCCTCCACTTCCTGGAACCCCTCAATGCTATTGCCAGGGGCTCAATCGCCAGTGCAAACAATAATGGGGACAGAGGACATCCCTGCCTCGTCCCTCAATGGAGCCGAAAATATTCAGACCCCCGTCCATTCGTGACCACTCTCGCCATCGGGGCCCTATACAGCAGCTGTACCCATCTTATATACCCATCTCCAAAGCCAAATCTCCTCAGCACCTCCCACAAATAATCCCACTCCACTCTATCAAATGCTTTCTCGGCATCCATCGCCACCACTATCTCCGCTTCCCCCTCTGGTGGGGGCATCATCATTACCCCTAGCAGCCTCCATATATTTGTATTTAGCTGTCTTCCCTTCACAAACCCAGTTTGGTCCTCATGGACCACCCCCGGGACACAATCCTCTATCCTCATTGCCATTACTTTGGCCAGAATCTTAGCGTCCACGTTCAGGAGGGAAATAGGCCTATAGGACCCGCATTGCAGCGGGTCTTTTTCCTTCTTTAGGAGGAGCGATATCGTTGCCTCCGACATAGTCGGAAATAGGCCTATAGGACCCGCATTGCAGCGGGTCTTTTTCCTTCTTTAGGAGGAGCGATATCGTTGCCTCCGACATAGTCGGGGGCAGCTGCCCCCTTTCCCTCGCCTCATTAAAGGTTCTCATCAGTAGCGGGGCCAGCAAGTCCACATATTTCCTATAAAATTCAACTGGGAATCCGTCTGGTCCCGGGGCCTTCCCCGCCTGCATGCTCAGAATTCCTTTCACTACTTCCTCCGTTTCAATCTGTGCTCCCAGTCCCACCCTCTCCTGCTCCTCCACCTTAGGAAATTCCAGCTGGTCCAGAAAACACATCATTCTCTCCTTCCCATCCGGGGGCTGAGCTTCATATAATCTTTCATAGAATGCCTTGAACACTCCATTCACCCTCTCCGCTCCCCGCTCCATCTCTCCCACCTCATCTCTCACTCCACCTATCTCCCTCGCTGCTCCCCTTTTCCTCAGTCGGTGGGCCAGCAACCTGATCGCCTTCTCCCCATATTCGTACTGTACACCCTGTGCCTTCCTCCACTGTGCCTCCACATTACCCGTAGTCAGCAAATCAAATTCTACATGTAGCCTTTACCTTTCCCTGTACAGTCCCTCCTCCGGTGCCTCCGCATATTGCCTGTCCACCCTCAGAAGTTCTTTCAGCAACCGCTCCAGTTCCCTACCCTCCTGCTTTCCTTTATGTGCCCTGATTGATATCAGCTCCCCTCTAACCACTGCCTTCAGCGCCTCCCAGACCACTCCCACCTGGACCTCCACATTATCATTGAGTTCCAAGTACCTTCCAATACACCCCCTCACCCTTAAGCACACCCCCTCGTCCGCCAATAGTCCCATGTCCATTCTCCAGGGTGGACGCTGTTCTTTTTCCTCCCCTATCTCCAAGTCCACCCAATGTGGAGCGTGATCCGAAATAGCTATAGCCGTATATTCCGTCCCCGTCACCTTCGGGATCAGCGCCCTTCCCAAAACAAAAAAGTCTATCCGTGAATAAACTTTGTGGACATAGGAGAAAAACGAAAACTCCTTGCTCCTAGGTCTACTAAATCTCCAGGGGTCTACTCCTCCCATCTGCTCCATAAAGTCCTTAAGCACCCTAGCTGCTGCCGGCCTCCTTCCGGTCCTGGAACTCGATCTGTCCAGCCCTGGTTCCAGCACCGTGTTACAATCTCCACCCATTACCAGCTTCCCCGCCTCTAGGTCCGGGATACGTCCTAGCATGCGCCTCATAAAGTTGGCATCATCCCAGTTCGGGGCATATACGTTCACTAAGACCACCGCCTCCCCTTGTAATTTGCCACTCACCATCACGTATCTGCCCCCACTATCCGCTACTATGGTCTTTGCCTCAAACATTACCCGCTTCCCCACTAGTATGGCCACCCCCCTGTTTTTTGCATCTAGCCCCGAATGAAACACCTGCCCCACCCATCCTTTGCGTAGTCTGACCTGGTCTATCAGTTTCAAATGCGTCTCCTGCAGCATAACCACATCTGCCTTAAGTTTCTTTAGGTGTGCGAGTACCCGTGCCCTCTTTATCGGCCCGTTCAGCCCTCTCACATTCCACGTGATCAGCCAGGTTGGGGGGCTCTTTACCCCCCCCCCCCCCACCCCTTGTCGACTAGCCATCCCCTTTTTTAATCCAGCTCCTCACCCGGTTCCCACGTAGCTGTGTCCCCCCCCAGGCAGCGCCCCCCCCGCCCCGCCCACCCCACCCCATACCAGCTCCCCCTTCTCCCCAGCAGCAGCAACCCAGTTAACCCCCCCACCCCCGCTAGATCCCTCACTAGCGTAATTGCACCCCCCATGTTGCTCCCAGAAGTCAGCAAACTCTGGCTGACCTCAGCTTCCCCCCGTGACCTCGGCTCGCACCGTGCGACGCCCCCTCCTTCCTGCTTCCCTGTTCCCGCCATAATTATCATAGCGCGGGAACAAAGCCCGCGCTTCCCTTTTGGCCCCGCCCCAATGGCCGACGCCCCCAGCTCCTCCACCTCCCTCCCTCCCTCCCCCATAACATGGGGAACAGAGAAAAGTTACAGGGTCGCAGGATTAACAACTTAAAAATCATCTCTCCCCCCTTTTCCCCCCTCCACTTTGTCTCAAACGTTCTTTTTTATAACCCACTTATTCCAATTTCTCTTCGACAATAAATGTTCATGCCTCATCTGCCGTTTCAAAGTAGTGGTGTTTCCCTTGATGTGTGACCCACAGTCTTGCCGGCTGCAGCATTCCAAATTTGACCTTCCTTTTATGAAGCACCGCCTTGGCCCGATTAAAGCTCGCCCTCCTTCTCGCCACCTCCGCACTCCAGTCTTGATATACGCGGATCACCGCGTTCTCCCACCTACTGCTCCGAGTTTTCTTTGCCCATCTGAGGACCATCTCTCTGTCCTTATATCGGAGAAATCTCACCACTATGGCTCGGGGAATTTCTCCAGCCCTCGGTCTTCGCGCCATAACTCGATAGGCTCCCTCCACCGCCAACGGACCCGTCGGGGCCTCCGATCCCATTAACGAGTGCAGCATCGTGCTCACATATGCCCCGACGTCCGCCTCCTCTGCACCCTCGGGAAAACCAAGAATCCTTAAATTCTTCCTCCTCGCATTATTCTCCAGCACCTCCAGTCTTTCCACACACCTTTTATGGTGTGCCTCGTGCATCTCCATCTTCACCACCAGGCCTTGTATATTGTCCTCGTTCTCGGCAGCCTTTGCCTTCACGACCCGAAGCTCCTGCTCCTGGGTCTTTTGCTCATCCTTTAGCCCTTCAATCGCCTGTAATATCGGGGCCAACAGCTCCTTCTTCATCTCCTTTTTAAGTTCTTCCACGCAGCGCTTCAAGAACTCGTGTTGTTCAGGGCCCCATATTAAACTGCCACCTTCCGACGCCATCTTGGTTTGTGCTTGCCTTCCTTGCCGCTGCTCTAAAGGATCCACCGCAATCCGGCCACTTTCCTCTCCTTTTTCCATCCGAGTCCAGGGGGGATTCCCTTCTGGTTTACAGCACAGTGTTTTTAGCCGTTAAAATTGTCGTTGGGGCTCCTATTAAGAGCCCAAAAGTCCGTTCCACCGGGAGCTGCCGAAACGTGCGACTTTGCTGGTCATCGCCGCACCCGGAATACCCAAGTCTTGTATTTAACAAAAAAGATTTTGCAGTCAGGTGGCATTGTGTTATAATAAATCGGCTGTATTACGCAAAGGGCAAACAGCAGTTTCATTTAAATCACAAGTGGTAACATGAGAAAGTGCACTCCATTATGTAATGAAAAGAAAAGGCTACAAATTTGTCACCAGAGAAAATTACTTACCATACACCACTTTCTATTTCATAAACCCAGATTTCATCATTCGGGAGATAAACTTCATTATTTTCATATGTCTGCAAGAGAAAAAAGTAACCATGTCATACACCTTCCTGCAACATGACTAATCATCCAAAATTTGGAATGGGAAAATGTGACAAAATTTGTTTTCTAAGTGTGAAAATTATTTGATAGGAACAAAAGTATTTCACGTAAATTATTGAGAACAAAGTGAAAAACTGCAAATGTTTGTCCCCTTGAAAGATATCCATTTCAAAGCTGCATCATCATGGTCGAATGGCAGAGCAGGCACATTAGATCAAATGCCTAATTCTACTCCTATATCTTATGGTCAAACAACCTCGGTCCAATCAGAGTGATTAATTATCCACTAAGTTCACTGTTCTGCAGTTATTCCATTGATATCAAAAGTTACTGCTTAAGAAATCCTTGTAGATTAGTAACCAGGTACAGTTGTTTTGATGATAATGAATGTTTTTACACTAGGAAAATTAATATTAGAAATTGAGGACGTGAATTAATACTTTTAATAGTATGCATGTCCATCTGGGAGCATCCTAGAATGATCAGATGTTTAATGAATACATCCCAACATTCATAAAAACAAATATTCAGAGACAAGGTAGACTGTTGGCTAAGTAATTAATAGTCTGATATTTAATATATTTGAATAAGGTGCTATACTTATTCAAATATATACAGTGCTTACAAGAACGCTCTTGTAGTAAAAACTGGATATTTTTATTTTCAAACCAAGAGTGTAATTGCAATAAAACGTTTGCTCTCGAGGGCCAGCACTTCACCGGCTGCAAAGCACATCCTTAGTCTGTGAAAGGCATTATATAAATGAAAGTTCCTTTAGTGCTCTGTCGACAATATCAATACCCATACATGTCAGCAGTTGCTAAATTTACATGAAGCAACCACATCCATATTTACATTAATTAGTTCACAATGTCACTGTCACAACTGCTCTTTCATTACATCACAAAGAGGCTCAACTGCTTTAATTAGTTCAACAGCCAGAAAGGTGGCATTTTTAAACCCACTCAGATCTATTTTTCTAGCTCAATGCCCAGAAGCAAAATTTCTCCGTTTACCCTTGAAGGTATTTGTAGTCCAGTGGTGATTAATTATGGAGGAGTTCGGCTTAGCATTCCTCACTGTACGTTACTAATTAAAGTACTACTAACAGCGACTTATAAACAAACCCGCCCTCCCCTCCACCAAAATCTTTCCATTAACCGCTCATTTAACAAATCACCCACCAGACTCTTGTTCGATCTAGCAGAGAGGTCTACAGATGGTTGACCTCCCTTCCGTTTAATAATTTGCCCAACAGGATAACTGAGAACAGAAACTTAATTTGGGTAGGACTGTGGCATCACCCAATCTCTGTGGGGTTCTATCAAGCACGCACACTGCCGGTTTACATTGCTCCCCTGACCGAGGTCAGATACTCCGTGCGTCGTTCAGGCGGCTGCACGTGGCAATTTGACGACTTTACCTACATTTTAACCCGACAATCCTGATCTTTAGGTTAGATCAGTCTGATAATCAGCAAAAGTGTTCCTGATAACCCACAACCGTTCCAATTACACATTAGACTGTATGTCACTCGGGCTCAACGGACAGCTGCAAACTGGGTGCGTTAAAACGCACGTTGGGCAGTCACACGCGCTTTCCAGGGGTACAAGTGCTGCTTTTTTGGGTCACTTAAAGTTGCACCTACCACGTAGCCACCCCACACGTAAAGAAATCCGTCGTTGAAAACCGCGTGGTGGTGGTTTTCTTGTATTTTCCGCGACCAGTATTGGGATTCAGCCATTTTACAGCGAGCCAACCTTCTGGCGTCGTCCTCTCTCTTTTACCCCCTCCCAACTCTGGACGCCGGATGCCCTGAGGAGCCTCCTCCACCCACTCACCCGACGGGCGCTCAGTGCAGCGCGCGGCCAGCCAACGCGCAGAGCCCAGGCCAAACCAGCACCTTCAGCCAATCAGGTGGCGGCAGCACCGTCCCTCCAGGCGTCACAGCGGGCGGCAAAGCATGCACGAGCCGCTCTGCAACCGTTGGCATTTGAAACTGCCGCCTGGTGCGTGGTTATCCCTTTCCTCACTCGTTATACACTCCCGCTTCACACCTCCATTAAATCACTTTCAGGGTCCAAAAGCCTGATCTAAGATAGGGTAACAAAACGAACGGGGGTGGGTGGGGGGGAGGCAGGCAGACCTCCTCCCCAAGTCCCTCGAATGGAACATGCACGATGGTTGTGGGGGAGCAACAGACTGTGTGGCTCGGACATCATGGCCCGATCACACTCGCATTTGTTTTTGTACCTGAGCCTGGACTGCTCACTGAGGCGAGGGATAAAAGTGCCACAAGTACCCAGACCGCCCAAACTCAACACAAATGATTCCCTTTGGAGGAAAGAGTTGGTTCTTTCAAAATGTTCATGCAATTCTCTGGTTCCAATTTTACTGCCCTTCCATGTGACAGTTTTTGCTTACATTGAAGAAATCTTAAATAGAAAGATCTACTACCAGTGACAAAAAATGTTTTTTCCAAAATTAAATTACTGCTTTAGATTATTGGCAGAAACAGTATGTAAAGCACAAGAACAGCGTATAGCGATGATTGAAATATACCCAAAGGAAACATCTTGCTTGGATTTTGTGTAGTAGTGACAGCAAAAGTCAACTTTGCCGTCATTACTCCTCTGAAACTGACAGTAACTTCTGCAATTAAATGTGGAAACCAGGAGGTTGGCGTCAGTGATTCTATGCTTCCACTGTTACAACCCCCGCATGGTTCTTACAGGGTAGGAATAATCTATCACCCAGTGGAGCTTGTAGAATACGAGCACCCCTAATAAGGGGGCAGGAGACCCTTAACTAAGTCAATGTGCCGTTTTCTAAATAAAGTCAGGCCCGACTAGAGAAGACCCAGTAGGGAATGATTTAATCTGTGTATATAGTTAACATGTTAAGTAAGTTTTGTTTTTCTCTACAACTCGATACAACTTTCATTGTCCCTTTTACACTTTTAATCTCATTATAAAAATACCTCGAGAAAGTTGCACCTTGTTGAACAAGGTATTACTGGATTTATAAATGTCATAGTAATTTGATAATTAATGAACAACCTCATTTGCCCTGAAAAACTAATATTTTAGTTGTAAATGTGGGTATTCTGCAGCTTCACTCGGAAATATTCGGTGAGGGAGAGCTTAGATTTTAGTGTTAGAGAGATTAGGTTTTATATAGGGGGATGGGGGGGGGGGGGGGGCATAGCTGGCAGTCTGACGTTGTCCACTAATTTGTACTTCACCGGCCTTGGGACCAGTACAGACTGTTGTCCTGGTGGGATCTCCTCGCCGTGGGGTAATGAAGTTGATGAGAGAGGCAGTAGATGTTCTCATCTCCGCCTTATAACCTGCAACATGAGGTGTTTGAATGGAGCAGTGAAGCAGGCAAGGATTTCTGCACACTGAAGAGTCTGGACCCGGATCCCGGATATTCCTACAGGAGATCCACTTGCAGGTGAAGGACCAGATGTGACTTCGCAAAAATTGGGTGGGGCAAGTCTTTCACTCAGGCTTTAATGGTAGGGCCAGTGGCACGGCAATACTAATCCACAGAAAAAATACAAGTTACTCCCTCATGGATTATGGATGACCCCAATGGTTGCTATATTATTGTCTGTGGTTCGCTAGAGAACACTCCGGTTATTTTGGTGAATATTTATGCCCCTAATTGGGGACCTGAGCTTCATAACCTCCCTGGTGAACACCCTCCCCAATTTAGAATCACATTTGATGATTCTGGAAGGAGATTTAAACTGTGTCTTGGACCCTAAAATGGACCGCTCCATGTCCAAATCCCAGCCCCGAACCGGGACGTCTGCTTAGATACATAGAAGATAGGAGCAGGAGGAGCCTTTTGGCCCTTTGAGCCTGCTCTGCCATTTATCACGATCATGGCTGACATCTAACTCAATAGCCTAATCCTGCTTTCTCCCCATAGCCTTTGATCCCATTCGCCCCAAGTGCTATATCTAGCCACCTCTTGAATATATTTAATGTTTCAGCATCAACTACTTCCTGTGGTAATGAATTCCACAGGCTCACCACTCTTTGGGTGAAGAACTGTCTCCTCATCTCTGTCCAAAATGGTTTACCCTGAATCCTCAGACTGTGACCCTTGGTCTGGACACACCCACCATTGGGAACATCTTCCCTTCATCTACCCTGTCTAGTCCCGTTAGAATTTTATAAGTCTCTACGAGATCCCCTCTCATTCTTCTGAACTCCAGCGAGAACAATCTAGGGCATTGACCTCTTTCATAGATAGGATTGCAGGGGTTAACCCGTGGTATTTACTGCATCCAAACAGTAAAGAATTGTCTTCCCCCCCAAAAATGTTCACCGTGCCTACTCTCGAATTGATTTTTTTGTTCTTGACAAATCACTCCTCCCCTCACTGAGACAGCTGAATATTCGGCAATTGTCACCTCGGACCATGCCCCTCATCTTATTGAATTTTGCCTTGATTTTGGCCCTCCTGAACACCCGGCCTGAAGACTAGACACCACCTTATTGTCTGATAACAAATTTTGGAAGCGATTGTCTGCTGCTATAGCCGACTTTATCAAACTCAACAAAACAGTCATCGACACTATGGGAAACCCTAAGGGCCATCATAAGGGGGGAAATTCTCTCATATAAAACTTATATTGTGAAAAAGAAGAGTGAACGACAAAGGCTGGTGGACTCCATTTTGGAGGTTGACCGCCAATATTCTGCTGCCCCAATGCCGGAATTACTGATGCACAGAAAAATTTGCAACTGCAATTTTAATTGATCTCCAGGAACAAAGCAGTGCATCAGTTACAACGTTCTTGGGGTACCTTCTATGAACATGGGGAGAAGGCGGGCCATCTTCTTGCACATCAACTCAAGAAGCTGGCAGCCTCCCGAGAAATTCCTCAGATTCATAGCAAAGAAGGTCATCAAGTGTCAGCCCCTCTCCAGGTAAATGTAGCTTTCAGTACATTTTACCGTGAGCTATACAAGTCAGAGCCTCCTCCAGATACTTCAGACATGATGAGGTTTCTACATAGTTTTCACATCCCGACCATTGATGAAGGCAAGAAACGGGAACTGGTATGCCCCTTAATCCCAGAAGAAATACAGAAATGTATTGGTCGGCTGCAATCTGCCAAAGACCCCTGTCCTGACTGCTTCCCACCCAAATTTTATAAGAGGTTCTCAGGGCAACTAATACTTTGGACAAGCTCAATGATTCACGGTCTAGGGGATCATTTCCCCCGTCCTTGGCCCAAGCACAATCTTGGTGTTCCTGAAAGAGGGCAAGGACCCAGTGGAGCGTCATACTGACCCATTTCACTCCTTAACACTGATGTTAAGATACTGGCGAATGTCCGGGCAACCCGGATGGAGCTACGTCCTCCAGATACAATTTTGGAGGATCAGACAAGCTTTATCAAAGGTAGACAGTTATCGGCCAATGTCCTACGTCTCTTGAACATGGCCTTATCCCCCTCATCTGAAGTTATAGTATCTTTGGATGCCAAAAAGGAATTTAATAGGGTGGAGTTGAAGTATCTTTTTGAGCTCTTGGACAGATTTGGTTTTGGCCCCAAATTCTCCTCCTGGGTTTGTCTGATGTCCAATTCCCCGAAAGCCAACATCTACACAAATATGACCTCCTCGGAATACTTTCCGTTGGGCAGGGGCATGAGACAGGACTGCGTCCTTTCTCTATTGCTCTTTAATCTCTGGCGATAGCATGGAGGTCGTCAGAGGAATGGAGGGGAATACACCAAGAGGGTGAGGAGCACCGGATCTCACTATATGCTGATAACCTACTTTTATATATTGCGGTAAGAGGTGGAATAACTTCCCCCTTACTTTAGCAGGCAGGATTCAAGATGAATGTTCTATCTAGGTTTTATTTTATTTCAAAGTATCCCCATGGCCTTTCGTTCGGGTTCGGAGTCTGCGGGATTCGAAGTTGGTACGGATTGATAGCTAGGAGCGCCTATCTCGTAGCGAGTGTTGACTTAAGACTTACGATCTCTCGGCGGCCACTGGAACGGTCAATGTTGGTTTGAGTTGCTGGGTGACCCGGTCAGGAAGAAGAGGGGAGATTTGAACTTGGGGCTTAACTTTATAGTCCCCAGGGGCTTCCCGCCTTTCGGGGCGGACCCTGTAC
Source organism: Scyliorhinus torazame (assembly GCF_047496885.1). NCBI lineage: Eukaryota > Metazoa > Chordata > Chondrichthyes > Carcharhiniformes > Scyliorhinidae > Scyliorhinus > Scyliorhinus torazame. The sequence goes on from NC_092708.1 coordinate 345,323,135, forward strand.
CTGGTTCTAGGTGATTGGATTTTGTTCCAATTGCTTGGTTCGATTTCTCCAATACTGGAGCGGTTCCCTGATCGATGGGCGGTCTTGAGGTGTCCGTTAACCTCTTTTGTGTTGGCTCCTGCTGGCGCTGGGGAGTCTGGCTTAGTTTTGTTTGTCCCAAATGTTGCTATTGTTCCCGGGGATTGCTCATTAGTATGTAGATGGCTGCTACATTATTATGCTGATGGTCGCTGGTATCGATGCTGTCTGGGCTTTTGCAGAGTTAAATACACAGCAAACCTGCACCTGCTGGTTTCTGCCTGTGTTGGCTGAATTTCCCTTCAGCCTTTGCCGTCTGCCATTTTAAATCATGACTTGGCCAACTCAGGTGGCTACAGCTTCATGAACCCCGCATCGTCCCAGTTCGGAGCATACACATTCACTAGCACCACCCGGGCCCCCTGCAGCCTGCCACTCACCATAACATAAAGACCCCACTTATCCGCCACAATACCCACCGCCTCAAATGCCACCCGCTTATTCACCAAGATTGCAACCCCCCTGTTCGTCGCATCCAGCCCAGAGTGAAAAACCTGCCCCACCCATCCCTTCCTCAGCCTGGTTTGATCCGCAATCTTCAGGTGTGTTTCCTATAGCATGGCTACGTCTGCCTTCAGCCCCTTTAAGTGCAAGAACACCCGGGCCCTCTTGACCGGCCCATTCAGGCCTCTCACGTTCCACGTGAACAGCCGGATCGGGGGGGCTCCCCCGCCCCCTGCCAACTAGCCATCTCCTTTTTTAGGCCAGCCACGTGCCCGCGCCTCCTGCACCCTCCAGTCCCCCAGGCGGAGGCTCCCCGCCCCGACTCTCCCTCTTACCATTGATTCCCCCTCAATCAGCACAGCAGCAACCCAGTGCCCCCCCAAACCCCCCCCCTCCCACGACCAAGCAACTGCTTAACCCCCCTACACCCCCCATTGCACTCCCATAAGCCAGCTGACTCACGCTGACCCCGGCCGCCCCCGCCTCTGCCTGCAATCCCTCTTTGGATTCCCCATCCAAATCTCCAGCACCGCCCCCTACCCAAGTGGGGTAAAGAGAGTCCCCCCCTACACCCCATGTAAACCAATGCGGACATCGAATACAGTACCGCCCCCCGCTTCGGGTACCGTCCCCACCATTTCCCGGGAAAAAGCCACGCTCCCTGCCAGGGCCGACCCACCCCCTATGACGCAGCTCCTCCCACCGGCGACTTTGCCCCAATCCCCGAGGGCCCCAGGCCATGGGGTCACCCAGACCCAAGAAAACATGGGGAAAAACCCCACCCAAACATCGCCCCCACCCACAATCCTCATAACATACTGCAAACCATTAATTAGAGTCCAACTTCTCATTTTTGATGAAAGTCCACGCCTCATCCGCCGTATCAAAATAGTGGTGTCGATCTTGGTATGTGACCCACAGCCTCGCCGGCTGTAACAGCCCGATCTTCACCCCCTTCCTGTGGAGAACTGTTTTGGCCCGATTGAATCCTGCCCGCTTCTTGGCCAGCTCTGCACTCCAGTACTGGTAAATCCGGATCTCGGTGTTCTCCCACCTGCTGCTCCACTCCTTCTTCGCCCATCGCAGGACATTCTCCCTGTCGGTGAAGCGGCGGAACCTTACCACCATAGCCCTCGGCGGCTTGTTCGCCCTTGGCCCTCTGGCCAGGACTCTGTGCACCTCATTCAGCTCCAGGGGCCTCGGGAAGGCCCCGGCGCCCATCAGCGTACTCAGCATCGTGGCCACATACGCCCCCGCATCCAATCCCGCCACACCTTCAGGGAGATCCAGAATCCACAGGTTCTGCCTCCACGACCTATTCTCCAGGTCCTCCAGCTTCTCCTGCCATTTTATGTGCAGCGCCTCGTGTGCTTCCACTCTGACCGCCAGGCCCAGAGTCTCGTCCTCATTCTCAGAGGCCTTCTTCTGCACCTCCTTAAATCGCCGTCCCCTGCATCTTCTGGATCTCCACCAACCTTTCGATTGATGCCTTCATAGGGGCCAACATCTCCGCCTTCAAGTCCGCAAAGCAGCTTCTCAAAAACTCTTGCTGCTCCCGAGACCACTGGGCCGACGCTGCCTGATCACTGCCCGCCGCCATCTTGTTCTTTCGCGCCCATTCTCCTCTCTTCTCTAAAGCCACTTTTTTGACTGCTCCGCTTCTGGTCCACTCCATACAGCGCTGGGGGACCCTCACTGTTTCCTTCCCACACCGGGAATCGTCATCCAAATGCCGCTGGAGCTCCTTAAAAGGGCCCAAAAGTCCGTTATCGGCGGGAGCTGCCAACTGTGCGATCATCCAAGGCATAGCCGCAACCGGAAATCTCAAATTTATTTTTAAACGGCATTGTACCTATGAGATTTAAGATAGGGGAAGTGGTTTTAGATGAGCTGTTTATAAAGGTAGACAATGGGAGGCAAGCCAGGGGATAATTGAAATAGTCAAGTCTTGAGGTAACAAAGGCATGGATGTGGGCTTGTGCAGCAGATTAGTTGAGGTATGGATTGAGAAATGGTGGGGTATTATAATGGAGGTAGAAGTTAAATGGAACAGATATAGTTGTACTACTTGCTCACTGCAAGGTCAAAAACAGCAGTCTGGTCAACAGTGGTTAAGGAGAGGGGCAGAGTTGATGGCTAGAGAATGAATTGTATCAGGGACCAAAGACGATGTGTCCGTCTTCCCAATATTTAGTTAGAAGAAATTTCTGTTCATCCAGTTCTGAAATTCAGATAAGCAGAGTGAGAAATCAGAGACAGTGGGGTAGTTAAGAGAGGTAGGAGGGGCTTCCGGGTGCGGCGATGACCAGCTGAGTCGCACATTTCGGCAGCTCCCTGTGAAACGGACTTTTGGGCTCTTGATAGGAGCCCCAACGGCAATTTTGACGGCTAAAAACACTGTGCGGTAAACCAGAAGGGAATCCCCCCTGGATACGGATGGAAAAAGGAGAGGGAAGTGGCCAGATTGCAGTGTATCCTTTAGAACAGCGGCAAGGAAGGCAAGCAAAAACCAAGATGGCGTCGGAAGGTGGCAGTTTAACATGGGGCCCTGAACAACAAGAGTTCTTGAAATGCTGTGTGGAAGAGATCAAAAAGGAAATGAAGAAAGAGCTGTTGGCCCCGATACTACAGGCGATCGAAGGGCTAAAGGAGGAACAAAAGACCCAGGAGCGGGAGCTTCGGGTCGTGAAGGCAAAGGCAGCCGAGAATGAGGACGATATATAGGGCCTGGTGGTGAAGACGGAGACTCAGGAGGCACATCAGAAACGATGTGTGGAAAGGTTGGAGGCACTGGAAAACAACGCAAGGAGGAACAACCTGAGGATTCTTGGTCTTCCTGAAGGTGTGGAGGGAGCGGACGTCGGGGCATATGTGAGCACGATGCTGCACTCGTTAATGGGAGCGGAGGCCCCGGCAGGTCCGTTGGAGGTGGAGGGAGCATACCGAGTGATGGCACGAGGACCGAGAGCAGGAGAAATTCCCAGAGCCATAGTGGTGAGATTCCTCCGTTTTAAGGATAGAGAAATGGTGCTTAGATGGGCGAAGAAAACTCGTAGTAGTAAATGGGAGAACGCGGTGATCCGCGTTTATCAAGACTGGAGTGCGGAGGTGGCGAGAAGGAGGGCGAGCTTTAATCGGGCCAAGGCGGTGCTTCATAAAAAGAAGATAAAATTTGGAATGCTGCAACCGGCAAGACTGTGGGTCACATATCAAGGGAGGCACCACTACTTTGAGACGGCGGATGAAGCGTGGACTTTTATTGTAGAAGAAAAACTGGAATGAGTGGAGTATGAAAAAGAACGTTTGGACAAAGTGGTGGGGCGAATGGGGGGGGGCGAAGATGGGTTTTATGTTCTAATCCTGCGGTATGGTAACTTTTCTTTCTCCCACAGGTGGTGATGGGGGGAGGTGGGGAGGGAGAGGAGATGGGGCGTTGGCCATGGGAGGCGGGGCCGAGGGAGAGGCGCGGGCTTGGTTCCCGCGCTATGATAATTATGGCAGGAATAGAGAAGCAGGAAGGAGGGGGCGTCGCACGGTGCGAGCCGTGGTCACGGGGGGAAGCCGAGGTCAGCCAGAGTTTGCTGACTTCTGGGAGCAACATGGGGGGAGTAATTACACTAGCGGGGGGGGGTGGGAGGGGGGAATTACTGGGTTGCTGCTGCTGGGGAAAGGGGGAGTGGGTACGGGAGAGGATGGGCGGGGGGGCACCGCCTGGGGGTGATACAGCTGCGTGGGAACTGGGTGAGAAGCTGGAAAAAGATGATGGCTAACCGGCAAGGGGGGGGGGGGTGGGAAGCCCCCCAACTCGGCTGATCACGTGGAACGTGAGAGGGCTCAACGAGCCGATAAAGAGGGCACGAGTACTCGCACACCTTAAGAAACTTAAAGCAGATGTGGTTATGTTACAGGAAACACACCTGAAACTGATAGACCAGGTTAGGCTGCGTAAAGGATGGGTGGGGCAGGTGTTCCATTCGGGGCTGGATGCGAAAAACAGGGGGGTGGCTATATTAGTGGGGAAGCGGGTAATGTTCGAGGCAAAGACTATAGTGGTGGATAACGGGGGCAGATACGTGATGGTGAGTGGCAAATTACAGGGAGAGATGGTGGTTTTGGTAAACGTGTCTGCCCCGAACTGGGATGATGCCAACTTTATGAGGCGAATGCTAGGACGCATCCCGGACCTAGAGACGGGAAAGCTGATAATGGGGGGAGACTTTAATACGGTGTTGGAACCAAGGCTGGATAGGTCGAAGTCCAGGACTGGTAGGAGGCCGGCAGCAGCCAAGGTGCTTAAGGATTTTATGGAGCAGATGGGAGGTGTGGACCCGTGGAGATTCAGTAGACCTAGGAGTAAGGAGTTCTCGTTTTTCTCCTATGTCCATAAAGTCTATTCGCGCATAGACTTTTTTGTGTTGGGTAGGGCATTGATCCCGAAGGTGAGGGGAACGGAATATACGGCTATAGCCATTTCGGATCATGCCCCACACTGGGTAGACTTGGAGATAGGGGAGGAAACAGGAGGGCGCCCACCCTGGAGAATGGACATGGGACTAATGGCGGATGAGGGGGTGTGCCTAAGGGTGAGGGGATGTATTGAAAAGTACTTGGAACTCAATGACAATGGGGAGGTTCAGGTGGGAGTGGTCTGGGAGGCGTTGAAGGCGGTGGTTAGGGGGGAGCTGATATCAATAAGGGCACATAAAGGGAAGCAGGAGAGTAAGGAACGGGAGCGGTTGCTGCAAGAACTTTTGAGGGTAGACAGACAATATGCGGAAGCACCGGAGGAGGGACTGTACAGGGAAAGGCAAAGGCTGCATGTGGAATTTGACTTGCTGACTACAGGCACTGCAGAGGCACAATGGAGGAAGGTGCAGGGTGTACAGTATGAATATGGGGAGAAGGCGAGCAGATTGCTGGCACACCAATTGAGGAAAAGGGGAGCAGCGAGGGAAATAGGGGGAGTGAGGGATGAGGAAGGAGAGATGGAGCGGGGGGCGGAGAGAGTGAATGAAGTGTTCAAGACATTTTATAAAAAATTGTATGAAGCTCAACCCCCGGATGGGAGGGAGAGAATGATGGATTTTTTGGATCGGCTGGAAATTCCCAAGGTGGAAGAGCAGGAAAGGGTGGGACTGGGAGCACAGATTACGGTAGAAGAAGTGGTGAAAGGAATTAGGAACATGCAGACGGGAAAGGCCCCGGGACCGGACGGATTCCCAGTTGAATTTTACAGAAAGTATTTGGACTTGCTCGCCCCGGTACTGACGAGGACCTTTAACGAGGCAAAGGAAAGGGGACAACTGCCCCCGACTATGTCTGAAGCAACGATATCGCTTCTCTTAAAGAAGGAAAAGGATCCGCTACAATGCGGGTCCTACAGACCAATTTCCCTCCTAAATGTGGATGCCAAGGTCCTGGCCAAGGTAATGGCAATGAGAATAGAGGAATGTGTCCCGGGGGTGGTTCACGAGGACCAAACTGGGTTTGTGAAGGGGAGACAGCTGAACACGAATATACGGAGGCTGTTAGGGGTAATGATGATGGCCCCACCAGAGGGTGAAACGGAGATAGTAGTGGCGATGGATGCCGAGAAAGCATTTGATAGAGTGGAATGGGATTATCTGTGGGAGGTGTTGAGGAGATTTGGTTTTGGAGAGGGGTATGTTAGATGGGTGCAGCTGTTGTATAGGGCCCCAGTGGCGAGTGTGGTCACGAATGGACGGGGATCGGCATATTTTCGGCTCCGTAGAGGGACAAGGCAGGGATGTCCTCTGTCCCCATTACTGTTTGCACTGGCGATTGAGCCCCTGGCGATAGCGCTGAGAGGTTCCAAGAGATGGAGGTGAATACTTAGGGGAGGAGAAGAACACCGGGTATCTTTATATGCGGATGATCTGCTACTATATGTGGCGGATCCGGCGGAGGGGATGCCAGAAATAATGCGGATACTTGGGGAGTTTGGGGATTTTTCAGGGTATAAATTGAACATGGGGAAGAGTGAGCTGTTTGTGGTGCATCCAGGGGAGCAGAGTAGAGAAATAGAAGACCTACCGTTGAGGAAGGTAACAAGAGACTTTCGTTACCTGGGGATCCAGATAGCTAAGAATTGGGGCACATTGCACAGGCTAAATTTAACGCGATTGGTGGAACAGATGGAGGAAGATTTCAAGAGATGGGATATGGTAGCACTGTCAATGGCAGGGAGGGTGCAGGCGGTTAAGATGGTGGTCCTCCCGAGATTCCTCTTTGTGTTTCAGTGCCTCCCGGTGGTGATCACGAAGGCTTTTTTTAAAAGGATAGAAAAGAGCATCATGGGTTTTGTTTGGGCCGGGAAGACTCCGAGAGTGAGGAAGGGATTCTTACAGCGTAGTAGGGATAGGGGGGGGCTGGCATTACCGAGCCTAAGTGAGTATTATTGGGCCGCTAATATTTCAATGGTGAGTAAGTGGATGGGAGAGGAGGAGGGAGCGGCGTGGAAGAGATTAGAGAGGGCGTCCTGTAGGGGGACCAGCCTGCAGGCTATGGTGACAGCCCCATTGCCGTTCTCACCGAGGAACTACACCACGAGCCCGGTGGTGGTAGCTACACTGAAGATTTGGGGACAGTGGAGACGACATAGGGGAAAGACCGGAGCATTGGGGGGGGTCCCCGATAAGAAACAACCATAGGTTTGTCCCGGGGGGAATGGATGGGGGATATGGAATGTGGCAAAGAGCAGGAATAACGCAACTGAAAGATCTATTTGTGGACGGGAAGTTCGCAAGTCTGGGAGCGCTGACCGAGAAATATGGGTTGCCCCAAGGGAATGCATTCAGGTACATGCAATTGAGGTCTTTTGCGAGGCAACAGGTGAGGGAATTCCCGCAGCTCCCGACACAAGAGGTGCAGGACAGAGTCATCTCAAAGAAATGGGTGGGGGATGGTAAGGTGTCGGATATATATAGGGAAATGAGGGACGAAGGGGAGACTATGGTGGACGAACTAAAAGGGAAATGGGAAGAAGAGCTAGGGGAGAAGATCGAGGAGGGGCTGTGGGCAGATGCCCTAAACAGGGTAAACTCGTCGTCCTCGTGCGCCAGGCTAAGCCTGATTCAGTTTAAGGTATTACACAGGGCACATATGACTGGAACACGGCTCAGTAAATTTTTTGGGGTGGAGGATAGGTGTGCGAGGTGCTCGAGAAGCCCAGCGAATCATACCCATATGTTTTGGTCATGCCCGGCACTACAGGGGTTTTGGGTGGGGGTGACAAAGGCGCTTTCAAAAGTAGTAGGAGTCCGGGTCGAACCAAGCTGGGGGTTGGCTATATTTGGGGTTGCACAAGAGCCGGGAGTGCAGGAGGCGAGAGAGGCCGATGTTTTGGCCTTTGCGTCCCTAGTAGCCCGGCGCAGGATATTGCTAATGTGGAAAGAAGCCAAGCCCCCGGGGGTGGAGACCTGGATAAATGACATGGCGGGGTTTATAAAGCTAGAGCGGATTAAGTTCGTCCTAAGGGGGTCGGCTCAAGGGTTCACCAGGCGGTGGCAACCGTTCGTCGAATATCTTGCGGAAAGATAGATGGGGGAAAAAGAAGGCAGCAGCAGCAGCCCGGGACTTGGGGGGGGGGGGGGGGGGGGAGATATGGGGTGGGGGGGGGGGGTATAGCCTGTGACAAGGCAGTTGCCAATTAGGGCTAGTTTTCATTTTTGTTATTTAATATTTATTTATTTGTTGTTTTTTGTTTATATAAAAAAGGTCATTATTATCTGTATTGTTATAATGTTGTGTAAAGGATGCACAATGTACTGTGTTGGTTGACCAAAAATTTTCAATAAAATATTTATTTAAAAAAAAAGAAGTGGTGAAAGGAATTAGGAACATGCAGGCGGGAAAGGCCCCGGGACCGGATGGATTCCCAGTCGAATTCTATAGAAAATATGTGGACTTGCTCGCCCCGGTACTGACGAGGACCTTTAATGAGGCAAAGGAAAGGGGACAACTGCCCCCGACTATGTCTGAAGCAACGATATCGCTTCTCTTAAAGAAGGAAAAGGACCCGCTACAATGCGGGTCCTATAGACCTATTTCCCTCCTAAATGTAGATGCCAAGGTCCTGGCCAAGGTAATGGCAATGAGAATAGAGGAATGTGTCCCGGGGGTGGTCCACGAGGACCAAACTGGGTTTGTGAAGGGGAGACAGCTGAACACGAATATACGGAGGTTGTTAGGGGTAATGATGATGGCCCCACCAGAGGGAGAAACGGAGATAGTAGTGGCGATGGATGCCGAGAAGGCATTTGATAGAGTGGAGTGGGATTATTTGTGGGAGGTGTTGAGGAGATTTGGTTTTGGAGAGGGGTATGTTAGATGGGTGCAGCTGTTGTATAGGGCCCCAGTGGCGAGCGTGGTCACGAATGGACGGGGATCTGCATATTTTCGGCTCCATAGAGGGACAAGGCAGGGATGCCCTCTGTCCCCATTATTGTTTGCACTGGCGATTGAGCCCCTGGCGATAGCGTTGAGGGGTTCCAAGAAGTGGAGGGGAGTACTTAGGGGAGGAGAAGAGCACCGGGTATCTTTGTATGCGGACGATTTGCTACTATACGTGGCGGACGCGGCGGAGGGGATGCCAGAAATAATGCGGATACTTGGGGAGTTTGGGGATTTTTCAGGGTATAAATTGAACATGGGGAAAAGTGAGTTGTTTGTGGTGCATCCAGGGGAGCAGAGTAGAGAAATAGAGGACCTACCGTTGAGGAAGGTAACAAGGGACTTTCGTTACCTGGGGATCCAGATAGCTAAGAATTGGGGCACATTGCATAGGTTAAATTTAACGCGGTTGGTGGAACAGATGGAGGAGGATTTCAAGAGATGGGATATGGTATCCCTGTCAATGGCAGGGAGGGTGC